>NC_056728.1:522986113-523248613 GCF_019279795.1 Protopterus annectens | reverse complement strand
AGATATGGGCCGATTTACTGGACATTCTGGACATATCTGTACAGTTGTGTGGTATGATTCTGTATGCAGCCTACTACCACTCCCTGGATTAGAACCATGACTGTGTGTTAAAAATACAACAGTTCATGTCTCAGTTGCATGTGCTATTTGGATTGTGTTGTCTGTCTTTTCACTCTTTTCTATCTATGTCTCTCTCAGTTGTGCTAAATTAAATCCCATGTAAATGGGATTACACCAGTCATATACAGACATTCCTATACATTTTATTTATGCTGCACAGTGTGGGTAACAGTGCTTAATACAACAGTACTATTAAGTGATTGCAAATCTACATTACCGTATGATACCAAAGTAAACACATGCAGTCCAGCAGTTAGATATTTATTGTCAGGCTATTATGCTTTTATTTACATACAACCTATATGAGTCTCTTCCTGCCGTATTCTCTGGTGTATGCAGTACTTGTCTTAAACAATACAAGTTTTATACAGGCAATTAAGTTACTAATACTTATAGATTTATTTCCTATGACAGTACATGCAAGAGTATTACTAACCTGCCTTGAGTTGCAACCTTTCCAAGTGACATCCATGGGCCTCCTGGTACGCAGCCTGCTCACTTGACACTATGAAGGACATAAAAAGAATATTTAGCCATACCTATCCATAATATACATGAGCTGGCAATTATTAAACAGGTAGTGGAGTGATACTTACACATAGCTGGGACCTCCCCTGTCTTCCTAGCCTTTTGGATCCACTGATCCTAGAGATCCCCCTTTTGCCACTTCAGGTCAGCATAGTGATGCCTGACCTGCTCACCAGTTCAGTGTATGCCAGTGGCACTGGTGAGGTCACGGGCGAGATGGTCCCAGGCTTCTGCTTTATATTGGGAACCCTAGTATTGGCTCTGCAGCAGTCTCTGCTTATGGTTTTTGACAAGGAGTCCTGTCATGACTCTAGACTCCTTGATGCCCCAGCTCTGCACCCGAAAGTGCACATCCTCTCCCATTCCAGACATAGTGCCTGCAAGGGGAAGCTACAACCAGTTATGAGATGTATTCCCACCTGTTGGGTTTAAATAGGGCCAATTTCCCACACTTTGCCATGATTGGACAGTTTTGAGAAGACTAAGCTATAGGCAAACCTGCTTACCTAAGGTTGGCATTGTTTTGAAGGGGTACACCAGTGGGTAAATTGAGGTAGCTGGCCTACACATTGCTTACAACTACTAAGCTGGGCTGTGAAATGCTTAGCATTGCTTAATATGTAATTTGCATTATATTTGCTTTTTGGAATTGATTTATTATTCATTACATGTTATATATGTGTCTGGTATCCATGATTCATGTGTACATACACTGTATGGGGTCCTTGTGTTTATTAAGGGACTTTAACACTTTATTACAATTACACATCACATCTGGGCTTACTGTAGTACTCCATTTCACATATTTATGCTATGTAGTAGGTTATACAACATAAGACTGCATATAGATTCCTTTCACATGTTCAGTTTGATTTTCCTATAGTGAGGATTTGTTTGGTGATACTTCAGTCTTATGCATTGTTGTGATGGCTAAGGGGTTAACTACTATGACTATAGTGTACAGTGTCCTGAGTTCAAGTCCTGCAAAGGCTGTTTATTTTGTTTCTGGCCAGAACAGAGGCTGTTGCATACAGAGTGATTAAGGCACTTTTAAGCATGTGTAAGTGGGTTTGCATGGGTTTGTATGAGGGTAAGCTATGCTAACCTTCGGTTAAATATGCTTACAGAGAGTTAGCTTCAATATTGCTTAACCTGTGTGCGCATTGCTTACCCCCATGCAAATGGACTTAAATCCACTTACTAGTGCTTAAATATGCTTACTCCCACTTACTACTGCTTAATAGTGCTTACACTTGCTTACTAGTGCTTACTCCTGCTTACCACTGCACTAATTTAGAAAGTAATGTCTAATGGTTCTTGGGAAGGTGGGGGATTTGGAAACTGAATGGAGTTATCATTCATTACACATTTTACCTTCCATTTGTATCCCTGATTCCTATGTACATATACTGTATGGGGCACGTGTGATTATCTGTGGACTTTGCAACATTATGACACTGACACCTCACATCTGCATTTACTGCAGTACTCCAGTTCACAAATATATGTTATTTAGTAGGTTATGCAACTAAAAATATTGGTCATAAATTGATTTGACATGGAAAATGGAATGTGCTGCAGTGGTACTCGAACCAGGAATGACTGCTCGTAAGGCACATGTTCTGCCCAATACACTATTGCTGTACTGCTTCATTGGCATATATCTTGCTTTTTATCCTCTTCTGCTATTTAAGCTGTATTAACCATAGTTAAGCGATGGGCAAACCTGCGCACCTACGGTTAAATTTAATGTTTCATAAACAAAAAAAATCTTTATATTTGTTGTTTTACTATTGCTCTTGTACATGTGGGAGATGTTACTGGGGTATGCCTACACCTATGAGCGGTTAGGACTTGTCTGCTGTTCTTCACTGCAGGGGCATGTATATTCTGAGAGCTCTGCTCTCAGACACACCCCCTACACTCTTACACGCTCTGTGTAACATTAGGAGCTCAGGCAGCGTGCCTTCATTAATATGCATGGCACGCTGCCATCCTGCTCCTAAACAGCCACTTCTGTGCAGGACTAAGCTAGTCCTGCATGGAAGGATAGTGAATCTGGGGGAATATACAATTTGTTAAAATAAAAGACATAACATTTCAAATCCTAGGTAATGATTTACAAAAGTGAGATTCATGCAGTCTAAACATACTAAACATGCAGACATTTCAGATGAAAAATCAAGTAAGTAAAACATTTATGTACAGATAAAAAAACAAGCTTTTTTTGGAAGTTAGAAATATGAGGAGAGGACAGAGAGAAGAAGGTGAGGTGGGAGAGGTAAAAGGTGGTATGTAGTGGAGAAAGGGAGTGAGTTGGGGGGAGTTTATGAGGTATAGGGTAGGAGAGGAAGAAGAGGCATAGAGTAAGACAGCACAGTGATAGAAGGTTGAGGCATATAATGAATGGGAGATGGTGTTAAAGAGTTTATGTGGTAGGGGTACAGGAACATTCCCACTTTGAAAGGAGGTGAGATTGGAGAAGAGTTTTGAAGTTTGAGTGGCTCTGAGTATTTTGAAGGGTGGTAGGGAGAGAATTCCAGAGTTTATCTAGGGAGCAGGATAATAGTAGGTGGCCAAGGCTTATATATGTTTAGAAAATTGTGGTTATCTGATCTTAGACAGCGGTTGGGAATGTATGGGGTTAAAGAGGTGGACAGAGAAGAACAACTAGAAGGTTTGAATATGAACTTGTGAGCAGTAGTAAGTCTAAGGAGTTTGAAATAGTTAAGAAGTTCAAGCCATTTCAGGGAGTGGAGAGAGAGACAGTGATGTGATAAGTTTCTGGAGTTCGTGGCAAATTTGGAGATTTTATTGTAACAGGCTTCCAACTTGGCCTGTAAGCCTAGTTGAAGATTAGTGAATGGGGGGGGGTGCTGTACATAAGAGAGGGAAGAAGGTAAGTAGCGGTAAGGGTCTGTCTGGTGGATGGGGTAAGGTAATGATTGTGTCTATACAGGAGACCTAGTTTTTGATAAGCTTTTTTGATATTAGTTTGGATATGGATGTCAAATTTTAGATTTTCATCAATTATGACACTGAGCAGTTAGGTATGTGATACTATTTCTTTGGGGCTGTTATTCTGAGCAGTCAGTGTAAAAGAGCTTTTGTCTATATTGGTGTTTTTTGATGGGGAGAAGACCATTAACTTTGTTTTATTGGC
This sequence comes from Protopterus annectens, assembly GCF_019279795.1. NCBI lineage: Eukaryota > Metazoa > Chordata > Ceratodontiformes > Protopteridae > Protopterus > Protopterus annectens. Next base: position 523,244,802 of record NC_056728.1, on the reverse strand, counting down.
ATTTAAGGCGAGGTGATTACTATGCATCCATGATTCAGTATTAGAGAAGGCTAACTGAGTTTTGAGAAGTAGGTCGGAGGGGGAGTCTTCTGTACAAATAATGGTCGACTTGTCAGATTATTGAATTAGTGTGGCATTGGAGAGAGACTGGTGGAAGTTATTAATGATGTTAAAGAGGATGGGGCCTAGGATGGAACCATGGGGAACTCCGGTTGTGATGTGTAGAAAGGAAGAGAGTGAGTTTTTCCATTTGACTTCTTGTTGTCTTTCAGAGAGGTAGCTGGTGAACCAGGTGACGGTAGGGGGGAGTCTAGAAAGGAGAAGAGGGCAGTGATGGTACTATGCCTGGGACGGAAACCATGTTGTGTAGGGGTTAGTAGATTATTTTAGGTCATATGGGACATCAGTTTGAATTGAATACATTTCTCCATGATTTTTGATAGTGGGGATAGGATGGCTATGGGCTGAAAATTAGAAATGTCAGTGTTTTTGCTTCCTTTATGGAGTGGAATGATAAAGGCAAAACTCTAAAGTGAGGGGACGTATGATTTTAGTATGGATTGGTTTATTAAGATAGAGATGGGATGGGCAATGCTGTCTACAGACAATCTGAGAAAAGTTGTGGGTAAGTTATCTGGGACAGGGTAGCATGGTTTGAGTTGAATGAGGAGCTTCTTTATTTTGCTTATAGAGACAGTAGGGAAGCTAAAAGTAGGACAAGGGGTAGTCGGATTGTGTGGAGATGTAGAGATGTTGGTTGGGAGAGGAGGTTGAGAGTGGTGAGAGAAGCTGGTGGTGAGTTTAACCAAAGACAAAAGGCCTGCTTGGAAACCCAAACATCAATGAGGTTTTGGATGGTCATATACCTAATACAGGAAATGACTTTGACAGTTTTCCACGCTTACTTCACTCCAATTCTCAACCTGTTCGTGGTAACAAGATACAAGAACAAACTAATGTGCAAATGGAAGCTCCGCTTGAAAATCAAGGTGACTTTTCTTCTGTTTTGTCTGTTAATGGTTTTAAAGCTTTTCTGGACAAACATTTTTCTATTAATGGTTCCCACCACACTGTTTGACCTAAAGAACTAGTGGTTAAAACATACAGAGAAAATTTGGACGATTTATTTTATTTTTTGGAGAAATACAAGCACTTAGGATGTGATTGTACATTCCTGAGGGAATGTCTTGATAAGCAGATTGTGCCTAAGGGACTTCGTATTGTAAAGATCCCTAACAATGTGGTTCAAGGTTCTGAATTTCACTCTGATTTAATTAAAATTTATGATAAATGTGGATTAAATGTGGTTGATGCTATTATTAAGGAAAACAAAAGAATCAGGGCGTCTCTTTTAGACCAAATAGAAACTATCAATAACAATATTATCAATGATTTGGTTTTCACAATCGAAACAGAGAAGAAATTGTACTTTGACATTTTTTCAGACATTGAGAATAGGTGTATTAAGAATATGAGGAGGAAAATAACCAAATTGGAAAGGGATTTAAAGGATTATAAGGAAGGTAATGCCTACCCCCCACCCAAGCCCTTCCAAACCCCTGGTGTCTCAGGTTATAAGGGGTACCAGAAATGTCAAGTATATCCTTTACATGAAACTGAGAATGGTAGACAAGAGGAGTTCGACGGGGAAGAAGAATGCTTTCCAGTTGAACAGCCGCCCCCTTTAAGGAGGTCGGACAGGATTCGCAACCAGAATCCTGTCCACTATCACAGTTACAACCGCAGATGGAGTCGGAGATAATTCCTGACACAAATTCTCACATCATCCAGCAAGGATTTACTTTTCAATTTAATGGGTATAATATTTTTAATTATACTAACCTGAACCTGACAGTTGCACATTTTGATTTATTTTCTAAGGGTTTCAAGTTCATTCCTATGCGTAAGGCTAGTCTGCCTAAGTTAATAGTGGATGTTAAATTGTTTTTGAGGAAAATGAACTTGGCCCTTATATTTCAGTCTTCTAAACAAGGTTATTTAGGCAACAATTCCTTAAAGAAAAAAAATGTTTTTAACCCACCACTACACCCTCAATTGAAGAATTTAGAAAATGTTTTGGAAAGGGAAATAAGGAATACAATAGTTCAGCATAAGATTTTGCCTAATTTAACACACGAAGAAAGAAATGTGTTTAATGAGCTCAGGAATACTAACATTAGAATTATGCACCCTGACAAAGGGGGCAGAACGGTCTTGATGGACTTTATTACTTATGAATCTAAGATGAATGATTTGTTGTATGACACTAATAAATACTCCAGAGTTTCTATTAATGAAGTGAATGTATCTCATTCAAAAATTAATTTACTACTTAATGATTTACTTTTGGAGGGTTCTATCACCCAGGACAATTTCAACTTTTTGTCTAATACGCATCCCAGAGTCCCTTCGGTTTTTGGTATACCCAAAGTCCACAAAGACCAGGTTGACCCGCCATTGCGGATGATTGTTTCCTCGGATGGTTCAGCCACTACACCACTTGCAAAATTTGTGGACGAGAAGTTGAAACAACTTTCACAACAGGGTGTTACCTCACTAAAAGATTCATGGGATTTTCTTAGGTGTGTTGAACCCAACCTATATTCTCCAGACTTAGTGTTTGTTACATTGGATGTGGTGGACCTATTTGGGTCTATTCCCCACGATATAGGCCTTCAATGGTTAGAAGAGAGTATGAGGGATAGTAAACTTTTCTCTAATGATGACTTTAACAATTGTTTACTTTTCATGGATATCATTCTTAACAACAACTTTATGTTTTTCCAAGGTGAATTCTTTAAACAAACCAGAGGAGTGGCTATGGGGGCCAAATGTGCTCCCACCTACGCAAACATCATTTTGTCTAGGTGGGAAGAACTATACGTCCTTGAGAGCCCCTTTGCACCACATTGGTGCTTATATAAAAGATTCCTGGACGATATTGTTATTTTTTGGAAAGGTTCTTATGACACCTTTATTGAATTTTTGGAATATATTAAAGGTACCACCACATTTTTGGACTTTACTTACAACTATAATTCAAATGTGCTTACATATTTGGATATTACTCTTAACGAAAACCAATCAAGGTTTTTCATCCAACATTTTTCGTAAAGAAACATTTTCCAATTCATATCTTCACTTCAAAAGTGCTCATCCTTTTTTTCAGAAAAAGAACCTGGTCAAGGGTCAATTGGTTTGGGTTAGTAGGATGACATCTATGACGTTGATTTCTTCACAGAAAGTAAAAAAGTTTTAGATATGTTTAGGGAAAGGGGATACCCCGAAGGTCTACTGCAACAGATGTTGGAGGTTGTGGTCCAGGGGAGACATGACAGATTTTCTCCCATCTTAGGACGTGTTTTTTTTAATACAGTTTCCTCAGTCCTACCAAACAACGGGGTTGATAATTTTTGTGAAGCTTTTATTTTTGATTATTCAGGGGATTCAGGTGTCATTAGGGAAGTTATCACTAAGGAATGGAATAAATTTGTTGAATTCTCTGATTTAGAGATTTTTAAAAATAAACCCTTGAAATTTATTTATAGAAGAGACCAGAATTTTAAACAATTATTTGAGTTCAATGGGCCTAACAAATCCAAAGGTTCTTCACGAAGGTATGGGACTTTTAAATGCAGAGCATGTTCGCAATGTGCTTATGTAGTTAATCAAACTCACATTACCATACCTTCAAGGGATAGAAATATTGTCAGTGACACCTTTTCTAACTGCAATACTCAAGGAGTTGTATACATTGCTACGTGCAATTTCTGCAGCTCTTTTTACGTGGGGAAAACTGAAAGAAAGTTGAAAAAACGTATTTATGAGCACTTATATGAAATTAGGAAACAATACAACAAAAATGCATTGTATAGACACACTTTAAAATGTCCTCAAGCGTCTTTTTCCTTTTTTGTCTTGGAAATTGTCCCTAAAGAGATCAGGGGTGGTATGTGGGAAGCCAAATTAGAGTACAAAGAACTTTTTTGGCAAATTGTTCTGGACTCCACTAAATCCCCAGGTCTCAATGATACACTTTCTATCTCCTCAGTGCTTAAACTCAGGGCAGCTAAATTATGAAGTTTTTCATTGTTACCACAAGGGGGCACATTTATGCAATATTTAGTAGCATCAAAGTAATATGGTTTAAACATAAGGAAATGTTATTTTTACATTCTGAATATTAATTTTTATTCATTGTTTTTGTCATACATTAAACATGGTTTAATTGTTTTTTATTTTTTTATGGAATGCATTACATGTTTTTTACCACCAGAGAAGATTTTACTTGTTATTAATAGCTGTACATTTTTTAATGATGTGTTGATTTTCATTGGTTAATTGATGGTTTTAATTGATTGATCCTGCATAAAAGGCACTTTATTGATGATATTCAGTTTTTCTGAAGAAGACCTTGGTGTATTAGGGTCGAAAACGTATTCAATTTTTGTGGCGTTTATGCTTTTGTGGATGGTCAGTCCTGTTGAGTTATTGGATGTTGCCTTATACTCGCTTTGAATAAAGAAGTTTTACCAGGTTTCAGTCCTTTATTTGGGTTTCCAAGCAGGCCTTTTGTCTTTGGTTTTGGTATTTTAAGCTTGCTCTACCATTGCTGTTTGGTGGTGGTGAGTTTAGCTATGGTTCTATGAAGAAGGTATTGAAGTTAGAGACATTTTTTAGATCAGTAAGGTTTAGGTTAGGGGATGGATTATCCTTATTGACTGGTTGGAGAAGGCAGGAGATAGAGTCCCAGAATTTTCTTAGGTTGGATAAGTTTTCCGATTGAAGTTTATTGTAGTATGAATTTCGATCCCTGATTATTAACTTTTTTGCAGTGTTACAGAGTTGTTTGACTTCTGTTAGGACATGGGGTAATTTATTTTTATGGTAAAGTTTCCACTTTTTGTCTCTTAGGTGCATGATTTGTTTAGTTTCTTTGATTAACCAAGGGGATTATGAAGTTTTAACTCTTTTAGTTTTTAGTGGAGCAAGGTTGTTAAGAAGGTTCAGGAAGGTTTTATTAAAGTAATCAATGGCATTGTCAAGAAGCAAGGTTTTTAAGGGTGACCAATCTGTTACTTTTAGGCAGTCTATGAATATTTGTGGGTTGAAATTGGAGAGGTTCCGAGATTGTACATAGTGGTGTAGCTTTTGAGGGTGAGAGAAATGATGGTCAAAAAATGCAGGCAGGTGGTCGCTGAGAGAGTCAGGAAAGGTGCAAGTACCTGAGATAAGGTTTGCATGAGATACTAACATCTAATGATGGTACCAGTGGTTCCACCTTTGTTTGGCCTGGTAGGAGAGTCTATTTGGGTGTAGTTATAGAGGTTGATATTTATGGTGGGGGATTCAGAGTTTATCATGGCCCAGTTTATGTTTACGTCACCTAAAATAGCTGTGTCCTTTTTGATGTTAGTTGAAAACCAGGAGAGTACGTCTTCATGTATAGGGATGTTGTTGCCTGGAGGACTATAGAGGGCAACAATGCATATGGATTTGTGTTTGTTGAGTTTAAGGAGGGCAATACAGAGTTCAGAATTGGCAAATTTAGGAATGGGATTGGTGTGGGGAGCAACAGAGTAGTAGGAGGAGTAGAGTATAGCTACTCTGCCACCTTTTTTGTTGGGTCTGTCAGAGTGCAGCATTTAGTAGCTTGGTGGGAGAATTCCGTTATTTTTTTATATTAGAATTAAGCCAGGTCTCTGTGATGGCAACAATGTCAGGTTGATTATGGGACAGCCAAGTGTGGAGGATGAGAATTTTATTTCTAAAGCTTTGGACATTGATTGTAATAAAATGAAAATTCTTGGGGGTGGGGATGTGGTAGATGGTGATGAGAGTTGGGTGTGGCATTGGCAGGGCCAGGGTTGGGGTGGATGTCACTGAAGAAAGATAGTGAGAGCCTGTCTAGTATGAGTCTAATATAGTTTGTTAAAGAGGGTGAGTACAGGTGATGATGAATGGTGTATTTGGATGGATGTAGGGGGTGAGGGAGAAGAGAATGGGGTAGGATGGGAATTACTCTGAAATTAAATAGGAGGGTAGCATTTGAAGAGTAGAGTACATGGGCTATAGAAGAGAAAGATGGATAGGTAGTGTGTCTGAAGTTTTATGTATAGTGTAAAGGTAATGTGTAGAAATGTGATGCATATTGTGAAGGAAAAGTATAAGGGGGTAGGAAGGTAGGTAAGATGGGAAAGAATTGAAAATAGAGTGATGATTATTATTAATTTAAAAGAGTGTGCTGAAGTCTGAGACATTAACTAACCTGCAGAGATGGCTGAGTCTCTACATACCCATTGTGAGGGTGAAGTACTGTACAGGGGTGTAGGTAGGTAGTTTAGAAGTGTGATGCTCACCCTTTCCCAACAGATGTTCCATTACTAGTGTGTCATTCATCCTGTCTAAGGAGTAACTCATATGGTTCAGACAGTCTCGCACACCAGAGTGCACAACATGCAATACTCAGACTATCTGTTTTGAGGTCCTAGTGAAACATGCTAGTGCCTCCTTAATGACCCTACACATACAGTATGTGGTACCTACTGACACACCAACATCAGGATGAGGGCAGCAACAGGCCTCCTCCAATCACCTCTACCTATAACCTGTGTAATATTTTACACTCACAATGAGTATGTGGAGACTCAGCCATCTCTGCAGGTTAATTAACTAAACTACCCTTATCAAATGTGTCACCTTCAGACTGTCCTATGTCAGATGGTTCCTTTCACGGGTGTGTATATGCATAGTGACTGTGTCCAAAGTATGGGCAGGAGATGTGGAAGCCACAACCTCAGTGTCACACTGACCCTCTGCACCCCTGGACTGTGTCTCTTCACCGCCATCAGCGGAGGCTACTCAGGCAGTTGAAGTACCACAGTGCTAGTTACAAGATCACCTATGATTATATGTAATTAACTCATTAACACCTACGTGGTTTGGAATGTCACATGTCTTGTAGCCTACACACCTCTTGCATTCTACAGCATTTTCTGAAATATAAACTTAAAATGCATAAGATAAACAAATGTAAATATTTTGTGAACAATAAAAGCTATTAAAACTGTACAAATAGCAATGTTATCAGTAAGAAGGATTATTTACAGTGATAGATGGTGCAGTCATAGTCTTTTCCGTAAGTACTGTAATATACTATGATGCACACAAATCCCAAATTATATTTGTTGTAAAGTTTCGCAAGCAAAATTTTCATACAATGAAAACTGTAAACCCTTGACATATATTGTTAGAACATTTGTTAACCAGACATAAGCTTTCATAAGACAACAAGAAATTCCTCTATAAGTGCATGTTTATTGAGATTTCTCCAGAAATATGAAAATATATGCTTAACTGTATAATTAGCAAATCAAACTAGATATTTCTCGAGATGTGCAACTTACAGTGCAAATATCAAAGACAGTCTTCTTTAACAACATCTAAGGTTTCACTTAATGACTTGCAACAGTTCTTAAGTCACTCTTTTTAACTAGTAAGTACATATGGAAATATTGTTTTTTTTTCATAACTAGAGCAAACAACTAGTAATATTTCCAGTTTAGTGTTATATAAATCAGCATTGACAGTGAATTTGCCTGTCTTCACATTGATGTTTCACACCGTACACTTCAATAAAATGTAGGTCTCTCAGTTATGAAACTGAACATAAATTTGAAAATATGAATAATATGTGGTGAGTGAAGATTAATTTGTCCACTGCAGGACATCCTAGACTAACAATCTTAGTGTCGTTTTGTTATTAATTCCTTGCCCTTTTTAATACTGTCTATTATTAACTGGTAAGTCACTTAGTTAAAAAAGCCAGACCCCAAAAATGTCTGGATGCCATAAGGAGGTATGGAAGTATACAAAAAAGGTATTTTAGGCTTGAGTGAGTTAAAACAAGAAAGAGAGAATTAGAATAAAAACTAATCAAACCTATATCATATAAAACATAATGTAATCAATACTAGATGAAAATGCAAGTAAAAAGGGACTTTAATGTATGCAGAAATCTACTTTATGTACAGTAATAAGGGAGAAATTTGCCTACCATCTTCAGGCGGTCAGGACAAATCAGTAAGAGATGTGTCTATGCAGGAGAAATAGAGATGAAAGAGGGATGATTAGAATCACAATGCAAATGTCACACTAGCCAAAAACAATCCACTTTGGAGCTGCTCAATAAGTAGCATCTTATCCAAAATGCTTCTCTCCAGTATCCTCCACCCCCCACCCTCTCCCTCTCACCTTCTTAGCCCACCCCCCATAGACAGAGATAGGGAGAGAGATAATACATAAAAATATGTAAAATAGAAATTATTTATTATATGACAGACCTGTCCTGAAGACCTATCTGGATCTCTGACAATGGACAGGGTCTTGTCTGTCTCAGTTAGTGGTGGTTTTATAGTAGGACTACCACCAGTAGCCATTCATTCATGGTCAACTACAACTGATCTATGTTTTGCATTTTTGTATCATGTCACTGGCACAATGTCTTATTTTTTGGCATTTGCACCCATGTCCTCAAACAGCATTGACATCATCAACCACCTGCTCCCAGATATTGTCATGGGAGAACTTGTCAGCTCTTCCCTTCTCTAACAGGAGTAAGCTGTGTATCTGTAGTGTCTGTATGATGACTTTATTCTCCGTATCTGTGTATGGTTGTTCATGGGGACCACATATCATGGGCACCATAGCCCTGGAGGAGATGAAATATAAGAAGAGAAAAAAAAGAAATTAAGCAAGAGGTCTAACTGCTTACAAAATAAATATGTATGAATTTATTTAGGATTATGCACAAAAGACATTTAAATGTAAGGCTCTGCATGAGTACCTCTTCTTCTTCTTTCGGCTTTTTCTCGGTTAGGGGTCACCACAGCGGATCACCTGTCCACTCATGATTGGCAGTAGAGTTTTACTGTGTCGAGTTGCCAGCCCAGCACCCAACCTTCCACAGAAGGCACACACACTCACACCTAGGGCCAATTTAGAGTGTCCAATCCACCTACAGCATGTCTTTGGGATGTGGGAGGAAACCGGAGCACCCGGAGGAAACCCACGCGACCACAGGGAGGACATGCAGACTCTGCACAGAAGGCACCCCAGCCGAGAATCAAACCAGAGAACCTCTTGCTGTGAGGTGGCAATGCTAACCGCTGCACCACTGTGGCCGCCCCTCTGCATGAGTACCTACACAGCTAATATAAAAATGTAACTGCCCCAGAAAGAAAAGTAAATTAAAATCACTGATAAAATTCCATAAGGATGATAACAAAATGTGTAACTTCTTACCTCATAGCAGTATACAAAAACATTTCTCCTTAACTACAAATGAGTAAAGTTGTTTGGCTCTCTACTTGTGTTGATGGCAGACAGATATGTAATAGAGGTTTAGCACATTTGTTAGACTACAGATGTAAAACCCCTGACATTAAATAGTTATATAAAACATTTTTAGAACAAGTGTTCCATTCTCATATGAATGTTCCTATAATGTTAGGTAACATTTTCTGTAAAAAAAATGCTTTAATTAAAATAAATAATTGCCCTCAAATTGAAACACATAAGATGCCAGATTTGAGGGCAGATATGAAGAAGAAAGATAGTAGACTCTGTATCGAGCTTTGCTAACCAGGGATCCTGAAACTGATGAATGATATGAATGGCATTATCAAAATAGAATTGTTCCCAGAAATGCAATATGGAAACAAAAGATGGTGACTTAATTGAAATTCTCCATCTTTCTTCTTTGTTACCAAACCCAATAGGTATATTATGAAAACCTCAAATGGGGTTTACTGGAAAGGGCCTGCTATTTTACCTTACTCAATCTCATTGTATAACAGAGTCCTTTAATATTGCCTCTTTACCCTTCACTGCCTTCAAATTTTTGCCATTTGCCATATTACTAGAATAACATACCTCTTAGTATAGTCCTTCAAATTATCAGATAAAAGGTCTACCAAGATGAATAAATGATCCCAAGATAGTTTACTTACATCCCTGAAAGGAGCTCAATCTATTGCAGCCTGACAAAGAAGCCTTACCTTTATCCAGTGGAATATTTGAGAAGTTACGAAGTTTGCCCAGAGAGTTGTTAACTAAACCATTCCCTTTATTATCATCTCTAAACCAGCAAATATCTGCAGTATGCCTTTCCAACAGTGAGAAAAGATGTGTGGAAATCTATGAGAAGGCCGTGCACAGATACCCACTGTTAAGTGCCCAGCAGAGCATAAACTTAGGGCTTCTTTGATCCTTATTGAGCTGAGACAAGAATGATGTCCTTTACTGTTGTCAATCACCTTTAGTTTCCTAAACCTTTTGTAATATCATAACCAAGCCAGTCCCCCTTTTCAACAATCCACTTCTTAAACAATTAAAAAATAGATAAAAAATGGTGGCACTTGACTAGGTCCTTTCCGAATAACGAGATATATGAAACCCAAGACCCTGTTGTCCTACACTTTGATTCTAAGTTTTCTGGGCTGACACCTACCTATCACAGATAAAGCAGTGACCAGGTCTTCTGCCACTGACACATCAGAATGCACAATATGCTGAATGTTATCTACATTGATCAAATAAAAATGTTCCATATAATCTCCACATTTTTTTCTCTTTAATCAACCAGAGAATGTGAGCAGCCATTGCTTAACCTTGCTGGTCATCACTGTGATTGGTCATCAGTAAGCCTAAATTGCTCCATGGCCTAATAAATTGATTCAAAATACTTTTGTTTATAAGCTCATTAGTCTGAGGAAACTGGGTATAATTGTGGTTACTGCTGCCTGTGTTTTTAATGCTTGACTCTGAATGAACCTCTAACAAAGAGAGTAAACCCTTGTCCATCATTAATTCAAACAATCTGGATCTTCATTCCTCATTTAAAACAGCAATAAAACTGTAGGCATGCCTTTATTTGCTGCAGCTGTCCTTCCTCACAAGCTTGAGGACCCCCTTGTGTCTCTGTAGCTGAGGGTGCTGTAAGGGGGTACATCCTTTCCAATAGATACAACAGGATCTTTCCTTACCCTTTGCTTAACTCTTTCAGAAGCAGGCCCCTCATCCAGGACTGCTGAATCAACTGATTGCCAATTACCTATCTTTGTGGTGGTTTTTGCAAATTACGACAATTAATCTGCTCCACCATTTGGCAAATTTTCAAAGAATAAACATGCATCCTCAGCAGTAGCAGCTGCTTACTTCAAATCAAAGGGGGGCTGCAGGAGACAGCTGAATTGGTGGAGATAATAGGAAGGAGTGTGGCCAACTAGAAAGGGGAGGGGCTATGTTCAAAACCATAAAAAAATTAACTTTAATTAAATACGCTGCCCTGGGTGACAAACCGTCATCATGAGAGTCCAATAAAGACAAAATGAAGCGTAGAAGAAAAATAATATTTCAATGCATTGGCTGCATGACAGCTTACTTAATATCTAGATGGAAACAAAAGGTTGTGAGGTATGAAAACATAAATTACTTTTTAAATACATTACTGGAATGCCAGTCCAAAATCAAGTATAAGAAAAACAAACAGCACTCAACTCAAACCACTTCTCCTTGCACTGCAGTTCTAATTATAATTTATATTCAGCTTTATTAAAGTACCAAGTAACATGCTGAAAGTAGCAATCTCTGTGATACCCCCACTTGTAAAAATGTTTCTTATCCAAAAAAGACCTGCTGCCTGACAACAACTATCTACTTGTTTCATGGGGAAAACATGATCAAAGTAAAAAATTAAAAGCAAACAAGAAACAAGCTCAAGATACATTGCTTAAAGGATTACTGCACAGGTTATGGACCACACACAATAGATTGGCAATCTGTTTAGTTTACAGGTAAAGCCTGCAAAGATGACTGCAAGTCTCCAACACATGTAATGAGCTTCTTAAAATAATGTAACCATGTCCTTTATTACAAATACTGTCATATGCATTTCAATACCCAAGGCTTATACATTATCTAGTTATGTAAGTATTTTCTGCATGGCAACAACAGAAAGGCTTTCAATGTTGGCAATTCTTTAACAGTCATTCTTTTAAAGATTACTTGCATCTTACAATCTCAGACAAGCTTACCTGATGGTCATTAAAGCATTGCTACTTAAACACAGAGCAACAGGTACTTTCTAAATAATAATAAGCATAAATCAACAGTATAAAAATATGGCAGAAACCAGAATATTCTACAAAATCAAGGACAGATGAAAAGCCACTGTAGTACTTGTGTCTACCTTGGATGGGAGAATGCTCTGCACATTTGCATGCATAACTGTTCCTTGTCTTGCTTGGACACATCCAGAGTCACTACATGGGGGAGTGGGGTGCAACAAGTATGTCACAATTTGAAATGTCGCTGGCTGACTGTGATGGCCCTGACACATTTGTCGTACCTCTCAACCTCAGAGCAAGAAATCTGGACAAAGCCATACATAGAAGTGGGACAAAGGCCCAAAAATAAGAACAATTTTTAAATACTGCTCATATAAACTTAGAAAGATAACAGAATAGTAGGTCTTGCATTAGTATGAATTTTCTGAAGGGTATGAAATCTGAAACTCAAACGTCTGTCATTATTTTCTAACTTCAGTCTTTAATGATTTGCCACTAATTTGCCAAAAAACACAATTTTATGAAAAATGGACCAAAAATGTGATGCAAAAATGTAAAATAGCTATACAACACAGCTGGGAACCTGTCAAAGAAGGAACACTTTTTTAATATTAGTACTGCTAACTTGAGCAGCTGACAAAATAAAAAAATCCGCATGCATTTCTGAAATAAAAGTAATCTATAACTCTGATCATTACAGTTATTTATTAATTGTAAACCCTCCACGTTTTCTTCCAAAATTGCCATTTTGTGGAGGGATTATTAGGGGAAGAGCAACATTTTGAGCCAAAATCGGGGACAGTTGAGAGGTTTGAATATGCCTAATTCTATAAAGCAATTTATTTGCATGTACCTCTCAATCTGTTAATGCAGAAAATCTGGCAAGGCCAAATATATTGGGGGAACATATAAACAGTACTAAAATTGCTCTTGTATAAAATGTGACAGTTGATATAATAACAGGTCTTGCTTTAGCATGCATTTTTCTGATGGTTATGAAGTCTGAAACTCAGTGTCAGTCATTATTTAGTAACTTAATTCCTAAATGATTTGCCAGAAAACCACAAATCTTATGAGGAACAAACCAAAAATAAGAAGCAAAATCTATTCATTCTGCAAAAATCTGGACAGTTGAGAGGTATAGTTCAGCCAGGGCTGTCTTTGAGTTTGCCACCCTTCCCCCCTCACAAAATCATGGTCGAATGGAGTCTCCCCCCTGCAGCCATTCCAATGAACCATTACTTGGCTATTTCACCCCATTTACCATAAAAACTAATGTGCATACAGCTTTACTTCTGCAATGATTTGGACTTCATTTGAAAGTTTTATTTTGCATTTTGCAGCAGGAACACTAATAGATATCTGCTAAACAAAGCAATGCAGTCTCACAATGAAAACAAACTTAGCCTTAAAACTTCTCTGCCCTTGAAACTCTCATTCATTGAAACAGCACTGAAACCCACATCCAAAGAAAATACATTTTGCCAGTGGCAGATAAAGATTAACTTTGGGCTGTTTTCAAATCACAGGCTCCTTGCATATGAAACATACACATACTCTTTGATACACCTTCCTGATTGTATTAAATTATTATTCCTTGTACAATAAAGTACAGTTTTAGAGGGCATTTTAAATGTATTGTTTTGAACATTTTTCCAGTAAACAATGAAACAAAATGCATGCACCAATAATGACAAAACTGCCGAATTCAGAACATTTCCATCATAAAAGTCTACTCAAACTTCTACTGTCCACCAGTATCAATAAATATGCACAATCTCTGAAGAAGTTAACGTCATCTAAATAATTCCACATTAAAGAAATCTGTAACTAATGAAGAGGTTGCTGCTAGCAAACAACTTTATATGTCATGGTTTCATCTACAAATAAAGTTCCTGTTGCCCTTGAGGAATAAATTGCCTATGTTACACTAAATACGATAAGCTAGTAATATTGCAATAGGGAATGGATGGCAAATTGATAACAGGTTCATAGTTACTAGGTATCTTTGCCAAAAAGGACTGCAGCATCCACCCCCTTTTGCAACATGGTACAGTATCAACACTGCATCTACCTATAGTGGGAGTAGAACCCACAGCCTTCTGCATCAAAAGCAAGTTCACTACCTGTTTAGCTATTAACAATGCAAATCGATGCCCCATAAGCAGCACAAAACTTTTGCTCCCTTGCAGCTCTCAGCTCCTTGTAAAATCGACTCAATACTCAGCTGTATCTCTGAACTTTGCAGCACAAGAAATCTGAAAAAAATATATATTGGGGGGGACAAAAGCCCAAAATCCAGAGACACATTTTAAGCATTGCTTGTATAATGTTGGAAAGTTGCTAGAATAAAATGCTGTGTTGCTACCATAAATTTCACTGCCAAGACTTGAACCCAAGACCCTGTGCAAAACAGTCAGAGCAACATACCACTATGCCAAATCAGTTGTTTTGTGAAAGAGAGGAAGACTGAAACATAAATGGCTACCATTTAGTTAATTTAGTTCTCACCATAGCTGTCAACCTCTTAGCATGAAACACCTGAACAAAGCCAATAATGGGGGAATAGAGCCCCCAAACATATTCAGTGAATTCAGTTCTCATCATAGCTCTCAACCTCTTAGCAAAAACACCTGGACAAAGCCAGTAATGGGGGAATGCATCCCCCAAACATATTCAGTGAATTCAGTTCTTACCATAGCTCTCAACCTTAACACAAAAAACCTGGATGAAGCCAATAATGGGGAATACAGTCCCAAAAAATAGGGACAAATTTCAAATATCCATCTTATCTATGTCAAACAGAGCTCCTCATTAGCACTCTTTAAGAAAAATCTTGATGATTGGATGGGTAATAGGAAATTCACCCCGGAGATCACTTCTGTGATTTTGCTTGACAGGGGCACAGGAAAATAATTTTCTTGGGTGGCAAAAGCCAGGGTACCTGTTTGGCTTGGCTTGTATAGGTCCTAGAGCCAATAGCCTAGTACCTACCTATGAACCTATGAACCTATAAACTTAGAAAATTGCTAGAATAAAAGGTTTTGTGCTACCATGTACTTTCTGAAGAATATGAAGTCTGAAATTCAAATGCTTGTCATTTTTATTTATTTAATATTTGTTAACCAGGAAAGTCTGACTTGGAACAAAAGCCAATTTTCAGCAGAGGCCCAGGGAGAAATACTTCAGACACATGTCTTTGTAAGATGGGAGGACACCAGAGCAAACCCACAGAAACACAGCAGGGAGGACATGTAGACTCCACACAGAAGGCACCCCAACCAAGAATCAAACCAGAGAACCTGCAGCTGTCAGACAGCAATGCTACAACTGCACTACTGACTGTGTAAACACACACACACACACACACACACACACACACACACACACACACACACACACACACACACACACACACACACACACACACACACACACACACACACACACACACACACACCTTCCTTAGCGCAGTAAACTCCACAGTCTGTTAAATGAGAGCAAGTCCTTCCCCTAATGTCCGTAACCATCCATTCAGTAGAAAAGCCCACGAGGCTTGTCCTAGTTCTTCCTGTGAAAACAGAGCAAGCTGGGTGCTACCCAGCCTACATATGTTGCAGTCAATCCCCTTCCAGTCTATGCAGTTGTAACTGCATAGACTTCTGGGATATTTGCTGCTGAATGCTGTCTACCTAATCTGGACTGCTGGTGAGATAGTCTGGATTCTGTGTGCATGCTCCAGACTGGTTCACCAGCAGTCCAGATATCGGGAAATGCCGTGAGTGCGCATGCACGATATTCTGCAACTCGCATTTGTTTTTCTTTTCTTTTCTTTTTTATTTTCTTTTCTGTTTTGTTTTACAGCTGGGGGATGCAGTCCTGCAGCGTAATAGTATGAGCCGCCCCTGATCCTCAGTGATATGACTTGACACAACTCCTGTAAAAATACCATAATCCTACAAAATATATTATATTTAGTGTCATTAATAGAAGCTATAATCCTGCATTGTTCTACATAATTAACCAGTGATACCTACTTGTTAATATAATTGAAGTAAGTTAAAACATTAATAGTGCTAAATAAATAATATAAATCCTGTTCTTAACCTTAATTTAGCTAAATTATCTATGGTAACTATCTACCTAAGTAATAAATTAATTAATCTTAATTATAAGTAGTTATAAGAGTTATTTTAATTTATAATTGTAACAAACACATTGACAAAGATACTATGAAAACCACCTACCACATCAATTGAAATTAAAAATTAAAGCAAGTATAACTAATAACATGCACAGAAGATATAACCTTTGATATGATTAATTAAATGTGAATAAACATAAAATATAAAACAATGTCTTGTAATATCCCCCTTTATTGAATGATAACTTCCATGCCATACAACTGTGAAGAAATTTAAAAAGTCTAAAAACATTGAATCATTGCTGGCACACTAATAGTAACTATGCATGGAGTGATTTTCATTGCAAAAAACATTTGATAAATTCAATTGGGATGAAGTGAGCTGCAATCACTTCCAATTCATACGTAGGCAATGACAGAAGGATCATTCTGCTTGTACTGTGGTTGATATATGGGATGTTGCACTTTTACTACTCAGGATTATCTAATACTATTCCTATACTACTTTCTCCCTTTGTCATGCTTGTGAAATTTTATACAATCTGCTGTGTATATTATATACAGGATTATAATTAGATTGCATATCATATCCAGCTTGCAATGTATTTGAGCACTGGATTACAGAAATATGTTTCTGGACAGCCTGATTGTATTTGAAACTATATATGCACATTACGTTTGCAAGTTCAACTTCTTCCATTCTTTTTTTTAATTTACTTATTTTTTCTAACTAGTGTTTGGTTCACTAAAAGAATTTGGCTTCTTTAGCTTCAACATCCTTGCAGGCATTGCTTTCATAAAGCAGTCTCATGGTATTCTGTTGGGATGATCATTTTATATAACCTATACCCTCTGCTGCTGCTGCAAGTGATGCAATCAACTGCTTATGACATGAAAACCTGACACACCAAATGAAATGGATACTGTGGGACAGACTATATTATTTTTCAGTAAACAAGTCCGACAGATTTCCTACGGCATCTTCAGAGAGGGAAACAATCTGTCTGGTCTCTTTGATGCTCTTTGTTTCACACAGTTTAAGACTGAAGTGTCTCAATACCCAGAGGTCCAAGGTACAAATACAGAAGAGCATAAAAACTCTTCAAAATACCGTTCTCTGTGAGACTGTGAACTGTGTCAGTGGATTTAAAGTATCACTTCATAGTTTATCTAATTACTGCTAAAACTCATACATGCTGATTTGACAAAGGATTCAGCATGACCACTGTAAATCCAGCATTACCAGTAGAAACAAGCCTTTCCATAAAACAATGCACACAAATTTAATTCCATGTGGCCATAGCTGTTAAAAACAAAAGTTCTAATATTCTCCAGGTCACTCACTGCTCCTTGGAGTAGCAATTAAAATTGCTAAAATATATACTCACAAGATGCCAGGAGTGTACAAGAATCCCAGTGGGAAAAAATGCATAAATATACAAGACTGACTCCCTTAAAGAAGAAACAAAAGTATAAAAAAAATGGAGTCAAGCTGATGTAATGTGCAAGTGTTGGTATATGTGCAGTATGTTAGGAAGCCATCTTCAGCAGCTGAAAATAAAATGGCAAAAAGAGATTACTTACTTAAAGACAAAATAAAAAAAAATGCAGTGTTATTATTTAAAAATGCAAATAATTCTTTATTTAAATAAAAAAGCAAATAATTCCTTTTTAAAGCAATTGCATTGTATAATAGCAGTAGCCACTCTTTGGTGTGGGTAATGCTTTGTTTACCCCTGGCTGTCTTTTTTTGTTTGAATGCTGACTTCACCCTCATGATTAAACCATGTCAGTCATGGGTAAGCTAAGCATTATTCATACCCAGTCATGGATAATTGCTTAATCATACTATGTACTCAGGAATGTTGGATGTTGTTATTGCAAATCATAGACATATAAACCTAACTATATAAAGGGTGTTATTTCAAGGATTGTGACTCACCATTTAGCTTTAGCAAAATTTCAAGGACTGTGACTCACTGTTTAGTAATAGCAAAGTTAATTTTACTGATTTTGAGAGTATAATGAGGCTACAGCTTGTATGGCATACCATCTATGCACTTTTGTTTCTGTCTGGAAACAAAGAACGACCTAACTTATTTAAGTTAGTTCACTATCATTGAAACAATTTTTTCAAAACAATACAAGTTAACTTGCAGTCCAATAGTGATACATATTGTGCCAACTCCATGGCAAGGAAAGATAAAGTCCTGATTATGTTTCAGATGGCCTGAACTTGAATAATGGCTTGGGGGCCAGTAGGAACTGGCAGGGGAGTATGGCAGTGAACAGCCATTGCTGGTTCACCTATCCTGGAGGGTGGGAACTCTGTCTCACTACATGGGTGACACCTAGTCAGAGCACTTGGTGTTCCACCAGCATGGAGCTCAAGCATGGTGAGCCTATACTGCAATGTCCAAGTCATATAAGTGAAATTCAATAGGAAGAGGAACATTTCCCCTTGAGAACAGCACATAGTGGAGCTTGAAAGAGCTGCCTCAAGGGAGAGAGGGAGGAAGGATTGTGCTCCATCAGCAGAGAGGGTAGGTCACACAGTAGGACCAGCTACCTGCCCTGCTCCCTACCACCTAACTCTCGCCATGGAGCAGATGAGCTCTTTGGGATTCACAGGCATGAATGAATGTGCTATATGTCTCTTGCCTAGCCTTAGGATTCATGGCTAGTACTACTGTGGATTAAATGGACTGATTGGGTATAGGTAGAAAGGAACCATCAGGTTAAGTCCTGCAAATGTGTCTGTGTGTGTGTGTTTGGGGGAATAAAAAAATAATAATAATACACATTGCTGCCTAATTAAACATCATGTCAAGAGTCACATTTCACTTGAGCAATATTGATTAATGTGTGCCATGGATACAAAATGCAGGGAGTGTTGCTAGTGAAAAGGCTTTAGAAACTTTTGTTTGTATTCAGAACACTTTGCATATTTTGGATAGTGGCATCTAGTCTGGCACAGTGTTTCAGTATTTTGTAAATGGATCATTTAAATACATCACATATTGCCATTCCAGTATTCCCTATGTAGCTAGACCATTTTATGATATCATACACATCATGCTGGAATACCTGCAACATTTCAATAACAGAAGAAATATTAATGTAGCACTATACCCTACTATACATGTATTAACATCTAATAATACAAAGCATACAGGAAAAAATGTAAGTCATAACTTTCAGTCCACATTGAGAAAACTCCTCACTTTGTGTAAGATTTTTTCAAAAGTTACTGTAGGTGAGTTATACTTCTGCCAGTGTTTCTTTTAGTACAATGCATAGACTCTGGAAAGGCACACTTCACAGACCCATAAATAATGAAATTGGCATTACTGAATGAGAAATTATCAGACATAATATATATTACTGATAGATGTACTTCTGTAATTAATGCCTTGCTATATATAAGAATAATGCTGTATTACACAGTGAATCAGTACAGAGGATAATATGCAAAAACCTAAATGTAACGTTCTACTGCAATTTGCCAGAGTTATGCACAATGCCGATAGCTTCTTGACGGTGACATGTCAGAGTTATTCTGATAATCCATGAAGGTCTGATGTGAAGCAATTCTGTTTTCCAAGCATAATAATATTGTTCAGATCAAATGTAAAGGATATGGCAAGTTTGAACTTAAACTGAAAATATCTGTTACTGACTAAACATGCATTTGCTATTGTATACATTAATGGACTAAAAAATGATATGTGCAGGATTTTAAATAGCAGTGATTTAGAATAAGAATACAACACAAAAAAGAAGAGCTACATTCAAGGATGCATGACAAAAGCTTGGTATGGAGATACGTAGGGTAATTGCTTTCACTGAAAATATTCTAAGTATTCTAGATAAGAAAGGGTCTATATTATAACATCGAAGTTCAAAAACTTCGAATGTTATAATATTGAACCCAGTAGAGTGAACACTTGAAACAGCAAAGCTGCAGAACACCAAATACTTTCCTAGGGAAAGTATTCAGTGGGCCGTTTCTGCAGCTTCGCTATTTCCTCAACTGTGGAGTGAAGGTTACGGACCGGGTTAAGGTAAGTGTGTGAATGAAGGTGAGTGTGCGATTGGGCATGGGTTAGGTGAGTTAGGGTTAGGGCGTGGGTCAGGTAAATGTGCGACTGTGTGGAAGTGAGGGTTAGGGTGGGGTAGGTGAGTTAGGGTTAGGGAGCGGGTAAGGTGATTGTGCGATAGTTAGGGACCTTAGGGTTAGGGTTGGGTTAAGGTAAGTGGGTAGCTAGTCGTGTTTGTCTGGTTTAGTGTAGGGCTTTGTGAAGTGTTTGTGTGTGGATTATTTATTTTGGTGTGCTTGAGTTGTGTGCATGTTTGTCAGAACAGAGAATTTTTTTCCTGAGAAAAAATTCGCTAGTCTGACTGGTTTTCTGGCATTTCGATTGAATGGGTTCGATATTATAACATTCAATGTTTTTAGACTTCGATGTTATAATATAGACCCATAAGAAAGAGCTGTCAATGTTAGTAATCCAGACAGTAAGCATAATTATTTTTATGCATTTGTGTTTGGATCTACAACCATTTCAATTAAAATAAGTGTTCTATAATACTTAGTAGAATATAGATATATAGCGTTTTACTTATTTTCTTTTGTTGACTTATTTATAGATATACATATGTAGACACACACACACACACACACACACACACACACACACACACACACACACACACACACACACACACACACACACAATTGCAAATGTTTATTTGCTCAATGAAGTGAATTGAGGTGAATTTATTTACTGAATGCCCATATTGCCAAATGTTCATTTTACCAAAAGAGGTAAGGGATGGGAGTGTGTGTGTGAGTGTTTGTATGTTAGGGATAGAGTAGGGGGACATGTTTAGTATTCTATGTGTGTGTGTTTGTGTGTGGGAAGCAAGTCTAAGTATCTGGGGTTTTGGTATTGCTAGGGAATGTTTATTTTTTAGAAAGTAATGCATAGGGTTGGGCTAAGGGGTAGAGGCACAGACAGGGTTAAGTTTAACATAAGTAAGTAAGATGGTTCAAGAGGGTGAAGCAAAATAACTTTTCAATAGGTTCATAGATTAGTACTAAGCTAACTGCCCATGCGGGCCATTTTAAGTCAAGCCATTTATCCCTTGTGAGACTCAAACCCTACACCTTGTGTTTGTAAGGCAAACACCTTAACCATTAGGCCACCCTCCCAACCCCCCAATATTTCTGTAATAGTCCTCATCAATGTTTATAACATAGTAACTCACTACATCTTGTGTAACTTCCTTTATAACCACACTCTTAGCTGCTTTCAATATACCCTGCCCATCCCCTGTATTTTACTCGACTTTGAATTGTACCAAAACATCTTCCAAAATCCCTTCATCAATTGCTTTATTCTAATAAATGCACCAGTGGGCAAAGATTGTATCAAATAATGCACCAATGGACAAAGACTGTATCAAATGATGCAACAATGGGCAAAAATTGTATCAAATGATGCACAGTGGGTAATGATTTTTTCATATGATTTATCTTACATGCAAGGATTCCTTTCCTTTGTTTCTCTCCTACCTGTTTCCTGCAATGATACTTTAAAGACTTTTTGCCTGGCTCTCATCAAGATTATGCTGTCATGATACCTTTCCTAATAGAAGATTCCCCATTCCAACAAATATGCATTACCTTCAGGCCTGCTTAGAAGTAATGGGTCTAACCTCCAATGTCTCCAAGCAGGCTGTCATTACATGCTACAAAATTTGAACACTGAACTACTGTCAGAATACCAATTTATAACAATTCTCCTATCCTGGACAAGTTCCAAACAGATTTGTCCTAATAAGGAAAAAGTAAATTTGACTCAGTCCCCTGTTGATGGGACAGTTAAGGTTCATTCTATATACTGAGGAAAGGCAGTATTCCCCATGCCATTATTGTATTCTCTTTCTACGTTTCACTAACTGAGTCCTCCTTATTGGGATGCTGTTGGACTGTGGGTGCTTTATCTCATGGAAATCCACTCCTATTGTTATATAAGGATACCTTCCTCCATTTTCCTCCTCTGCATCATTAAAGGATTTACAATCCTCCACCTTCTCTGTGTATGAGTTGTAATATTCACAATGATCAGTTTCCCTGAAGGTGTTTACACTTCTAGGACCACCCATCTATGTTCTTTCTCATGTCTTTCTCTAAATCTTTGTTATCCTGAAGCTATCCTTCACTAACCCTTCACTAACTCTTGTAACACAATAACTATAAACATAACTCTAACTTCATCGACCTATTCATCGCTTTGATATGCGACCTATCAATAACTTTTCTACTGGTGAATCAATCACTGGCTCTTGATCATGCCTTTTGTCATCTTCTCTTAAATTCCTTTGCTCAGTACCTTCAACTTACCCAGAAAATAATTCTAATCTTCTCTCTAATCTTCTAAATCTACTTTCTCTATCTCTAGCCTACCTCTAGGTTCTCCCTAGGCCCTTTGCTATTTCTATCTTTATTAATGACCTTCAATCTATATAATATAATCTGCTACCTCATATACTACCTGTATCTCACTTACTCAGAGCAC
Organism: Protopterus annectens; assembly: GCF_019279795.1. Taxonomy (NCBI): domain Eukaryota; kingdom Metazoa; phylum Chordata; order Ceratodontiformes; family Protopteridae; genus Protopterus; species Protopterus annectens. The sequence continues at coordinate 523,221,946 of NC_056728.1, read as the reverse complement.
TCTGCTCACTCTCACTCTGACCCAGTAACTTACTCAAAAGCTTTCAGTGCTGTAGAACAATGGTTCTCTTACCTCAAACAAAACTATTACCCCCAAGAACTCAAACCAATACTTTTTTTCACCTTTACTCTCTCATCCACTGACACTTAACATCCATCCACACATCGTGACCACATCTCTCCTGGGACTACCACAAATAAATTTCACTGATTTTGACTCTCACTTCAACTTTCACAAAATCAACAAATACATAAAATTAAATTATAAAAAAAAAATAAACCTTTCCAGAACAACTACACCCCACACCTAATCCACAGCATCTCATCTCACCCAATCTCCTCTTCTCTTACACTCCTCTCTTTCTCTTCCCATTTACAACTATAATCTTTCCAAAACAACATGAAGAAACTAGAACTATCTTATCATAACATAGCTGATTCGGCTATTGGATCTCCTTTTAGAACTTCACCTAAACTTGAACCTAAAGATTGAACTTCCTAACCAACTTCCTAACCAACTTGACCTTCAACAGATATAATATACTATAGATTCTCCACCCAACAAACCAACACCTAAACTCCTTATAGTTTTATTTCTCCATACAACAACCTGCAACAAATAAACTTCCTAAAATAAAAAACAAATTTGCAAACCAAACTATAACAATAATGCCTCCCAGCTTATTCTCCAACTCTGTTGGAAAAGAACAAACTACCCTCTGATATCACTCTTTCTTTCCTTTTTCAACTTTTTTTCAAATTTCAAAAAGATTTATCTCAATACAAACTGGCTTCCTTCACACTAATCTTGACTAATGCCAACTCTTCTCTTCCATTAAAAAAAAAAAAAACTTTTTTTTTTTTTTATTATATGGTCTTAACCCTATGATGTCATGTGAACTTTTTTAATGTATTTTTTTTTTTATGATTATTATATTATTGTTTTATTTCCTCTCTCTTATGTACCATTTATTGCTTTTTAAGTGTACAACTGACTGAGCTTTTTTTCCCCCGCTCTACTGAAACGGACATATATATCCAGTGGGAGCCCGTCAACAAAAATAAAAATAAAAATAAATAAAAATAAATAATAAATTATTCCCCTCTTATCCCTCCTCCTGCCAAAGCCAGTCCCCACCACTTTCATTGTATTGCTATGCCACCAATAGAAAGCGTGTTAATCGTGGTCTTTTGGAACAATGTAACTTGCACTCTCATCAGATCAAGTTTGTTTTTGTTTGATTTTAACATTCAGCCCCCCTTTATATTCCACATTATTAAGTTTTGCCCAAATGTAGACATAATTAGATTTCTTACTTAAATCAATCCATTGCTACTGTCCTTTGGAGCTGCATAAAGATATAATATAAATCAATTCAGAAATAACATTTAAAATTTTAAAATACACACTCTAATACATTGCAGTATCAGCACAGCTTATATCACTTATCTTTCCATGATTTGCTTACATACCTTTTTGCATGGCATACAATCAATCAATAAATCAGCATTTGCAAATACGCTTACCATAAGATAGTAATTTTGCTATTGCTTCCATCTTCTTGGAGCCCACATATTTTTCAGTTAGGACTAAATATTTTCTATCCCATCTAAGGCCTGTCAGAAACATTGTCCTTTGTAATGGGAAGGCTGAAACATTTCTTCCCTCGAGTCAGATATTTTTCACTATCTACCGTGTTTTAAAAATTCAATTGTTATCATTAATGTTTCACAAAATATTGTTCCTTCAATAACAGTAAGACATACAGAAAGTATTAAGTACTGAAAATAGGTCTTTAGAGAATGAATGTGTCCTGCAGGTTATATAGTCAAATTAGTGTAATGCTGGGAAATCATCTCTTAGTTAAGGACATTGTTTAGTGACAAATAATGATGTTGTTGTCTTTCGGCTTTTCACAGTTAGGGGTCGCCACAGTGGAACTCCGGTCCGCTAATGATTAGCAGTACATTTTGACGAACGCCGAGGTGCCAGCTCGATGTTCAACCTTCAACGGAGGCACGCCCATTTACGCATGTCTTTCAAATACCCAACCGCAGGGAGGACATGCAGACTCCACACAGAAGGCACTCCCCATACTCCAGCCGAGAATTGAACGGGAGAACGTCTTGCTGTGAGGCAACAACGCTACTGCTGCACCACCGCGGATGTCATTTAGTGACAAATAATGTTTGTTACAAATGATTTTTAGATAGTTATCTATTATGGAGGCCTGGCCAAAAGTCCATTCTTTACAACATTTGATAATTTTAAAAATGCATACCTTAACATAACATTTATATTTTTCAGAGCTTTATTTTTTTCCAGATAAGCAGATGGAAATGTGTCTTGCACAGATAAATGCAAACATATTATGAGTTTAGGAATGTGTACCTTACTGTTACGTGTGCATACTTAATAGGATCTGGTGCTTTAAGATGAAAAGAATAAAGGAAGACGTGGTCTATCAATTAAAAAAATTGAATAAAATGTATTAACCTTATACATTGTAAACTGCAGTATCTTAAAGTGAAACTCCTACTATACTGAGGCAAATAGTATTTTGCGTCTGCATGAACACATATATGATTGTGAGAAGAAATGAAGAATATAAAAATTGTAGACTATAAATATATAAAAGATATACACCAGAGGTGGTCTCTTTTCAGTGGAAAATTCAAAATGTGTAAGAGGTTGTAACTTATACTGGTAGTACATATTGAGTTTATGACTGAGGAAGTATATATTCATGGAAATTTCATGTGACGTATGGAATAGATTGTTATGGAAGGTGGTCAGTGCATAGATTTACTTATCCTGGACCTAGTGATGGGGAACCACAGCAGTAGGAATGAGGTGGTGCTGATGAAATCCTAGCATGGAAATAAAGGGAGCTGGATAGACCTAGCGACCCTTGTATGCTGTTCCAGCATGTCTCTAGGGTTAAATGTAGGAAGCAGCCAGATCTTGAATGTAAAAGTAAATGGTTATTGATATTAATTAATGGGTTGCCATGTACTGGGTGATCTTTTCTTTGCTTACTTATAACACATTGAAGTTATCTAGCTATGCTTGAATCCAGACTGATGCACAGACTAAGGAGTGGTGAAGCTGGGCAATAAAATTGAAGGTCACATAAGTAACCACAATGACATAATCTGTCAAGCAGTAAAAGAACAGCACTTAACCCCATGAGAAATAAATAGATGCACATGCTACATTTGTTAGGGCTTGATAACGCCCAATCAGAATTATGGATTACACTGTCAGTTGATTCTCTAGGATGTAATTTTTGGATGTGTCTGCCCATTCCTTCTGCTTCTGGTGTAACACATAGACAGTGATTCCTAGGGCAGTCCCACTGTGAAGGGAGGATTCTTGCTTACCCTACCCATTCTCATTGCACTTGACATGGTTGTGTTAAACACAGATAATTTGACTTCCTGTGCTTGTACACACTCATATTCTTCACATTCTGTTTGTTATCCCTGCGCAGCCCTCAGCTGGCAGTAGTGGCAGCCCTGCAAATGGGCCCTAGGCTTGGAAATACTAATCCAGGTAATTAATCGTAAATAATAAAAAAATGGAGCAGTCATTAGTAGCTGTCCCTGGACCCCCACAGTGATCCTTTGGGACTTGGCCACCAACTGAATCATGTCAATGCCTTTACAAATAGGGCATCTTTGCCTGTATCACTGGGATCACTGTCATGTGCAGGACTTTGAATTCATTTCTGAGACAGTAATTGTATTTATATTTATTTTACATTTGTTTACCAGAATAGTCTGACTGGATATATGTTCATTTTCAGCGGAGGCCCGGGGAGAAAAACTCCAAATCTACATACAGAAAATTATTTAATTTATACATAAGCACAGTTTACAAATTCATCTCAGTAATACAGTACAATGAACAGATAAAAAGACATATACTCTGCCATGTTATAGCCTAACCAGTTCATAGACTAACAGTAACATGCAGTCTAAGTTAAGTAAAAGTCTTCTTATAACATATGGTTATAGGATATGAGTTAGTCAGGGTTGGGGCAAGGACATAACCAATGTGTTTTAAAGTACTGTTTAAGGTTATTTTGGAATTGGGTTATAGAGGGAATCAAAGTCAGATCAGTAGGAAGAGAGTTCCAAGTTTTGCCAATGGAGTTGGTGAACAAGGAGTCACTTGCTGAATTGTTGGTTTTGACCATTTGAACTAGTAGCCTGTTGGATGAGCATACAGTCTTGAGGTTACTGTAGGGGTGATAAGTTTTTTAAGTATTGGTGGGTTTTCAGGTTGGTATAGAATCTTTTGTGCAATTAGTATTTGGTTGCATTGAAGTAGGCTAGGCAATTCAAGCCACCCTAGATGATTTAAGTTATGACAGGGGTGTGTTCTGTAAGCTGCACCAGTGGCAAATCCAGAAATATTATTATAGCAGCTTGATAGTTTGTTAAGGTCAGTTTTACTCAGGTTTGTAAATAAAGGGGAGGCATAAAGGAGGGTGGAGAGTAGGTGTGTCCGGGCAATAACAGTCCTAGCTAGTGGGGTTAGGAAGGTCACTGTATAGTGAGCCAAGTCTTTTATTGACTGTTTTAATAGTTTGATTAATGTGCATGTCAAACTTGAGGTTACTGTCTACTATTACACCTAAAAGTTTAATAGTGGGATCAGGTGAAATAATGGTGACATTGTTAGACTTTATGGTAAAGGTTGGTAAGGGGGACCTGCGGGTGGGGTAGAACAGCAGCAACTTCGTTTTGTTAGGATTTAATATGAGTCGATGATTAAGGAGCCAGTTTTCAACTGTATTAAAAGCATTTTGGGTTAAAGTCTGCAGATCAGATGGGGAGGTGGCTGAGCAAATGAAAGTGGAATTGTCTGCATATTGGATGCAGGTTGCATTTGGGGTGATCATGCACAGGTCATTAATAAAGACAGAAAAAAGAAGTGGTCCTAATATGGAGCCTTGGGGGACTCCAAGGGTGATAGGTAGAAGGGTGGACAATTTGTCCTGCCATAGGACAGCCTGTTGTCTACCACTCAGGTAAGACTGGAACCATTGGATAGCCTGGTTGTCTAGGAAAAAGGTTGTCAGTGTGTTTATGAGTAGATGGTGGTATACAATGCTGAAGGCTTTAGACTGATCAATAAAGAGGGTTGAGGAAAGTATGTTATTGTTACCATTTTGGTTTATGGCATTAGCGAAGGAGAGGAGGGCTAAGGTGGTGCTGTGAAATGGTCTAAAGCCACACTGAGAGTTGGCGAGTAGATTGTTTTGGATAAGATAGCTCAAAAATTGTTTATGAATACATTTCTCCATAATTTTAGCCAGGGGTGATAGAATAGCTATGGGTCTGTAATTAGATAACTCAGTAGAGTTGCCACCTTTATGGAGTGGGATAATATGGGATATCTTCCAGATAGAGGGGATGGAAGCTTCTGATATAGTTCTATTAATCAGAATGGAGACGGGGTATGCTATGGCATCTGCAGCTTTTTGTAGATACTCTGCAGTTAAGAGATCAGCAGAGAGGGTGGTTAATTTTAATTTCTTGATTAGGGAATGAATTAGAGATGTGGAGATTGGTTGAAGGTGAAAGGAGAGTTGGGAGCTGGATATAGTAACAACTGGATTCGGGCCAACAGGAGATAACTGGCTGACTAGGGATTGGATGGTTTCAGTAAAGAAGCTATTAATGGTATTGGCAACTTCTTCTGAACATTTTTGGTTGGTATCTGAGGGGGTAGGTGTGGTGGATTGTCCTGGATGAAGAAGTTTATTAATACCTGCCCAAAACCTTTGAGGCTGCTTTTGGTGGTTCTGTTGTAGATGGTAGTAAAAGTTATTTTGTCTAACATAATGGTGGGTTGGTTGAGAATGTCAGCCTTATGCCTAATTATAAAGGTAAAAAAAGTGATCACTTATGTCATCAGGCAGGGTCCCGTCCTTGTACATATGGGGGTGACTATTAATGAGTATCCAGTCTAAGGTACTTTCTTTGTTTTTGAGTTTACTGATCCTAGTGGGGGAGGATATGATCTGAGTAAACCCATATAGGTTTACATGGATAGTAGGATGTTCTGAGGAACAGGTGTTCCAGTAAATGTTGCAGTCGCCAAAGACGATGGTTTCTTGGGAGTAGTTGGTTGACAGCCAATATAGGATATTCTCTAGGGTGTTTATGTTATTTCCTGGGGGAATATAAACACAGATGATATTTATATATTTGCATTTATTGATATGTAGCTTAGTAACAAGAATTTCAGGATTATCGACTTGGGGTGATTGTGAAGAGTCAGTGGTCACCTGCAGCATAGATTTATATAAAACAGCTACCCCCCCCTCCCTTCTTAGATTTGCGGTCAAGTCTTAGTATATTGTAACCTGGAGCTATTATCTCATTGTCTGTAGTTGATGGTTTTAGCCAGGTTTCGGAAAGACATAATATATCTGGAGAATGAACTTCTAAGAGGGCATGAATGTGGTGGACTTTATTATTTATGCTTCTAATGTTCAGGTGACTGACTCAGAGTGAGTTGGGGGGGGTCAGTTTTTGTAATTGCTGACGAGGCATTGTGTGTCCTCAGCCATCACTGTTTTGCACTGATTTGAGATCTATACTATGCAAATTCTGTTGTTGTCTGTACTATTAGCTCACCTCAAATATACTGTATTTTACCATGCAGTCCCAGCATTCTCTAGCCTCATCTTTAGGCAGCCTATTAGAATTCAGGATTCTGAGGCAGTATAGCAACTGTGTCTTGTTTACTGACAGCTCATTTTCCATAAAATATATTTGCTTCCCCTGTCAGTTATTAATCTACATTGAAGACTAGTATCTCCATCACATCAGCAAACAGCACTACAACAACACTACTTTATCATACCACAACAATATCTGTTTTATTCATATTGAGGAATTGAATTCCCTTGCCATAATCTCCTAATTCTCCAAAATATCTCCATAGATTACATTAGCCACTTCAGCCAAAATGCTAAAATCACCCCCGCACCCATATCTAATGCTACTGGGAGTAACCTGAATTGCAGTCTTGAACCCTTATGTCCTGTGGAGTGAGATATTGGTGATGGCATCATAAGATACAAGAACAAAGCACTCACTGGGTTAGCAAAGGATAGGGTGAGTGACAGCTGCCTCTCTTGTGATAGAAGAAGGGATATCATTGGATGTCCTTAAGTCCCTGAACTGCCAAAGATATGATCATGTTCTTGAAGTTGCCTATGTGGTGTTAAAGGATGGTATGTGCTCTGTCTTGTGAGAGATACAGAGAGACAGAAACACCGTTGAACTCTTTGCTTATGTCTTTGATAAAATCAAGGTCCTGACATCGAGTAGAATTCTACCATCGACAAGAAAGATGCTTAAAGTCAAGGCTAAAATAACTTGACTTCAGTAATTGAGTGAATATTGGTGCCATTCTGGGGATCCTCTTGTTTCTGTATGGGATGAAATAGTTATTAGATACCCCAGCATTGTTAAGGATAGCTTCTACACCTCACAATGTGTTTTTTACATACTGGTTAGATCATTACTACCCTGCCATAGTGCCTTTTTAAATACAGTTCATCTGATGAGCATCACAGCATACTAAATTCTAGCTGAATAATATCAAAGTATCACTACTTAATGCCAGAAGCCTAAACAACAAAAATGATTTAACATTAGGTCTTTTTTGCACTCATTGACATAAACATTTGTCTAATTACCGAAACCTGGTTCATGGTAATAAAAGCACTGCACTGTTCCAGGGTACAATGCCTTTTATGCATTCAGATCCACTGGCTGCTGCTGGGAAGTAGCCATATTTATTTGTAATCCCATTCCACCTCAGCATATTCCACAAAATATAAATCTAAAACTGGCTATAGTCATAGTAATATCCAAAAAAAATAACTATAGTATTATAGCCAATTATAGAACCCAATCTATGGCCCATTCAGAACATGCAGAATATCCTAATCATTAAGAAAAGTTAACTATAGAAACAAGTAACAGTCTTAAGGGTGACTTCACCTATCTGTGCACATATTAACAAATTTATCCTACCAATAACAGTATGCCCCACAAGCTTTAGACTTCAAAATATGAATACACTTTACCAAAATGCCTGTCTGCCTACTGGAGATACAAATCTTCTAGATTCTCATCTGATTTTTTGTGTTTGGTTGAGTAATGCTTAAATGAGTTATGCTTCATCGATCTTTCAAGATGAAGAAGTACACATCAAAAACAATATGTATAGATTTATATATATATATATATATATATATATATATATATATATATATATATATATATATATATATATTTTTTTTTACAGGAAGCCAAGCCATCTCCACTCATGTGTAAAGAGGATGGGGGGTCTAATCCCCCATACAAGTCCATTTTATGTATATTAACTCTGTAGTTATACTACAGTGATGAAATGTAAAAATGCTGACTGGAGGTGCACTACTGACTTGTACTATGCAAGAGCATGGGTTTCAATAAACTGTGATAAAAAGATACTGAATTAAGAGATGCATTTAATAAAGTATAGGTATTGATGTAGTCCTCATTATTGTATCCCACAATTATACCACCCTATGTCCCTTCCTAGTCAAATCTGATTACTGCAATATGATATTCTCCTGAAAACCTGCTTCAAGATCCATTTTAATGCCTCTATTTTCGCAGATTACTGAAGAAAAGAATATTTGCTATTTACCAGTTTTACTGATAATTTTAAATGATAAATTCATAGTTCCTCAATTCTTCTGAATTTTAATCCTTCTCAGATACATATATTAAGCCATCTATACCTTTTTGACAAAAACATAATGATAATTTTAAAATTCACACATCAATAAACTCTATAACAAAAAATAATGCTCTTGGTTATCTATAAAATGTCTCTATTTCATCATTATGAAAATAATTTAAAAGTCCCTCAAGGTCACCATTAGAAATTATAAGGCCAACTATGAAATTCGGGTCACAACAAATTCAAAAGACAGACATAAGCCTTTCTTCCATTATATTAATGAGCTCAGAAGTAAACAACAGTTCTGCTCTGACCTTATCTCTAATGATACTTCCTTCTGTGTCTGCAAGGGCATTACTGGTATTGTCATTGAGAAATTTTCTTCCAGCTTTTCCCCACTCACCCCCTTCTACCACTCATTTCCTCCCACCTCCCTTCTAAAATCACTCTTGAACATATGATGTTGATACTTTCCATGCCCTCTTTGAATTTCTTCAACTGAAAAGAGACAATGTTAGAGCAAACAGATCCCTCTAGAGACCCAAACCTATACATCCACATTAACAATACCAACTGGCAGAACAGGTGTTTCTTCCAATATATCTCAAATTTCTGGAAAAGGCTCACCTTATGTATCATGCAGAATGCCACCTGACAACTATTACAGCCAGTTTGGGTAACTGGATGCTGATCACAAATTTTTACCTGTGATACTTTGGGATAATCTATTTAATAGAGGCACTATTACTTTCACTCCAATATCAAGTGATATAGCTGAGCATCTCCATGGTCTCCCTGACTATGAGTTTAGTAAGGCCCTATGAACCTATGAGCAACTGTGTTCTCTCAAATTAATGTAGAGAAAAACAAGTCAAAACTAATATTTTTTTTGCTATTAATGTAATCAATAGACAGGCTGGACTGACACATGAAATGTCAAGTGATATTCTTTTTTTGAATATATATGTTATATTACTTTTATCACTGATAAACAGTAGTACTTTCAGTTGATCTAATTATACCTTTAGAATGCTGGGATTTCATCATCTGTTTTTAAATAAGGATTCAAACTCTGTAAACTCCTGCATGCATTACTTGAAAGGTAAATCACTTGATTCATAATTTTTATAGAGGAATGCTTAACTGATTTCTTCCTGCACTTTAAACTGTATTTTACTTTATTAGACTGCTTGACTCTATCCACTTTTGTTTGTGCTGAATATATTTAGTTTCTTATTTACAGTGTATAGTTTATTGCATGTGCTTTTTGAAAATTATTGCCAATTTATGAATCCCCAAATCATAGGCTAGATACTTCCACATATGTGTCTGGGATGAAACAAAGCCAGTGATTTCCAAAGTTAGAAAGCATAAAATTGTATATGCTTCTTAAAAAGTTTCTGCATTACTGCTTTATAGATTGTTTGAATAACTTCAGAACCTTGTCTAAATCAAGAAAATGTGTTTAGCAAAAACTATATGCTTTTAGCTGGAAACAATGCAGAGAAATTTAACTTCTAGCCATTAGGCTTTTTATTTCTTTTTGTGCCATATCAACCAGGTAACAATTATGCATTCTACATACAGTCTAAAGAAGATATAGGAAAGAGGTAGTAAGAGTAAATGTTTCAATTTAGTATTTGGAAGCTGCAATAATGTGAAAATAAATAACCAATTGTTACTTCAAGATAATAAGTGTTATGCAGATGTACAGAAAACAAGAGTAGTAGGAACAATGTCTAATACAAATTATATAATTGTAACAAGAAAGTGAGATGTGGTTTTATGCAGTGCTTCATCATTTTCTGATTATGGTCAACAGAATAATAAGGAACCACAGAAAAAATAATGCCTTGCTACTTTCCACCACACAGAAATTAGCAATCCTCCAATCCAAGCTCATTAAAGATACCCAGGATAAAATCAACCCAAATGTCCCTGCAAACAAGTACCTGGGTCTCACTCTGGATCTTTCCATTACAATCACAATCCACACTGACGATTAACTAACAAAGATATGTCCCAACTAAAAATGATGTTACATGCTTTTTAATATTCTTTTTCCTACCCAGCTATAGTGAAAAATGGATATCTCCTAAAACTAGAATATAGCCCCCACCCCCATTTTTAGCTTTTCACTATTCAGTGCTCAATATATAAGAATATAAATGAAAAACATAAAGCTAGAATATTACCCCTCCCCCATTTTTAGCTTTGACTCTTCAAACAGTGCTCAATAGACAAGAACAAAAATGAAAAATGTAAAACTAGAATATTACCCCCTCCCAATGTTTAGCTTTTCACTCTTAAACAGTGCTCAATAGATAAAAAGCATCATTTTTGTCTTGATGTGCCCCTCCAGACAATTACTATGCCCATACCATGCCTTGGTGAGAAATTGATCCTGGGGAAACAAAACTCAGTGTCTGCCTGTCTGTCTGTGCAAGTTTAGAAGTAGTTGAAAGGATGAGAGAGATGAGAGATGGCAATGGAAAAAGAGAAATATGTTAAATTTAATACAGAGTTGCACTGAAGCTCAAGAAGAGATGAGGAGACATATTTAAATGACTAATGCAGAGGACTGAAAAAGACAATGCAATGGGGAAAGACAAGAAGCTTTTCAAGAAAGAATGGAGATGTTATGGTGTAAGAGGGATTTAAGTTGGCCTGTTCTGTATCATTTAATAATCCTAGATGCAAAATGTAAATATATGGGCATGGTTCTCTTAGTCATCTAGCTTTATAAAGAAAAGGGTGTTTGGGATAGTAAAAATTCAACTTGCAATTTTATATCAATTAGCCATCTGTCAGTATTTGTTACAGGAATCTCATGAACAAAGCTGTTTCCATTTGCATCATGCACAGTGGCTTTTACACCTTTGCACTGCTCTTTAATACTTTTGTGAAGCATTGAAATGGTTATCTTTAGATCTCCTGCAGCCTTGGTGATCAGATTGGCATTCATGCTGAAATGGACTGTGTCCAAATATGTTTATACTGCTTGCCACCAAGATTACTGAAAAAAGGACTCTTGCAGTCATTAGTCCACTGACGAAAGGATCTTTGTTTGCAGAACATCTTGCATTTTACTAGTACTAGTTATATGATCATAGTCAGGATGTTAGACTGAGATGTTGTTATTAAAAAACAATGCATTAATAAGTTACTAAACAGCATCCAAAGTCAAGTCATCTTTGCAGGACACACACCACAGCATTGTGGCCTTTTCCTTCATTTCTTTCTTATTTTATTTTAAAGAATTTACATTGTTGTAATCCATTTCCATTTACTGTTTCAGCAGCTATAATTTCAGCAAGTACATGTTTATGATTCTCATTGCATAGTCCGCCTTTGATCCCATGTATCTCCCATACATTCCATCATCTCAGATCCTTCCTTTTCATATCAACTCTACAACAGAATTTGAAATCTCTTGTTCTCTTTCTTTAACTACATATGGCATTGACAACACCTTTATGTACAATGTTGGTCTTCCTTCTTCAATCACATCTGCCCCTGTTGTACACACCTCCAGTATGCTATGTCCACTGATGTAATATAAGGTTATTTTTCCTCTCATGAACATATGTGTAAACTACTCAGGAACAGGACAAGCTAGAAATGGTGTGGGAATAGTGGTGAGAGAGAGGCTTCAGAAGGCAGTGAGGGACATCATCTGAATTAGTGACACACTCATGCAAGCAGACTCCAATGTAATGATAGAGCAGTATTCAAAATCTCACCCTATGACCCACAGCACATTTTTGACAGTGAGGAAAAGAGTGCGTTCAAGTTGCAGGACCTAATAGATAATGCAGGACAACAGGAATCAGTGTTGATTTGATAATGGGTGACTTAAGTGCAGAACAGACAGAACAGGGTATGACATCTGCATGGGTCCACATGGGCAGGGCAACAGGAATTAAGAAGAAGAAGCCATTCTAGACCTCTATCTAGCAAATGGCTTACAAGAAGCCAATGCATGGTTTATAAAGAAAGACAGTCACAAGATCACATACAAGAGTGGCCAACATGCAACTCGGGTGGACTTTCTCCTAGTAAGGAAAGGGCACTAGCATAGAATCAGTGACTACAAAGTCATCACAAATGAAGCAGTCTGCCCACAGCATAAACCACTGCTTGCCACAATCAGCTGCAAGCAGTGGCCAGAAGGCTCTAAGGTCAACAGAGAGCAGGCTGAAGACCTAGAAGTTGACTGGAGAAAAAGTACAACAATTCAATGAATTACTCAGGACTCTAGGACCCTAAGAAGAGGAGGAAATAGGTGGAGTTGAAGAAGAATGGCAGTGCCTTAAAACAGCATCTGTGAGGACTACAGAACAGATATGTAGTTGAGCCAGATATGGAAATAGTGTGCAGAAGGAAAACTGGTGGTGAAATGCAGAAGTCCAGGAAGTCATCCAAAGAAAGAAAGAGTGCAGGAAAAAGTGGAAAATAGAAAAGATGGACCAGGCTAGGAAGGAGTACCAGTTTGCTAACAAAATTACTAAGAAAAGGGTTTCAATAGCAAAGAACAGGGCATCAGAGACACTCTACCAGCTTATGAAAAGTGACTCAGTGTGGCACAAAGAAACTACATCAGCTTGCAAGACAAATACAGAAAGATAAAGAAGATAGTCAGACACCCTTCGTGAGGGATGCCAGCAACAACCTGGCCACCAGTGCAAAGGACATTAAAAGCAGATGGATGGAGTACTTCCATCACCTTCTGAATGAAGAAAACTCCACATAAGCTGTACTGCCCCAGGTACAGCCTGTGAAGACTGGTAGAGAAGGGTGAAGGCTGCCAGCCTAGCCAGATAGAATTTTATACATAATTATATCATTTGTAAATATGAATGTGAATCACAGACTTGTTGAACTTAAAACAATGTGGCAATATTGCCCCTGCTGTAAAGAAAGCTAAGTCAAGCATTTCTTGCTGGTCGTTTGAAATTAAAATTACTTTATGTCTGTTCCTTTGAAGTCAGAATTTGGAGTCCATGCGTCTGGAGTAAGCATCCTGCTTATTGTTTTAAGGCTAAGGTTAATAACCAGAATTTACATGTGGAATGTTCTTTATTGCTCTAAGTGTAAAAGAATGCAAATGCAGTTTCTGTCAGCCTGGGAACACCAAGAAGGTGTAAAAGATGATGGGCAGGATTCACAAAGCCTCCGTGTAAGAGATACAAGGCTTACACGGAGGCTGCAGTTAAACGGTGTGATGTCAGCATGTCATGCATATGCATGAGGGCATGCTGAATCACACCTAAGGCTAACACGGTCCATGGAAGACAGTAGGGGGTGTGTCCGTAGGCTGAGCCCTGCAAGCAGACATGCCCCCAGAAGAGTAAAAGTGCTCAAAGTAAACACCCACGATGGAGTCCATGTAAATGTGAATAAACACAACACAACACATGCCCCCACAGACTATGAACATAAAATATATAACTGAACATGTTATATATTTTTTTTAAATTGTAAAAATGTTTGCCTGTGAGTGCGCTCGTTTGCGCAGGCATGCCCGTAGCTTAGCCACAGTTAGCAGTCAGTGGAAAAGCATATAAGAACTAAATATGCAAAGTAAGCCAAGAAGCAATAGCGTAGTGGTAGAGATGTCAACTGAAGAGCAGGCAGTCATGGTTCAAGCCCCCACAACATCAATTTTTATTTTTAGTAAAATAAGCACGAAACAAGTCCCTGACAAATATGTACGCATATAAAATAATATTTTATGCAAAATGTAATAAAATAGGCCATTTATTTTGAAGAAATGTGAGATAACAAAATAATAAAAAATGCCACATGTGCTTATAGCTGAGCTACAGTTTAACAAGGTGAGTGCATCTGCCCGTAGGTGAGCAGTGGTTTAACAGGTGTAAAATGAGTGCCCGTAGGTGAGCAGTGGTTTAACACGCTGAAACTGTGTGCCCCTAGCTGAGCTGAGCGTAATATGTGTGCTGACAGCCAAATGAAGCGTAAACTAGTGTAACCCGCTTGTGCGGAGCTGCGCACTGTGCCAACAAGCCAACGACGGGCAACGTTGAGCAAGCTGTATCAAAACTGCCTTTACACAGACACACCCCCTAGCCTGTCTTGACAGTCATAAAATATAAAAAGCAGTGGCCAGGTTCAAACACAGGATACTATGCACCATAGTCAAGGTACTGAACCACTAAGCCATGACAGCTGTACTTAGAAATGCAGTAATAGCAAATATATAGGAATGAATAGAAAGTGGAGCATGACAAAGCAGGTTTTGTGAAGATGATACAATTCCAAAATGGCCAATCACAGATAAGTGTGGGAAAAACGGCATATATAAGCCCCATAGGCGGGAATACACAGCATAAACGATTGTAGAATTAACTTGCAGCCAGAATGTAAGGAGTAGGTGAGGGTAGTTGCTTTCGAGCACAGAGGTGGGGCATTGAGGAGTCCAGATACATGGTCTGGCTCCTAGTCCACAATCATGAGGCCCAACTCATGCAGGGCCAGGTCCTGTGGGGAGCATATAGGGCTGAGGCGTGGGACCGGTTGGCTCATGATCTCACCAGTGCCACAGGGATTCCAAGGACTGGTGAGCAGGTCCGTCACCACCATGCAGACCTGAAGAGACATAAGCAGGACCAATTGAACCTTTGGATCCAGGAGGCCTGGCAAATGCCCAATGCCCCACTACTGAGTAAGTTACATTTAATTATGTATGTAAGAAATTAAACTAGCTGATATTATGGAGATGTGTATTCCAATATTACTTCATTTATATTACAGCTGCAGGTGTCCGTTCTGCAAACCGCAGAGCCTATGGTGATAGGCTAGTGCGGTTGCACCACCAGGCAGGTCAGTAATCCACTCCCAGTAACTGTAAAGAAATATAAAAGTATGACAGTTAGCAAAAGAGTGCAGCGTAGTCACTAAGTAATAAAATGTGCAAGTAACAGTGTAAGAGTGTTTGCAAGTATTGCTTGATTACAAAAGTGTGTTGCAGTCTGTAATCCAAACAGAAAAATGAAAATGTCTGAAATAAAGTCTGAAAAAAAGATGCCCCACCTGTAATATAATAGTACACAACCTGCAGCAGGCTGAAAAGTACAGCTGCAGAAGATGAGCAAATCACATGTGTAAAATATATCGATGTTGAAATACTGAAACATGATTGAAGTGAGACTGCTGGAAAGGATTGTAATAACTACAGGTAAAACATGTCAATAAAGCCTAGAAGTAAGTACCATCCTGAATAGTAAAATGAAAACAAGTGAAAGAGTGTGAGAAAGAGTTATGAATCCACCAATAAAGTAGTAATAACCCCTGAATAAAGTATACTGCAGTCAGTACAGAAAGAAATGAGTGTGACAAGTAGAACCAAACTGTGAAATGTGTTCAAAGTGTTACTGCAGCTGGAATGTGGATCCCAAAATCTAGATATGTTGCTCTCAGTCTGCAATATGCAGATAGTATGATTGTCTGAAATACCAAACATCCACAGTTGTCTATAGCTATATAAAGCAAATGTAGCAGGATGATGTAGCTGAACAAAGCCAGATATGAATGTGTATGAATAACAATAAAATGTATATTGATGTAGCAGTAACAGTCCTATCACCAAATTGAAGTAGTTATCATATAGGAAGCTGTTGTTAGAACAGTAGTGTGTATATATCTGCAGCTATTAGAAATGTACAGCATATGTATTGGTATTCGAAGGTGTTAATAATATTTTCTTCACCCCACCCTATAACCACATATAATCCATTCCACGTGAAATTGGTATGTGCAATCACAATTAACACCCCTGGACATTTGTCCTGTTGGGTCATAAATATTTACATATACGTTGATGCATCTGCCCTGTTCATACATCCAAACCTGATGGCCTGTTGCCATCAATCAACCCTGCATGTTGTTGGACTGTGTATTGCTGTACAAATTATGCATGTGTTATGCTCGCTGTTCAATGGTGTGAATATCTGGGTGTTTGGTTAATGGGAATACTAATGCATGCTGTTACAACTAATTGTGAATGGTATTGTACGTTACTAACCCAAACTGTCATGACATAATGCAAAACATAGGATGACAGGGAAGGCGGGTTCCAGTGGACCCACCTCAGCTGGCGAGTGCACCTGGCACTAGTGCCCAGTCTGGACCCTCCTCCGGTGGCCCTGTGCCACCTGCAGGTGGAAGCGCTGCAGGGGATGGGGCCCGTCCCCCCTCTGCAACTGTGGCCAGAGGAGAACCATCACTCACCCTCCATAGCGTCCAGACTGTGGTGCATAGGGAGATCTGGGACTCTGTTCTTGGGCCCCTATGCCAGCTTGAGTTACAGGTGGCACAACTTAGGGGCATGCCTGTTGCCCAGCCTACACAGCCCCCAGCACAGCCCCATCCTGGGCAGTGAAGGAACAGTGGCAACTGCCCATGGGTGGGGATATCAGTTCCACTGTTGCCATCTGTGGGCTCATGGGCTCTGGATATCCAAACATCCATCCCCGTCAATTGTGTAACCCCCCCACATGTGTCATACACCACCCCTGTATGCATCTTGTTTGTCTTGTCTGTTGACCTACCCAACCTACCTCCCCAGCTATACCGACTTCCTTCACCTGACATACCACTCTCACCTGAAAAAAAAAAAAAAAAGGGCACTCTGTACCCACAAAAAAATTACGCCCCATACATAGCTGCCCATTCTGCACACATGTCTGCTGGACATGGAAACTATCAATTACAATTGGCTGTACAACAAGTATTATTGTTGTCCTCAGAGGTGGAAGGTTTCAAATGTCACACCAAATTACATACATATGCACAGCTGTTGCTGATGAAGAAATGGGCAGCTATGGGCCTTACCTACATCCCTCCTGCAAAACCCAAGCTTGTTTCCCTACTGTCTTACCCTCTTTGTGACCCCTTTTTCACCACTTTCCTGTCTCCCCATTTTCATTTTTTTCAAAGAAAATAGTGTGGGTGTGCGCCAGAGTAAGCACTGTTAAGTGGTTGTAAGTGGGTGTGCGCGGAGCTGAACACCAGTGCACATGCGGGAGCTCCACGCAAACCAGCGCTAACCCGGTTACAACTGCTTAAAAGTGCCTTAGTCAATCTGATTGACAGGTCCTGTAGTCAGTTCAAAAGCAAAATAAAATCCCACTGTCAGTCCCGAACCCAGGAAACAGGAGTCTGCATGACCTACCACTATGCCATGACTGTTATACAAGAACATTGTGCTAAAATAAATATATCATGTAATAGTAGGAATGAATGTAAAGGGAATATAGGGTGTGTAGTACACAAAGCATGTCATTTATACTTACTGTCAAAACCAGTGGATTTCCATAATAGTAGTGTGAGAACAGAAACAGCCATGCTAGTTGGTAGCTAGTAGGTAATAATGTCAGTTAATGTACATATATAAATGTATGTATATTTACATATATATATATATATATATATATATATATATATATATATATATATATATATAGTTGTAGGTGTCAGTGTGCATACACACTTACTACAGGAAACAAGAGAGAGGAATGGAGAAATGTGAATCTACAACACAGCCTGAATCATGAGAGAGATACTAACCTTTACACTCACAGAACAGTGTCCACAGCATACCAGCATGGTCCCTGTCCTTACAATCTGAAAGGGCAATGCCTATCTCACATACCATTTTATAGCACTGTCCTGAAATCACAGTGAGAACTGCAATCAGTACACAACTGGCTGCATGCAATTAGCAAATGTTGGTTTACAATTGGTGCAGAGGCCATCACATGGACTTATGCAGATACCTACAAAAGCATCCTGTACTCACACTCCACATATGCAATACTTTCAATGCACTGTCTGGAGGCAGACAGAGAGAGAGAGAGAGAGAGAGAGAGAGAGAGAGAGAGAGAGAAAGAAAAAAAAATAAATAAGAACACAAACAACAACACACGGTACACAAACTAAGTTGAAGCTGTCAGCAGTGTCAGTACCAAGCTGGGCCAGCAGCAGCAGGAAGCTGTAGTAGCGATAATGCAACCAGCTGCGACAAACACAGGTAATGTAAAGTAACAAGTTAATAGTCTACATACTGTGAACCCTCCATATGTGTCATAGGTCTGTATCTATAGGTATGTCCATGTGATATGTTGTGTGCACGTAGTTCCACCCAAAGGGGATGACTATACATTACATGTCATTCAGTGTTAGGCCATGATCCTGGCACCAGTTTTCTGTTTCAGTGAGGCCTGTCTGTAGGATGTGTGTGTCAGCTGGTGTAACGACTATGGCGCTTAGTTTGCAGTCATCTGGGAACTTTGTCATCTACAACCCGCACATGTTTGCTTTTACATCTGAGAAATAAATGCCAAACAAGAGGGGTCCTAGGACACAGGCCTGTGGGATACCACATGTGACTGGCATTGAGTCTGACATGGCTCCTGCGATATTGATATTATGGCTTCTGTATGTCAACCAGTGTGCAACCCATCATGTGACATATGTAGTAACATGTATGCTAATGAAAAAAATAAATAAATAAATTGTGTAGCAATCTCGTTCAAGACCAGTAATCCACAAAAGAGATGCTGAAGAGTCAAAAAGGCACGGAGCATACTTCACTTTGTTTAATCCAAAAACAGACTGACAAACACATGTTTAATCCAAAAACAGACACACAAACACATGTAAGCTAATGAGCTTGTCTATGATGCCTGAGTGGAGTACTGTGTTGAAGGCCTTAGGCAAGACCAGGTAGGCTGGATGGATTGCGTTGCCCTCATCAATGGCTGTAGTGACTGTGTTGAAAGGTCAACCAGGTTCAAAAGGCAGGATCAGCCCATCACGAAGGCAAACTGGCTTGGAACAAGTGTCTGCAGGTACCCAATATCACTGTATATGCGTCCCATACTGAATCATTCCATAGCTTTGCAGACCAGGCTGGTTAAGCTTATGGTGCGGTAGTTCCCAGGGTCAGTAGAGGTGCCTCCTTAGTGGAGTGGGACCACTGTTGCTGTATGCCAGTGTTCAGGTACATATCCCGTAGTACGGCCAAGGTTAAATATCAGTCTTATATGCAGTTGTATATCCTCTTGGAGTCCACGTAGCACACATCTAGAGATACCATCAGGTCACATTGATGCTGTGTGTTCTGCTTTGCTGAGGGCGGCCCTCACCTGGACATGTGAGATGATAGGGAGGTTACATTCTGCTGTGATAAGTATTTCTAAGTGTGGGGAAGAAGGGGGATACGTGCACCAAATCTGTCTGCAAGAATGTTGCCAATATCTGTGTGTTTGGTGAATGTTAAGTAGGTGTGTAGTAACTCAGAGCATATTTTATTTGCTGTAGTATATATTGTAGAACCTATAGGTTCATATAGGTTCAGAGAAGAGGCTAACTAACCCTTTGAGCCATTTCAAAAGCCTAAGCAATTACCCCATGTGAGAATCAAACCCTCTTGCCTCTCATCTGCAAAAAAAACTTAAACCATTATGCCATCCTCCCTTGGATTTCTCTGAGGCATTTGGTCCATATGTGTAACATAACTGAAGAAGGCCTTGTGGTTATCTATAGTGTTCGTGGCCATTTCCCTCCCATAGTAGGCTGTGGATGTTGTTATGAGAGACCGTAGCATATTACCAGTGCTGACCACAGATGCCTTCCCTTAATGTGAATCTGCTCTGTCCTGCAGTAGCCTCCTTCTATCGTTATACAATCTGCCTTTGGCTGGGGTCCACCATACAGGATGCCTGACCTTTGTGCATAGGGTCTGGGTTAGAAATGTGTGTGCATGTTCCATGCATTCTTTGGGATGTCCATGGGAAGCATTCGCAAAGGGGTCAGCAGTGTGGGTTGTGGCTTCCACTGGCCCAGTGGGCTGCATGGATACCATGTCAGTCCTAACAAGTGAATATCTGTCTAATCACAGATATATCAAAGTAGTCTACTGTGCTGGTGGTGGTTGTGGTGGGATATGTATATCCAGGCCGAGTAATATGTGTCCAGATCACACTAGTGGATGGTGTTCCACATACAGTACCTTGGTATGAACCCCCAGAGTGAGGTTGTGCATTGGACCTGTCTCAGTGTGCTGACCGATGGGGCATGCTACTATGTTGTATGGAATGTGGCAGGTATTGTTGCACAGGTGTTGGCTGAGCACTGATATCTGGCCATGTACTTGTGTATCCACCAAGAGACACACACATGCTACATATGGGAGTAGTAGTATATCAGTACAGTTGAGTATCATGTATAGTATGTGTGCCATATATTGCTGACATAGTCTGCTGATATCCTGTTTGTGTTCTCTTCCAGGGACATGGCCCCATCAGCGTAATCCTGCCTACTCTGCAGCAGAAGATGAGGAGATACACCAGAGCCTGGTGCGGGATTATGACATACTGTTTTCCCACATCAGCCAGAATCAGCAGGAGAGGGCTGCACTGTGGCAAGACCTTGTCCGTAGGGTAAATGATATTGGCACACATAATAGGACATATGAGCAGGTACGACATCACTGCAGTGATTTAATCAGAAATGTCCATCAGCGTGCGTCGGATATCCACAGGCAACAGGTCGCCACAGGAGGTGGGGTGACCACACACCCCCCCCTCACAAGATTGGAGGGGCTCCTCCTAAGTGTTGTGGCTCCAGCCCCAGAACATCAACAGCAACAGACCTGCATCATGATGGAGGCTGGATCCACACAGCAACACGACATGGAGCATGCAGGTAATATGCCATATGTACACTTGACTGTTCTGTACACTGTTAGTTTATGCATGTGTAAGGTGTGTCTGTGGTATGTAGCTGTCAACATAGTATGTAATTGTGCAGGTGTGATATTGCCAATATCAGCAGCTGACATGTGAAAGTGCATGTGTCCACGTGTGCATGTGTGCATATGTGCCTGTGTCCACATGTGCACGTGTGCATGTGTGCATGTGTGCATGTGTGCATGTGTGCATTAGTGCATCACTGGTAACATTGTGTAGACATTGTAAACTGTGTTTCCTGTCTTCCTCCCACTGGTTCTGGTACTGCTCTGGTGTCCTGCAGCAGAGAACCTGAATCTGGTGCCACAGGTACTGATAATGATGATATCTGTGTAATGGCACAGGAAGGTGTGTCAGGGTCCGTCATTGGTCAGCCAATTGACAGTACACAGCTGTCAACCCCGTCATTGCGCACAGTCATCCTGCCAGTACATCCTATGTCACCATTGTCCCTAGGTGATGGACAGGATACAGTGGGCATTGACCAGGGTAATGTGGTATCTGTGGCACATGCTTCCCCACACAACAGCCATGGGCAGGGTCCTGCGGTGGTACCGCACAGACAGTTGCCCATGGGTTCTCGTGGGAGCATCTGTGGGCATACTGTCTCTGGCAGACGTGCCCAAAGAGGTCTGTCAACCTCAGCTATGTTTCGGGCTGTCATGCAGGCACAGTTGCGTTTGGAAAGATACACCAGACAGGGTCTGAGGAAGCTGAGAGCATGTCACACAGCCATGACTGACAGTATGCGTGACATTGTGGATGCTATCCGTAATTTCACCGATGTCATAGACAGACGTCGTGGGGACATATTACAGCAGTTCCACAACCACATGTCCATGATCCAGGGCAATGGTGGACGGTTGTGGCATCGACATGGCCGTATGCCAGCAACAGCAGCAGCTGGCAGTCGGTGTGGATGACAACAGGCTCGTGGATGCCCCCATAGTGCCAGCAGCAGCCCCAGCAATGCTGGGTCTGTGCTGTCATCGGAATGCCCAAGGAGACAATGTGCATGTGGCTCTGGACAGTCCCAACAGGGACCTGTGTCCTGTCAACACATTCCCACTTCTGATGACAGTACCCAGTCTGGCTTAGTACCGGATACGGTCCGTAGCACCCCTGCCAGGCACAGGTACCATGTCCATGCCCACAGACACTGATCTGTATGACCTGCCAGGTGCAGCCTGTGGCTGTCCACAAACTTCAGTATATGGCAGCCATGAGGTGGAACTGTTTGCATGCATACACACATGCGAAATGTTAACACCTAGGCAACCACATACACGCACACTCTGCACCAACAGTGCCCCACCCTGTACTGCTGTCCCTCACCAACACGCATACACACACATGTCAATTGGTGGTATCAGTGACAGACTCAGGCATTCCTAATTCACACCCTGTGCATATGATGAAACTGTGCCACCTCCTGCAATCTCCAACATCAGTGCAGGAACAGGTAAACACATTGCTGATGCACAGGGTGACTACATAGAAGTGTATTACTAGTATCATGTTGGTAACAGTATAGTGTGCTGATATGACTGTGTGTATATCCCAGCATGCCTGATGCAGTAACTGTATGACTGTCCTGAATTGTTATCTACACCCATAGTAAGTACCATAGTGTAACAGCTGCACATTATTGCATACCGGTGGTAAGGATGTCAACAGATAGCCACATACATAGGTAGCACAGGGGGGTAGCTAATGCAAGTAGTGATACGCAATGATGGACATGTACAGTAACGGTGGCAAGTTACCCACAACGACTATTCAATGTGGATGTTTGCGCATGTTGATATGTGTGCAGTACCAATGTAATACAAATCACAATTAACTATGACATAATATCAGTTCTACCATGGACATCTGAGCTGTGCATTCCTGGGTACATGTTGATAGTGCCTACATATTTGCACTGTTACCTACTGTAAGTGTTACCCCTTCTTTGTTGTACAATGGACTACTTCTAGCCCTGCTTACTGTAGCTTTGTTTGCATGCATGTTCACTTGGAGTTCCCTGGAACACTGCTTCCACCTGCAATGCAGAGTTACAGTGCTTCTGTGGACTCCTAGTGACATCTGCATAGCATACTATACGTATGTCAAGTTTCCACATGACAGAACATCACTGTCTGTCCTGTTCACATGTACATTGCCTGTGACACATTGCACATGACTTACCTGGCATTTACCCATGTGTGCAGTCATATATGCCAGTGCTATGAAATCAGTAGTAGTACACCCATACATACACACCTTCAGTATGTTGTTCCCCATTGGCCCTATGTGTTGGTAATCACCATGGCAATCACACTACTATGGTAGCATGTGCAAAGGTAACCTGTGAATCGCCACTATGGTCCAGTTGTGGTTTATGTGAGTCATGTGGCAATGTCACAGCTGCCACATGTATGCAGTCAACCCTCTCCCCTGACCAGGAACATACAACACATGTGTGGGATGCCACCACATAGCCAATCTGGGGACTGAGCACTCTGAACCCAGTACTGCCATACCCTGTCAGGTGGCATGACATACTACAGTGACTACAATACCAGTGTGACATAGACCCACACTGACAGCAATCTGAACATACTGGGGCATACTTGGAGACTCAGAGTAGCATCTTGCCTGAGCATCATACACCTCCACAGCTGGTACACAGGCATACATTACATCGGAACAGAGCACATGCCACACATGGCACACACATCCCATATGCCACACACTCACAGCCTGTAGGGCTACACAACACACCTGCTACAGATGTGTCAGGTACCTCTCTTGGCCGCTGCAGTGGGGTCCCGCTCAACAGGCTGTACATGGTGAAGGTCACAGTGATATGCCTGTGGGGCACTATGGCCCACCATAAAACACATGCATACAGGTCAGTCAGAGGCATGGACACATATGACTCAGTTACTGACCATGCCACTATGGATGACCTGAGACATACCTCCCTGGACTACATGATAGGGAACATAGAAGGGATCTCTCAGCATGTGGCATGGGCCAGTATGAACCTGATCTTGGTTGCCATCATACCCTCACCAGGTATGCTACCACAATATGTAGGAAGGGTGTTCTATGTCTACATTCTGCTCAATCTCCAATGTCATTCATAGGGTATCCACTGGCTGTCAATGTGTGCTTACATGCTAGAGAAGCCACAATGATTTGCAAGGGGCAGCTTGCACGTGACACCCATGGGCCATTGTATATCGGCAAAGCCCCTTGATACACACATTGTGCCTTTTGCTGCAGGACACGGATTAAATAGCCACCTCCGCGGGTATCACACAGGATAGGACACTAACAGTGATGCTACACAACACAAGCAGTGTACACTGCAAGATGCATGCACTGGACACTGTCCTCAGCACGGTGAACTGCAATATCTGTGCAGTACCACATTCCTGATTCACGGCTCACAGGTGCAACCCATCACTGCCAGGTTATACCTCATACCATGCCTGTCGTCCCCTACACATGTAACACACATGGACAGGGGGGGTGGTATCCCAAAACACCACAGATACACACACCTCCAGGTTGTTGGCACAGCACAAAGCATCAGGGCCTATCCATGAGCAGCTAACAGTGTGTTGGACTGCCTTCTGGTTCATAGCCTGGCACACACAACCCTCCCATACACAGGAAACCCACCTATCCTCCCTAACAACACTGGCAATATGACAGTCTCAAGAAATGTCTTTATATGGCTGGACTGCATCCAGCCAAACATTGTGCGTGAGCATTACTGTAGCTACAACACACTAGCTGAAAGGTTCCCAGCATGTGGTCACTGAATTGCAGTGGAATAACATGTTACCACTCCCACAACAGGTGGGAACATGCAGCACCTGCTCATCGACTACATGTAGACTATATGGCCCAGACCAGATGTGTATCCTCTGCTGTAGGTATTATACCATATACAACCCACACTGTATAGACACATACCACATGCGGCCCCTGCACAGTAAGACACAGTCATATTGTTATGCATTGCGAATACCATTTATCCACTTGAGGCACGTGTCAGACATGGTAACTACTGAAGGTCACAGGTATTTATGTGTATGTGTCACACACATACATCATGTGTGCATTGCCATTGCTGGTTTAGGCAATGGCATGCATTGTTATGTACAACAACCCACACAAGGTCATATTGTGTGACACAACCACACATGGCAGTTGTGGGTTTCCAAAACATACCTATCTGTGCTCTGACAATGGTAATAGACCCAGTAGCAGAGTGCACTATTGGCATTACTGGCCAAGTAGCCCTGTTTGGCTGTACTGATAGTGTGGTGACATCCCCTGTGTTTACTGGGGGAATATGCAGCATCTGGTGTATTGTAGTATTTGCCAAAGGGATCTGTTCTCCCACACTTGTAATTACACACACTCTACTACCCCCCTCCACACTCCACACACCCACACACTTGCCATTTGCAGGATTCATACCTCTACCTAACTATGTCATGACACGTGAGAGAGATGCATTAGCAAAGCGCACTATTCGGATTACTAGGAGGTTCATTTTCTCTGGCTGTACTTATAGGGTGCTGACATCATCAGTGTTTGGAAAGGGTAATGTGCATTATGTAGTGTGATCTCCTGATTGCCAAAAAGCACATGTCTTTCATACAGAATTGCACACACACAAACTGCCTTCATCCAAACACACCCACTTGCCATTTGCAGGTTTCAAACCCCTACCTAACTATGTTTTGACACTTGAGAAAGATGCATTAGCAGAGTGCGCTATTCGGATTACTGGGAGGTGTCCCTTCTCCAGCTGTACTTATAGGGTGCTGACATTATCAGTGTTTGGAAAGGGTAATGTGCATCATGTAGTGTGATCTCCTGATTGCCAAAAAGCACATGTCTTTCATACAGAATTGCACACACACAAACTCCCCTCATCCAAACACACGAACTTGCAGGTTTTAAACCCCTACCTAACTATGTTATGACACTTGAGAGAGACACATTAGCAGAGTGCGCTATTCGGATTACTGGAAGGTTTCTCTTCTCCTGCTGTACTTATAGGGTGCTGACATCATCAGTGCTTAGATAGGGGAATGTGCATCCTGTAGAGTGTTTTCCCAGTTGCCAAAAGGGACATTTCCCTCACACAGACTTGCACACACACTAACCCCCTCCACACACACTGGGCAGTTGCAGGAGTCAAACCCCTACCTAACTATGTTATGACACTCATGACAGATGCATTAGCAAAGCGCTATTCGCATTATTGGGAGGTTTCCCTTCTCCTGCTGTACTTATAGGGTGCTGACATCATCAGTACTTAGATAGGGGAATGTGCATCCTGTAGAGTGTTTTCCCAATTGCCAAAAGGGACATTTCCCTCACACAGGCTTGCACACACACTAACCCCCCTCCACACACACTGGGCAGTTACAGGATTCAAACCCCTACCTAACTATGTTATGACACTCATGACAGACGCATTAGTGGAGCACGCTATTTGCATTACTGGGAGGTTTCCCTTCTCCTGCTGTACTTATAGGGTGCTGACATCATCAGTGCTTAGATAGGGGAATGTGCATCCTGTAGAGTGTTTTCCCAGTTGCCAAAAGGGACATTTCCCTCACACAGACTTGTACACACACTAAGCCTCCTTCACACACACTGGGCAGTTGCAGGATTCACACCCCTACCTAACTATGTTATGACACTCGTGACAGACGCATTAGTGGAGCACGCTATTTGCATTACTGGGAGGTTTCCCTTCTCCTGCTGCACTTATAGGGTGCTGACATCATCAGTGCTTAGATAAGGGAATGTGCATCCTGTAGAGTGTTTTCCCAGTTGCCAAAAGGGACATTTCCCTCACACAGACTAACCTCCCTCCACACACAAACTGGGCAGTTGCAGGATTCAAGCCCCTACCTAACTATGTTATGACACTCGTGACAGATGCATTAGCAGAGCGCACTATTTGCATTACTGGGAGGTTTCCCTTCTCCTGCTGTACTTACAGGGTGCTGACATCATCAGTGCTTAGATAGGGGAATGTGCATCCTGTAGAGTGTTTTCCCAGTTCCCTCACACAGACTTGCACACACAATAACCCCCCTCCACACACACTGGGCAGTTGCAGGATTCAAACCCCTACCTAACTATGTTATGACACTTGTGACAGATGCATTAGCGGAGCACACTATTCGCATTATTGGGAGGTTTCCCTTCTCCTGCTGTACTTATAGGGTGCTGACATCATCATTGCTTAGAAAGGGGAATGTGCATCCTGTAGAGTGTTTTCCCAGTTTCCAAAAGGGACACTTCCCTCACACAGACTTGCACACACATCAACCCCACTCACCCACACACACACACACACACACACACTGAGCATTTGCATGGTTCAAACCCCTACCCAACTATATTATGACACTTGAGGGACACGCATTAGCAGAGCAAGCTATCCGAATTACTGGGCATCTGTTCTGCACCTGCAGTATTTATAGGGTGCTGACATCTTTATTTCTACAGAGGTATGTACATCTAGTACTACCTGTCAGGTGGGGGATAGCATATATATGCATTTGCAGCCACCTACTTCAGGGTCAGATATGCCCATTGCACTGGCAGGTTATGTTCTATACCATGCTTCGAGACCACAGGACCTGTAACACACAACACAAACGAGTCGAGAACACCACTCCCACATCCAGGACACACACTTTGCTTCCCTGGGAACAGTGCCAGGATATGCAGGTGTTCACATACACCATTCCAGTTGTTAACATCAGGTACAGGCATATTGTGTGTGGGAACTACTCAGGCCTCTACAACTTTACCCTACAGCCACTACACTTTGTGGGTCCATGTGCTATGTCAGAACCACTCACCACAGCCACATGGGGGAATACATATTGTACCTGCCCATCTGCAACCTGGGTACCCACTGTTCCACACCAGAGGTAGACCACCATTGTTGATATCTGACCATACCCACCTTTCCCTGGACATCCATATCCCATCCCCACCCCCAGGCAAGGTTGTCACTGCAAACAAAATGTATTTAGCACAAGCAGACTCTACACTTGTGAAGACTGGGGTGGACGACTTCAAATGACCCATGCTGGGGGACTATACTGGCCACTCTGCATAATCCTTGACAATTGCATTCTATGAGCATGTGTAAGGTTTGCATTGATCATGCTATCCCACATATACCCATGACTGCTCCACAACAGGACACCTGTCAGGTGTACACCAGCCATATATGAGCCATCCAACAGACAGAGTGAGCTAATACATTGCAGAGATGTAGCCCACAGAGGGAGGAAATCTGTGAACAGTACCGGCACGACACTTCAATCCCACATAATCATCACAACACAGTGGTGACAGTGGAATTGTCCTGACAATGCAGATAGGGCTCCCCTCAGTCTGTTATTGACACCCACTTACTGATAGAGGTCCTCAGCAACCCTCTTCCAGCACACACCAACAACATGGATGTGGCTTAGCACATTCAAACCCTGGGATCTCCACTGTGCCCCTGCTTGACAGAGGCACAGCTCACTAGCCTCACACGTTGCCTTATGTGACCTACTTTACAGTGGCACAGTAGCCTACTGTACTGGGGATGCAGATGCCAAGCACACTCTGGCTAAGCTGTCATTCCCTAGGGCAAACAGCCTAGTATTGACCTCTACACCCATATGTTTAATTGTCAGATGCACAATATTTGTTTCTGTTAGACTGTTTGCAGGTCTTTATTGCCATAGCATTCCCTGTTCCTATGAACAACTTGTGTATCTGTGGAAGATGTTTGAATATGAGGGCGATCCACTATATCAATTATGTCTTTGTAGTCATTTACTGTGTGCACTGGGCAGATTGCTGTGTTGTGGTTGGTTCCTGGAATGCCACGTACAAATACCAGATATGTGTGGCCAACTGCTAAACGGAGATATGGCCTAAGTGTGTGAGCATGCCCAGTTCAGCCTTTCCATGGCATGTTGTCTGACATATGCCTCATTTATCAAAGTGTGCGAGCATGCCCAGTGTGAGCTTTCCATATGTTGAACTCTCCAGTCCACCACATATTTGGGTGTGTGTGAACTTCAACAATATCTCACATTTATGGTTGTGTGTTGGGTGTCATGTTGTGTACTTTCTGGCCAACTGCTTCGTGTCTGCCACAGCAGGGATTATACTGTGCCTGCAGGGATTGCATGGGATACTTTGCATACAGTTGTCAACATCCTTTCATAATGACCTAACACTGTAGTACCGTATAGTGTACTGGTTCAGTACTTTCACTGTGGTGGACAGTATCCTGGGCTTTAGTCCTATCACTGCTTGACATCTTCATAGTGAACACAACAGACTGTGTAGGGGCCAGTTGTGCACATATGACCATGTTGCATTATGTTCAGATATGGACTACCTACACCAGGCTTGTCCAACATTGGTAGTGTATCCCACAACATAGGTGGACATTGGCAAACACTAGTGATGTTCCCTAGGCCATTTCTGATGCTAATCACAGAGTGTGTTTGTCCTTCGACACACATTGTAACTGGAGTTTGCCATGACATATGTCATGGTTAGTATACTGTGCCTCCGTCTACCTCTGACATAACAGTGATACCCAGGGTTAACCTACCATCTCCCATCCACTCATCAGGATTCCTCTTGAGGGGTGTCGATAGGTGACTCTCTGGCTAACCTGTACTGGGAGTTTACTCAAGAGTGGGGGTGGCATCTGTGTTATGGATCATTCAGTACAGCTTGTCCTATGTATGTCAGTGTTGGGGTTCAGGTCTCTCATGTGCATAGCTCACTGCCATTCAGACTGTACAAGGTGCAGCATGTTCATTGATTCCAGCTTGGACATGGCTTCATACATCAGGCACATGGCATCTGTCCATGCTCTTTGCTACTCCTAGTGGGGTACTGTTGTGGACTTTACAGTTGATGGAGGTGTCTGCTGAGGTATATCCCATAGGGGCTATTGTAGTCAATTGTGACGCTGATGAAGGATGACTGTAGAGCCACAGTGACCTCCCCTTATCTAGATCTGACAACCTTCATGATTGGGTGGGTATATGGTATGTTTCTGCAAACACTACAGCCACATGTTTGTCCAATGCAGGATATCTATCACCTTGTGTCCCCAGGACTCTCATTGCATGTTAGGTACGTAATGGGTTAACACCTGTGTGGTAATTGGTGGGCACTTACTGTATATCCACGGTGGTTGTCTATACACATTTCTGCAATTAGCTTGCTGGCATGGCTATGGCTCCAGTTGTCTGTTTCTATGTGGCCCTTTTGTGGGTTGCTTGTGTCAGCTGGGGGTCAGATATGGTGGGCAGTTTGTACTCCTCTGCATACATGTTCAGTCACAGTCCTTCCATTTCGGCCTGTACCTATGGGACATATATACGGAACGGGGGAGGTCCCAGGACCAAGCCTTGTGGGATGCCACTCATATCTGCTTTGTAGTCTGACATGGATGCAGCATGTTTGACCATGTCAGTTCTGTCCTTGGTCTGGTTTGCAACTCCTCTACTGACATAGGAGTTTATATTTAGGCTGGTGAACATATCCATACTGAACTTGAAGGGTATTATCTGGAAGCATTTGCACGGTCCAGCTATGCTGTGTGGACCACATTGCCCTCATCAATGACCTTAATGACTGTTTTAAATGTGTCAAATGTTTAGGGGCAGGATCTGCACTTACAACAGCCACACTGGGTAGGGTCCAGTGTCAGTAGGTCCACGATAGCTTTATGCCTGCGGTACATACTGATCCTTTCCATAGCTGTGCAGACCAAGCTTGTCAGGATCCTGGGGTGGTAGTTTGCAGTATCCATTCAGGCAACACCTTTGTTGTGAAGGACCACTGTTGTTGTACACTGCTCTTTGGGTACATATCCTGTGGTAAGGCTGACATTGGGCAGTAGTGTGATTTGGCATTCCATTATTCTTGGAGTCCATGTTGACCTCAGCCCAGGACACCATCACATACCTTTGCTGCTGTGTGTTTTGCTTTGTAGATGATGGCTGTTACCTCAGCATCTGCAATGTCAGGGGGCCAGCAGTCTGCTGGGATAGATATTTTGCATTCTGGGGGGGCGGGGTTGCACTGCACCTGTCAGGTTGTATGTTGGCAATATGTGTGTGTTTGGTATGTTGTTTGTAATATCTGTGTGATTCGGAGCATATCTGTGAATTCCCAACATGGTTCCTACCTCCTTTTATGAGGCTATGGAAACAAGGCTTTGTGATGAAGTGAATGTATTAAATGAAAAAATCATCACTGATTTATTATTTGCACAGTATGAGAATTTGTATTATAAAATCATTAGCAGGGTGGATCAAAAATGTGATAATATTTTTAAGAAAAAAGCTAAGAAGTTAGATAGAGATGTTAGACAGTATAAACTGCATAAGGTATATCCCACTGATAAATTAGTTTTTCATGAAAGAGAACATGAAAATGCAGCAAATGAAAAGGACGAGAGGGCCAAACCGAACTCTAACTTTAATTTTGAACTACATATGAAAATTTCAGGGAAGCTGAGTCGGACTATCCAGTTGACTTTCAAGATTTTCCGCTTCCCAGACGCTCGGAGAGAATAGCGAATCGCAGACAGGGAATGTACAAAACCTACAGCAGGGCAACACAGCAGAACCACGATTATACCAAGTGGTAGATCCTGTAGTTCAAATACAATGTACAGATAATATCCAATATAGTTTAAATGGTTTTAATATATATAACTATTCTGAGGTTCTTGTTACTAAAGAACTCTTCTCCTTATTCTCCAAAGGATTTAAATTTGTTCCAATTAAAGTACCTGATATAGCTAAAGTAATGGTTGATTTACAGCTATATCTAAGGAAATTAAATCTGAATATTATGTTTTCGGGTAAACCCTCTAGAGTAGAACCGAAAGATATTCTCAAGAGAAGTAGTACATTCAATCCTCCATTGCATCCGTTAGTTACTGCTTATGAAAAATTAGTTAAAGATGACCTATACAAAGTCTGGGGAAAGAAAAGAAGATTATTTACTAACTTAAATCTTGAAGAATGGAACCTCTTAAAGACCTTAAAGGAAGATAAGGGAATAAGAATCATGACACCTGATAAAGGTGGTGGGGTTGTCTTATATAGTTCAGAAGATTATACCAATGATATGCAAAATATACTATTTAAAGCAGTCACTTATTCCTTATGTTCCAAAAATGAAATACATATCGTAGACTAGATAGTTATCTATATGA
Organism: Protopterus annectens; assembly: GCF_019279795.1. Lineage (NCBI taxonomy): Eukaryota > Metazoa > Chordata > Ceratodontiformes > Protopteridae > Protopterus > Protopterus annectens. The sequence goes on along the minus strand of NC_056728.1, from coordinate 523,189,117 downwards.
ATACTTAATGGACCAGAGAATATCTAAGGATGACTATGATTTTCTACTGAATAAATATCCTAAGATTCCAGTGATTTTTGGAATACCTAAGATATACAAGAACCTAAAAAAGCCACCGTTTAGACCTATTGTAGCAGCTGCAGGTTCCAAAACGCATAATATAGCAGTATATGTGGATAAAAAATTGAAGCATATTATGAATAAATTCCCCCACTTATTAAAGGACTCATGGGATTTTGTAGGACAAGTTAACAAAGAATTATGGTCAGTTGACATTTTCTTTCTTACTATAGATGTGCAGGACCTTTTTTCTTGTATTCCTAAAGCAGAAGGTTTATGTTTGTTTGAGGATGTACTTTTCACTTATTCATCTTTGACCCCAGATGAAGTATTACTTATATGTGAACTAATGAATGTTATATTAGAAAATAATTACATATTTTTTGAAGGAGAATATTTTCAGCAGCTCAAGGGGGTTGCTATGTGTGCAGCCTGTGCTCCCTTGTATGCGAATTTAGTTCTCCTGGGTTGAGAACATAAGTATGTTTTTCAAAATGAATTATTTGCCACCAATGTTATATTTTATGGCAGATTTTTGGATGACATTTTTATTTTATGGAAAGGATGTCAAGAACAAATAATTGAGTTTGTTTAGTATTTGAATCAAACTACAGAATATTTAAAGTTTACCTATCAGTTTGATAAACAAGAAATTAATTTCCTGGATACTAAGATCATTAAAGGTCAGGATGGTTTCATCTCCAAAATCTACCGTAAAAATACATTTTGCAACAATTATTTGCATTATACTAGTCACCATACTATTCATCAGAAAAAAAGTATTATAAAGGGTCAGGCTATAAGAATAGCTAGGATGACAACTGATAAATATGATGTTATAACAGAGTTTAAAAATCTAAGGGATATGTTTTTAGAAAGAGGGTATCCAGGACACTTCATTGACCCTATACTTATGGATGTACTTAATAAATGGGGTAATATTTATATACCCTTATTAGGCACTGGTGGAGATGGATCTGATAATAAATCTACTGCTATGACAGGTCAGTATACACCTAACTTCCAACAAGCTTGTGTAGTGCAATATAGTCCTTTGTATTCTCAGATTAAAGGAATTCTGATAAAAAATTGGAATATCTTTAAAACAAATACTGAGCTATTCCGTATATTAGGTGATAAACCCATATTTTCTACAAAGGTAGGACCTAACATGAAGTCATTGTTAGAGGCAGGTTTTGTTTCTAACAATAAACAGGGTAAAAGAGGTGGAAGTAAACCTTGTGGCAGGTGCTCCTATTGTCCTTATATATTACAAGATACTTCTATTTCTCTTGATAATAAAAACAAAAGTCATGTTTTTTTTAAACAATGGCAATTGTTGCTCCAGCAAATTAGTTTATATAGCTAGGTGCAACACCTGTTCTTCCTTTTATATAGGGAAGACAGAGAGAATGTTCAAAACCAGAATATATGAACATCTTTATGACATTAAAAACAACAAAGATACTAATGCATTATACAAACACAGTATTTTATGTACCAAGTTTACATGTTTTAAGTTTGGTATACTTGAATTTGTAACAGTGGAAGTAAGGGGTGGGGATTGGCAAAATGTATTGTACAAAAAGGAGCTATTGTGGCAATTAAGGCTAGCTGCTGATCATCCACCAGGGCTTAACTAGCACATCACTATAATGCCAATTCTCAAGGAAAAGGCAGACTCAGTTTAGCAATATCAAAGACATTTGTAAATATAATTGTAAATATATTTGTGAATATATTTATATACACTTTTTTGGTATGCTGAGTTCATGTAATGGACTAGTATTTTATATTTACATTTTGAAAATATCTGATTTTTTTATATTTATTATTGAGTAAAATTATTTTATTTTATTTTATTTGAATTAACTGGTGTTTACATATTCAGGAGTTGTTACTTTTCATTGATGGAATTGATTGGCTTAGAACCAATGACTAACCAGCAACATGTATTTAAATGTGAACATTTTTAGTGGTAATTTGTTCTGAAGAAGTCATGCTAGTTGATGAAAGCGCTTAACAACTTTGGTTTATTATTTTTAATACTAAAACAGCATTGTGGACTTGCAACGTTGTGCTCTTTTATTTTACTATGTTTCCTACCATCAGTTGAGTAAGCCTTGTGATTATCCTTAGTGTCCTGTACAATTTGTATCTTCATAGGTTCATAGGTTCATACTAGGATATCCAACCTAAGGCATTAGTAAGCCTAGCCAGAGTGTGTGTGTCTTTTGCCGCCCCTTGCTATGTGACTATTATGATCATTTATGATTTTCTTTACTGTGCCTCTGTCTGTACGTGACACAGTGAAGACCCCCAGTGTACATCTACGATCATCCATCCACTTGGCAATATTCCTGTTGAGGGGTGTCAGTGAGGGGCTCTGCCTAACATGGATTGGGATCCTGTTCCTGGGTGTGGGGACCCTCTGGGTTATGTATCTGTCCCTCCAGCACATCCTATTTCATTATGTGTTGAGGCTGACATCTGTCACTCTCACAGCTCCAATGGCTTTGATTTCCTGGGGTGGAGCATGTCCATTACTCCTGTGTTGGACATGGCCTTGTACAACAGACATACAATGCCTCTGTGTAGGCAGTCTGTGACTGCATTCAGCTGGGGTGTCTACAGCCAGGCAGCATATGACATATATTTGACACCCTTTATCCTCTTGGTGAGGTACCTTTGAGGTCTTCCTAACTGCTGCAGGTGTCAGGTACAGTACATCCCATATAAGTCATTGTACTAGATTATGGGTCTGATAAGGGAACAGTACAGGGGCACAGTGACGTCTGTTGATGTAGATGTGAATCCTTTCATAATACGGTGTCCGATATAGACAGTCTTCCTAGCCACATTGTCATTGTGAGTGTCACATGACAGGTTACTGTCGACTTGTGTCCCTAGGTCCCTGCTTACTCCTTTCATACATAATGGTTTACCACCTATGTGGTAATTTGTGAGTACCTTGTCTGGTATTTGGTGGGACATTCATACTGTCCAGTGTCTTCAGGATGTCTGGGTGGGGTTCCTGTGTGTGAGAGTGTGGTCTGTCGCATGCTACAGACTGTACAGCAGTTTTGACTACAGTTAGGTGCACATGGGTGGTCTCCACTGCTTTGTGCATTGTCAGTTACCTGGCCATATAGGTGTCTGTGCTGCATATGGATACTCCCCCTCCTTTGATGTTTTGGTCCAGGTGTTGGGGCCATAACGCATGATATGTGGTATAACGTGGTTGTGCTGGTGTGCTGTCAGTAGGCTTGCAGCAGGCTTCTGTCACTGCACAGACATCAATGTTCTCCATACTGGGAAGTGCCTCAGGAGCATACATATTGCAGTTTACACATCTGGCATTGGTCAGCATTACCCTTATGTTTCTTACCACTTATGTTTCCTAGGGTGGTGGGTTAGTCTTTTTGGCCTTGCCTACGTACGGCTCTATGGAGGTGGCAAAGGCATTATCCAGTATCCAGATGCCCAGGGGTAACAGGTGCAAGCCATCCCTGGAACAGCAGCATGGCTTGTCATGCATGACATCTCAAGCAGACAGACATTAGACCCTCTTGGACTGACAGCTGTAACTGTGCCACCTGTTAAAGCTGATCATTCTGTGTTTGTACTGTGGCATCATTCTTGGTGAGGGTTGGATGCTGCAAACGGCCAGTGTCATACCGGCCTGGAGTACATACTCAGAGAGCTCATCCATGTCTCTTTTCATGTAGTCCAGGGAGGTACATCTCAGGTTATTCACACCAGCATGGACAATGAGTGCATCATATTTCTGCTTGCTTTGGGGTGACCTGCGTACTTGTGTTATGTGGCATATTGTGGCAGCCTACAGGCAGCTTACTGTACCCTTTCCCTTGTTCAGTCTGGTGAGTGGGACAGCAGTGTGTCTGTCTATACAGACACCTATTACAACTGTATCAGGCATGTTTTTTCTCCTTCTGGCCTGTAACTGTTTGGCACACCAGCTTTGTGTACTATGTGTTGCATGTGCTATGTTTGGAGGTTGTGGTTGCTTGGGGTCTGCATTGGAGGCCTCTGTTGGTGTGGTGTGTTTGTAATTAGGGCCTCTGGGAAAGTTTTTCTGTGTTTATGTGTTTGGTTTACAGTTCTGATAGGTCTATGTGGGACTGGGTTTGTGGTGTATGTGGTTACCTTATCCTCTTGACTAGTTTTGACAGTACTGAGTTGGGGGAGCTCAGCCTCCGGTTTGGATAAGTTGTTGCATCTCTCACATATATTTGTATTTACTGGGGGGAGTTGAGGGTTGTCTGTGTACTTGGGGCAGGTGTCACATTGCCTCTGGATTCACATATTCTACTTGTTGTGACTGGCCTTAGTGGATTATATGTGTGGACATATTTTATTGCCATACTACTGATCAGTGATTACTTCCCTTTTTATGTTTGCTCTATCATGCAGTAGCTTCCTCATTCTCTTGCATGGTTTGGTAATGGCTGGAGTCCAGCATGCCAGATGCCTGCGTGTATGGCATTGTGTCTTGTTGTTATTTGTGATTGCATAATCCAAGCATTCCTTGGAATGCTGTGTTCATGGAATGCCTGTATACCATGTTCTGCGGTGTGTCCCATATTCTTCACCTGCACAGGGCCTTTCGTGGATTCCACATCAGTTTGGAGGGGTGCAATTTATGCTTTACACATGTTTTTCACTGTGGTTTTCTGGCCAGGGACTGTGGTCAGGATGTGTATATCCGGTGTGATTACTCTATGGTCTGGTCTTACCAGTGAGTGATACACTTCTCATCTTGCCATCCAGTACGCATGTTGCTGATTATCAAATCCAGTATGCTTACCCCTCTTGTGGGAGTGCTACATTGTTCCTGGGCATTTTGGTTTATGGATTCTGGGAACTTTTCTCCTACTGTGTTGGTGCTAGTATAATGCTCCCAGTGTATGCCTGGGTATTTTCAGGCAACCAATATAATGTGGTTTGGGGGGCTTGATATATTCCTGTATTCCAACATAGGCCAGGTGCAGTTCCTGGTATTAGGACAGTAGTCTGCAGCAAACTATATACTGGGAGGCGGTTTTAGCCATTGGTATTTGACCATGGCTAATCTATGCTGCTTCTTGTTGTGGTACCAACATGGGGGTGTGGTTATCCTTGACAATTATTGATAGTCACCCTCCTTTTGTAGCTTGTTCCATGTTTTGAGGCTGTACAGCACAGTATGAGGTGTAACCTGGTAGTGTTAGGGTGCTGATGTGAGCCTTGACCCAGTTTTCTATTACAGGACTGATGTCAACATTCTCCACACTGTGTGCATTTACACTGCACGGATCTTGCTGTTTAGACTTCTGGTATTGGGTAGCATTACATCTAGGTTCCTATCCCTTGTGGTACCTATGAAGGTGGGTTTGTGTTTTGAGACTTACCTATTCAGGGCATGCTGTGGGTACTGACAGCCTTTGCCAGTATCCATGGGGCCTGGACTGATAGGTGGACGCCACCCCTAGCAGATGGTGCATCATGTCATGCTCAGCATGTCTTCCCAGGCTGAAACACATTGGCTCCCCTTTGACTAACTGCATTACTTCAGCCAGTTATTGCAATTGATCATCCCATCGTCATTTTGTGGCTTCATGCTTGGTGAGGGTGGATGTTAGTCAGGGTCCTCAAGTGTGCATATAGTACATGGTGTTACATTACTTAACACATGGCATTCATGCCTCAGGTGGTGCTGCAGGGCTGCCTCTGTCGGATGCACATATTACACTTCCTGTACATGTTTGTGAGCAGGTCATGTCATTTTAGGCATCCCTGTTATTATTTGAGTGAGTCAGAAAGGGGTATCATTGCCAGGGTTCCTACTGAGCCAGTGTATGTGCTATGCGTTGCCTCTTTGCCAAGGCCAGGGCATACTGGGCACGCCTCCTTCTGCCTACTGGGGCAGGCTCAGGTTGTTCCTCCTCTGAGTCACGCTCTGCCTGTGATGGCCTTGGCAATGGTGGGGGGCTGTTTGGCCCAGCCCTATGCTGGTCCTGCTGCAGCTGTTTTCACAAGATCATATTATGTAGCATAGCACATACCATGACAATTTGGGTGCATGTAGTCGGTGAGTACTGCAAGGCTCCACCAGATGTGTCCAGACACCGGAACCGTGACTTGAGCAGCCCAAACACACACTCTATTACATTACGTGTTTGTGCGTGTGCCTCATTATGGCATTCCTGTTCAGGTGTGTGTGCATTTCTGATGGGTGTCATCAGCCATGGCTCCAGTGCCTAACCTGCATCCCCCACTAGGTGTCCGTGTGGGATGTCCCCATTGGCAAAATGTCTGGTACAGCTGCATCAAATGCCAGATGTGGGAATCATGGTAGCTCCCAGGGCAGCCAGCACACACATTCATTATTATGCCCTGGGCATCACACAAGACCTGGCAGTTGATGGAGGGGAAGCCCTTGTGGTTAATGTAGGCCCTACCCCGCTCACCGGCTGGTGCTTTGATGCATATGTGCGTGCAGTCTATTGCACCCACTACCTCAGGGTATTCCGCTATTTGCTGGAAGAGACGCATATTGCTGGCCAATACCTCACGGGCATTGGGGAAATATACATGATCACCGACATGTGCTGACATGGCATCCAGGAACTGGTGCAGTACCCTGGAGGCTGATGACTGTGATATCCCCATCATATCACCAGTTGGTCTCTGGAAGGTACCTGTTGCTAGTATTCTTAGGCCAACACATACCTTGGTTTCCACTGGGATGGGTTTCCCTCGGTTGGTTTTGTGTGTGAGGCATGGCCTGCACAGCTCGACTATTTGCTGCAGGAGCTCTCTGTCCACTCTGTAGCACTCTACTATCTCCAGCTCATGTAACCTGTGGTAGGTGACCCTGGGCCTGTACACTCTTCTCTGTCTCCTCACTGTGGGTTGTCTGGTACCATCTGCATTGTCACTACCCGCAGCAAGTCGCCTATGTCTCATTATGACAGCTATGGCAGCCCCTAGCATTTCTGCTCTGAGTTCAGCTTTTTCAGTTTTCACTTCTAATAGCTTACTCCTGTCTTGCAGTGTCTCTTGAGAGAAACATCCTGCACTGCTGTTTGCAGAGTTTTAAGTGCTGGGCTGGGCTACTATTCTGCCTGTGTAATTGCCTGCTTCTAATTGTTTTCACCTGCTAGCTCCAGTAGTATTCCTTGCTAGCTTCCTACTAATTCTGTTGCTTCCTTTTTCCTTTCTGTTTCCTCAGGGGGGAGCAGCATGCATACCAGCAGAAACACGCTCACAGTGGCTTACACGCGCGCACACATGCTTACACGGTTCAGGATCTGCCTATTTGGGTTAAAATGCGTGCACACTAGCGCAAACAGTGTTACAAATCTACCAACATGCTCCCACATGCTCAGTCTGCATTACACGCGCGCACACTGCCTTACTCGTGCTTCATGGCGCGCACACGTGCACATGCATGCCCAGCAAGAAACTTTGGTGTAAGTAACAGTGTACACCTTCCATTTCTTGACTTTCCCATGCTTATCTTGTGGCACTCCTCTTTCCCTGATCTGTGTCTGTCATCTGTCATGTTACACTGACCTCCAATGAACTGCATTTCTTTCTACCATTCCCCCCTGTGATGTCACCTATCTCCTACTCTATTCCTCCCCCTTATGTATCTCTTACACTACTCAGACTGTGCTCATTTGCTATGTGACTGTGGGATTCAGTATCCTAACCCTCATTTACATGAGATTGCCTACTAATCCTTAGTTACATGTCTTAGACTCAGCTTCCCCCCTTAGCAACCACTACACGGTGGCCATGTTGTTTTTGGTCTGCTGGTCCCTGCATTGTCATTCCATGTATTGCATAAAACCCACATTTGTGGGTTTATAACCTTTATTTTTATGTTTTATACAGCGCAGCCCATTTGCGCGAGGCTGCGCTGCGTTTAAACATCGGCGATCGCCGGAAAAAAAAATTATATTTTTTTAATATTTGCATCGGGGTACCTTGCCAATGGCCACATATTTTGCCATTGGCATGCTGCCTGACACATATGCACCCTTTATTTGGAGCTGACATGGCTCCATTGTGTTTTTTGCAGAAACGTACTCAGTTGTCAACTGAGTACATTTCTGCAGCTAATACATCTCTTACACGGGCTGGTTTCTGCTTCGTGGATCGCTAATATACCTCATTTGCATACCTTTCAGCTGCAAGTGAGGTATTTAGCATATCCACGCCCAGTCCGTGTAAGAGACATTTTAGCTGGTCTCTTACACGGAGTTTCGGGCTGTTCTTGGATCGCGAGGCTTGCATGAAGTGTTACATGTCTTTTTCACTCCGTGCAAGCCTTCGTGAATCCTGCCCAATGTAATGTTTAGCAGAACTGGAGTTTCAGTTTAAACAGTGAGAACCAGAGATTATTAAGCATTTTTATCTGACTATCCAACTCAGCACTCTGCCTGTTGTCTTATGTGCATTATCTTAGACTTGTGTTTTCTTTTAGAGAGCTAGAAATTAGAAAGTTCAGACTAAGTGTTTTTCTGTGATGTCAGAACTATACTGATGATTTATTTTAAGTATTTCTGTGTGATCTCTGAACTCTTTTGACTAGCACTGACTGTGAAGTAGAAAGTATTATCTTGTGATTTTAATTATTTATTATTAAATATTTTAAAACCTTTTAACTGTGACTGGTTTTGTGTAGAGATACGTTAAGCTCTAAGAGTACATTGCATGTATATAACGATCCTGTACCTGGTCACTCTAATAAGCCTTGAGACTGCTTAGTCACATCTACCAATTGGATAATAATATTGCACAATAATAATTGGACACCTTTTTAAGGGCCTTTGAGTAGCTGATAATTATTAGTGGGTGGTGGCAGCTGGTACTACCTTATAGTCTAGGTAAAAGGGGCACAGCTGGAGAACCTGTGCCAGCCTTCCCCAGAAGTGTCTGTGTGGTTGTGTAAACTCTTATCTCAAAGTGTGTGTGTGTGTGTGTGTGTGTGTGTGTGTGTGTGTGTGTGTGTGTGTGTGTGTGTGTGTGTGTGTATGTGTATCAGCTTCCTGGACAGGGACGCCAAAGCACTGGTTGGACAGAGAGAGTGCTGGAGATTTTAGCTTGCCCACTAGGCTGAGATCTAGACCCTATAGCTGTGCCAGTAGGAAGTCATATTGGGGACCTGGTGAGCAAGGGAGTGACCAGCCCCAGACTGACTGTGATCTCTGTGTGATCTTAGGGGAAATTGCACTTTACTGTGTGTATTTGTTATCCTTTCCTAATATATGAGAAGCCCTCTCTGGTGTTAATGGTGAGGATTGAGGCTCCTTGATTGCTGGGCCAGGGCACGGGTGTTACACAGCCTACAAAGAGAGAAGAAGAAGAGCCAACCTTAAAAGAAGTAGGAATAGCACTAATCAAAATTAAGTCAGGGAAAGCATTAGGCTCAGATGAGGTCACAGCAGATATGATAAAGATGCTGGGTGAGATAAGGGAGAAATGACTCCTGAGGGTACTCATAAGAGTGTGGAGAGAAAGGCATATCCCAGATGACTGTAGGATAAGCATACTCATACCAGTGTACTGGAATGAAGGTGACATCCACAACTGTGGACAGTACATAGGTATAAAACTCCTGTCACATTATATGAACATTCTGGAGTGGGTGACTGATACATGGATACTCAAGGTAGTAGAAAGTAAGATGGGAAATGAGAAGTTCAAATTCAAATCAGGATGCTGCAAATTGACCTGATGTTTGCAGTGAGACAGATAGTTGAGAAGAAGCTAGAGATGAGGAAAGAGTCCAACTGAGCATTCCTAGACTTGGAGAAAGCACAGGACAAGGTCCCAAGAAATATGACTTGGGCAGTACTGTAGTAGTTCATACTCCCAGAAACATTGGTAGAATTAGTGCAAACTATGTACAAGAACCCAACGACTGAAGTACAAACAGTGTTTGGTCTAACAGAGAGGGGTTCTCAGTGGGAGTGGGTGTGCCGGAGGGTTCAGCTCTGAGCCCACTGCTGTTCATACTGCTGATGGAATACATTAGCAAGCAGGTTGGAGGGGGCGGATCAACAAAGTTATTGGATGCAGATGATGTGGCATTAATGGAAGACTCTGATCAAGAACTTCACAAAGGATAGGGAATGGAATACAAAACTGAAGGCATGTGGGATGAAACTAAGACAGATAAGACAGTGGTAATGGTAACAAATTGGGGAAATCAGGAGAAGCTGAGAATTGAGATAGAAGTGGAGATAGTAGAATAAGTTAACAGCTTCAAGTATCAGGGAGGGGTGGTTGGGAAGGGAAGTCTGAATGAAGAGGTCAAAAGCTAGAATCAGAGGGGCTGCAACCAACTGGCATAGAGTCTCAGGTGTAGTATATGGCAGAAGAATGTCCAAGAAGCTGAAAAGTAAAGTGTATGAAACAGTGATGTGACCAGTACTACTGTATGGTACAGAAGCCTGGGCAGTAAAGGCAGAACAGATAAAAAAGGGGTCTATATTAGAACACCGAACTTTCAAAATTTCGAATGTTCTAATATCAAACCCTATTAATCGAAAATTTAAAACATCGAACATACAGAACAGCAAATTTTTTCCTAGAGAAAAAAATTGCTGTTCCAAAACGCATACACACAACACAAGCACATCAAACAAACAGCAATCCACAAACATACACCTAAACTCTTACACCTAACCCTACACTAAACTATACATATGCCACTAAGTATTCACTTACCTTAACCCAAACCCTACCCCTAAGGTCCGTCACTATCGCACAATCACCTCACCTGCACCCTAACCCTAACTCACCTACCCTGCCTTAACCCTCACGTCCACACAATCGCACACTTACCTGACCCGCGCCTTAACCCTAACTCACCTAACCTGCCCTAACCCTCACTTCCACACAATCGCACACTTACCTGAACCCGACCCATAACTTTCCACCACAGGGCTGAAAATACGGAAGCAACAGAAACGGACAACTGACTTCTTTCCCTAGGAAATAATTTGGTTTTCTGTTTCTTCGATATTTGCAACGTTCGCTGAAAATGGGTCGATATTAGAACACTCGGAATTTTGAAACTTCGGTGTTCTAATATAGACCCTGAGAAAGCTAGAGGTGATGGAAATGAATTGCCCAAGAAGGGTGGTAGGATGCACACTGTGGGACAGACAAAGATATGGGAACTAAGAGGAGAAGCCAAAGTAGCTCCAAGTGCAGAAAAGATCAAAGAGAACAGATTACAATGCTTTGGGTACATACGCCAAGAAGCAGAAGACAATCAGGTGACAAAGATTTGGGACAGATAGATAGAAAGCAAGAGGAAATAAGGGTATCCAGCAAAGAGGTCGATGGATTGTGTGACAGAAGATCTGGCAGTCAGGCATGAGTGTTGAAGAAGGCAGGAGTGTGGTGTTGAATTGAGAGAGATGGTGACAGTTGCTACAACACCCAGACCCCATGTGGGAAATGGGAAAAAGGGGGCTGATGATGATGATAATGATTCCTTGCTCTCTCCCTAGGCCTCTTCTCATTTTGTCATGCCTGACATATCTCCTGTGGAAGATGTTGTGCCAGCATGCTCCCTGGGTTCCCTAACTACTTCAGTCGACCCCTTTCATTCTAGAAAAACAGAAGTTTTACTCTGAGATGCTCTTGCATTGTTGACCTTCTTACCCTGTCACAGATAGTGACCTCAGCTACCCTGCACTGAAACTTCACTTCTGCTGTTTGTGTCTGAAATTATTTCTTTTTAGTCACTACTCAAGGCTCAAGACCATAGGTGAGGATGCAGACATAGACTTACTAGTGAAATGAGAACTTCACCATGGGACTCAGTTCTTGTATCATCACCATTTTCAGGCACATTGCATGCAGCACTGTCACTGTACCACCCATCTGCTGGTTAATCTCCTGACCCCCTTACGTTTAGTCATTTATGGGGCACAAAATACTTCCCCATCCTTGAAGTAGATGCTTCTACCTCATGTAAACAGATTACAAGTCTTTCCCTGGAAGAAAACTATGACTTCTAATTTGTCATCTCATTCATACTCGACAGCAAACCACACTTTGGAAACCTAAAAATCAGATTTCCTTCTGTGAGCCTAATAAGCCAACATCATCTGCAAACAAGATACTGGATACTCTCCAAACCTGAGATGAACCTTAAACTCATACATATGTAAGTTGCAAACAGGACTGGAGATTGTGACGCACTATTGTTGGAGTACTACAGCCACCATGAATATGCCAGACTTAACTTCATTTATCTGGACATATTATTTGCTATTTCAATATGAGAATAAATTGCAGGTAGTAATGACCCTGAGATCCAGTACTGTTCTAGGTACTACCAAAAGGTGCTGAAAGTAAATGCATCCATGTGTCATCTCCAAGTCTACAAAATATATGCAAACAATACTGATAAACTCCCTTTATCCCCTCAAACATCTCTACAGAGACAAAGAGTTGACCTACTGCTCCAGGGCCAGGATGAAATCCACACTGACTATTCCTGCATCACAGACTTGACTATCAAATGATGTCTCCAGTCCAGCACCCTTTTGTAGACTTTCCCAGGGAGAAGTGTGTTAAATTTATAAGTGGTAAATACCCTCATTTCTCTCTTTAAGAAAATAGAGATAAGAACCCCAGTCTGCCTGAAAAGAGATATGTGTCAACCTTCCATACAAGATTGAAAATGTGTGCTGTGACACTCGAGCAATATCAAATGCCTTCAGCAGTGAACCAGACTACTCAAACCCATGATGGTATTGCTGTCCCACCCCCTTAATACCCATTTTAATTTATTTCGTACAATAATCCAGTATAATTAGTATTCTTCCAAAACCATCATAACACCCTTTTATCCCCTGATCTCTCATTTTTTTCACTTTCCCTCTGATCCATTTGTTAGATTTCCACTAAACTCCACCTTCCTTCCATTACCTTCCTGGCAATGTGATATTTCTATGAAGGTAGTTTCAGTAATTCCCAATAATCTGAAACAGTTTTGTGAAAAAAATACAATCAGTGAAACTGACTTTTCACTTTTCCAAGCACAGTGTGACAATGGTTTAAGTATGTGTAAATGGGGGGGGGGGGGGTAGGCCTGCTGAGACTGATTTTTAGTGAAACTGTTCCAGAACACTGGACATCAGTGAACATACCTTTGATATGTAAACATTAGACCATCTTTCTTAACATTCAACTCTTCCTAAGTTTTTGGAATTCCCATCTCTGTGACCATCACAGTCTAATTTTCTTGCAATCTCATCACTGCAGCTGTCTTCCTAAGTCTTCACTTCAGTGTTTCTGAACATCTGTAGTTTATACCTTTATATCTTTCTTTGTTGTTCTGCTCATGAATTCTATGCTTCCACCAGCCCTCCATCATACCCTGTTCCTCTACTACTTCAGCATTTGCCTCAACTTGACAGTATGGCCTCATTCCCTCTAGTAACCACATCATGTCATAACAGCTTCTAATGCTCTTCACTCATCTATTGGACTATACTTGCACACAGCTTCCAGTTCTCTGGTTTATCTATCAAGTTTGAGGTATTCTTACAATACCTCTCATTGCTGTAAATTATCTTGTTTATGCAGGGTTCCTTTACTTGGATTTCATGTTCTTACCAAGTAGTTATTGGAAATGCAACCATTCCATTTACTGAGACAACAAAGGTTGTAATGTAGCAGAAGAAGTAACAATAGCATTTATAAATCGCAGTCTGACTGGAAAGTAAGTAGAAAAACGTGTTATGCAAAAAGCTAAAATAAATCATTAACCATAACTAAGGAGGTGCTATAAGGCTTTAAATTAATTCAACTGGATTAATGCTTGTGGCCATATACCTGATAATATGTTGTCTCTGCAGGAGAGTGTATACATTTTGCTAAAGGTAAAAGTTTCAAACCCCCTACTAACATAGCCAACAATAATGCCTATGCAGAGGAGTACACAGATGCCCTGTATAACCACCTAAACAACTGCATAGACTCTGCTGTACTTGACCGGATCAAAACCAGGTCCTCCAAAAAAGCAGGCCACCCTAGCGGACCTCAAGTATAAAAAGGTTATATAACAAAAGGAAGAAACTAATGTCTAAGAACAAGAGAGAACTTACTCAGGAGAAAAAGAAAACCATCCACACCTTGAACAATCAAATCAGATATCTTATAAAGTCCTCTAAAGCTAGTTACAATGCTAAATTAGCATCCCTTGCTAAGGATAATCATATGGCATTTTTTTAGGTACATCCAAAATCTAAAAGGGAGCTCCCAGCTATGAGCTGAACTTATAGTGGATGGTACCTCTCATTCTGAACCTAAGGAAATTACCAACTTGCTATCTGACAGACATGACAGAAACTTCAACCACCTCTTCCCACCAGCCATACACCAAAGCATACCTGACACCAGTCATCTACTTAGTATCTCCAAACAGCAGGCCATAACCATACTCTCCAAAGCCAAAAACATGGCCTCTATGGGACCAGATAACATCCCAGGCTGTTACTAAACAATTTAATACAAAACCTAGCAGAACCTCTTGGTGGTCTCTTTAACCTCAGCCTGAGCACTGGCTTTGTCCCAGCAAAGTGGAATACAGCAACAGTAATCCCCTTGCACAAAGGGAGTCCATCAGCCGACCCTGGGAACTATAGACCCATAAGTCTAACCAGTCTTATCTGCGAGGCCATGGAAATAATCATCATATACCTTATCAACAAGGACATAGGTGATCTTCAAACTCTTGACCCAACCCAGTGTGTCTTTGGTAAGGGTAGACTGTGCTTACGGAACCTGGTGGACTTCTTTGAGAATGTCAGCAAAGCCCTGGGTGAAGGCAAAACAGTACATAGTGCCAATCTTGACTTATCCCAGGCTTTTGACACAATTCCCTACTCAGGTATCATTGAGAAACTCTCACAACTGGGGATTAACCTATACATCACTAGATGGGTAGCCAACTGGCTCACCAACAGAACACATACTGTCAAAGTTGAGGATTCCACCTCTACCAGTAGACCAATTACCAGTGGCATATGACAAGGATCTGTGCCAGGCCCAATATTGTCTGGAATCTATTTCTTGGGAGTCCAGGCAAAAGTAGATAGCCTGTGACTTACCAAGTTTGCTGATGATTGGAAACTGGGTGCAATCATTGAATCCCAAATGAGGTTAACATGTTACAAAGAGGGCTAACAAGGACAAATGATTGGTGACAAATCAATGGACTAAATCTAAATTAAAAAAGTGCATTATTATCCCCTTTGGCAAAGAGGAAGTCCTTGCAAATTACAATACTGACAGCACTCTCCTAAGCTCAAACCCAATGGTGTGAGATTTGGGAACACAGGTTAATAGCAATCTAAACTCGGTCACTATGAGTCCAAAGTAATATGGAAAGCTTTCTGTGTTATCCGTTTCATAAGTTAGGGCATCGCATCTGTGAAAATGCCAAATCTGAAGGTAATGCTACTCAATGCTAGAAGTCTAAACCTCAAAATGCACTCTCTCGAGGCACTACTAAAAATGGAGAAAATCGATATCTGTGGAGTAACTGAGACCTGGTTCAAGGCTCCAGAGAGCACCCCTGCAATACCAGGCTACAACTCTTACCACACTTTACGGCCACAAAACCAAGACCGAAACACTAAAGGTGGAGGAGTGTCCATATTCACCAAGGATATTCACACCTCCAGGCTAGTTGCCCAACACAATGCATCTGAAATTCTCCAGGTGTAACTAACATTATGTAAGACTGCAATCCAAATTGTAGCTTGCTACAGATCCCCCGCCATGCTCCAAGATTCTCACTAAACCTTTCTAAACATACTGGAAAATATTAAGATACAACCAAACATCCTAATACTGGGTGATTTCAACTACCCTGCCATTAACTGGGAAAACTACTCGGGTACCAACTCCTTTTCCTAACGGTTCTTGGAATTCATAAATTCCAACACCCTGGATCAACTAATCCATTGCCCCACCAGGGGCTCCAGTATCCTAGACCTGGTCATTACCATCATGGGAGACAGATGCTTCACACCAGTGGTCACCCCCTCATTGGTCAGGTCTGACCATAAGCAAATCACCCTTGACATCCACATCCCACCCCCAGTAAGGAAACCTCCTTAAAACACTTCTCCAAAGCCAACTTCATGCTACTGAAGTCAGAAGTGACAAACTTCATGACACCCATGCAGACGGGATCTGAACGTTTGACTGCAGAATCCTACACAAAGACACTGTACGAGCACATCCACTCGTGCATGAATCGTGCCATCCCAAATAGAACCAAGATGCTCTCTTCCAAAAAAAGGAAGCCAATCTGGTAGTCCTGTGCTATAAACAAACTATACAACAGAAGGAAGAAACTGTTGCAGAACAAAGAAAAATCCCAGGATGCAAAAAACTCCCTCACCAGCCTCAGTAAGAAGCTGAGATCCCTCATAAAATCCTCAAAAGCTAGTTACGAAAATAAAATTGCCAAAGATTCCAAAGACAACAAGGCATTCTTTAGTTATGTCAAGAATCTAAATGGCAATGCTCAGATCTGCTCTGAGCTACAACAGAATGGCATTAAATATACTGATCCCAAGGATATTGCCAATAACCTGGCAGATCGATTCAGTGCCAACTTCACCCCCCTCTCACCCCCTAAAGGGCCCATCTCAATACCAAAATATTGCCAAATTCCAGTAATCACAGCCACACAGGTAGAAACTGCACTCTCCAAAGCTAAAAATACAGCATCCATGGGACCAGATGACATCCCAGGCTGTGTACTACATGAATTACAAAATGACCTGGCACCTCACCTAAGTGTCATGTTTAATCAAAGCATCACCTCAGGCTTCGTGCCCACTGAGTGGCACACAGCTACAGTTATCCCACTCCACAAGGGGGATCCACCTTTGATCCCGGGAACTACCATTCCATCAGTCTGATGGGCATGGAAGAGCATGGAACGCATTATCATGGAACTTATAAACATAGACATTGGCAACCTTTAAACACTGTACCCCGCACAGTTTGAGTTTGTGAAGGGTTGATCTTGTCTCCTGAACCTGATTGACTTCTTCAAATCAGTCTCCATAGCTGTGGACAAGGGTAAGGTGGTCCACACAGCCTATCTGGACCTTGCCAAGGCCTTCGACATCATCCCCCACTCTGGAATCATAGATAAACTTACTAAGCTGGGCATAAATCCCTATGTCACCCAATGAGTTGCCAACTGGCTTACTGACAGAACCCAGACTGTAAAAGTAGCAGACTCCAAATCCAGATCCAGACAAGTGACAAGTGGAGTACCTCATGGTTCAGTCCTGGGGCCACTCTTGTTTGGCATCTACTTCTCTGAAGTACAGGCCAATACTAAAGGACTCTGGCTAATAAAGTTCGCAGATGACTGCAAACTGGGAGCCATTTTTGAATCCCCAAATGATGTGGATATTCTACA
This sequence comes from Protopterus annectens, assembly GCF_019279795.1. Lineage (NCBI taxonomy): Eukaryota > Metazoa > Chordata > Ceratodontiformes > Protopteridae > Protopterus > Protopterus annectens. Next base: position 523,171,569 of record NC_056728.1, on the reverse strand, counting down.
AAAGGGCCTTATAGAAACAGATACCCGGTGCTAGAGCCATAGGCTCAAGCTTAATGCCAAGAAATGTATAGTTATCCCCTTTGGAAAAAAACATGTACCCATGAATTACCACATAGATGACAGTACACTAAACATCGAAAGTGTGATGAGAGACTTAGGGACACATGTGGACAGTGGTATCACCTTCGATAACCACATCACCACAACAGCCAGGAAATCTTTCTATGTGGCACACCTCATCACTAAGGGCTTTTCATCCAGAAAAAAGGAGGTCATTGTCCCACTATACTCATCCCTCATTAGACCCATTATAGAGTATAATGCCCCGTTTGGTATGTACCTCACAAGACATCTGCAACAGCTGGAAAGGCCACAGAAATATCTCACTAAAAGAATCACAGGCTTAAAGCAGATGCCATATGCTGACCGTCTACAAAAACTCCAATTGTACTCTGTGGCATATCGTCTACTCACAGGCGATCTCTGCTTAACATACAAGGCCATGTCAAACCCTGAGCTGTTGGACATGCTCCACTTAAAGAAATCCCAATCCCTCAGAGCCACATGCTCCAGGGATCTAAACCTTGTCACCACAATGAACAAAACATGCTGAAGGGATAGGTTCCTGACCCAGAGACTCCCCATACTCTGGAATAGACTGCCCATACATGTCAAGCAGACCGCCTCCTTGGCCCTCTTCAAAAGGAACCTTGATGATTGGATGGGAGATAAGACATTCACCCTGGGGAATATGTCAGTTGCCCTGCTAGACAGGTGTCCAGGGAAGTAAATATTGTGGGAAGAAATATCCAGGGAATTGTTATGGCTAGGCTTGTATAGGCCCTAGGGCCGATAGCCTAGTACCAACCTATGAACCTATAAGAAACTGAAAAACTGTCATCTGTGTTAGCATGTCTAGCAGGAGATTTGTGTATATTCTGGATGAACTTTTATGGTATGCCTGTATGTCTACTTGTGAAAATGTAAATAAGTTTTAAAATGTTTAGTGTTTCCCTATTTATACAGAATGTTTAGGGAATTGGTCAGTGTTTTGAGGCATTTCTAATTGCACATGCTTGTGAAGGACATTCTAAAGTACTGTGGAGAATCAGCTGAACAATAGGTGATGCCATTAGAATGTCCCTGGTTGCTAAGTGATTGAAAGGAAAATAACTTTTTTTTCAAACAGTTGACTGTTATTTTTAAAATAAGACAGTTAAGACTGCACTTTGTCAACTGCTGAGCAGTTTTGAGAAGTGCAGTCAGTTACAGTGTCTTGCAGTCAATGGACACCCATGAAAGAAAACAAAACCAAAAACTGTAAGACTGCCTTTTGCCTTGCTGTTATGTGTTAGATTAGATCAGGGACATTATTCTCTAGTTAGATTAGAAAAGCTTAGTTATTAAGATAGATTTTTTCTAGAATAATGGACTTCTACTCTGCAGTTTAATTTTATGTTTCTGGTGATGGAGTTCTGGTGTTTATTGAAAGTTATTGATTTACATTCTTGCAATCATTTTACTTATTATTAAATCTTTTTCATTACTTTACACTGTGGCTAAAAATCAGCATTTTTCTTTAGATATTAGAGAGTGCTTATACTTGTTTGATTCTCCCCAGATCCCCTTGAAGGCCTGGCTGTTCTGGTCATAACTATCATTTATTTTGATATTTAATTTTCATAATAGGACACCCCTTCAGAAGGGCATGAAGACATTCTGATTGGTGGCAGCATTACCATATTATATTGGGGAAGGGGCACAGTTGTAAATCTGTGTCAGGCTTTCCCAGAAATGTTTGGATATGTGAGATTTAAATGTATCTTGAGTGTGAGTGTATCAGAGGTCTTAAACTGGGACACATTGCTCTGAAGTGCATAATGAGGGAAAACTTTGGGGTGGGCAGAGGTATATAGTTCAGTCCCAGAAAAATGGAGTGTGTTTCTGTTGTGCTCTTAAGGGAAAACTGTGAAATATTACATCTGATTAACTGACAGTCAGATGTTGGAGTCAGTAGTGAGGATTGAAGCTCCTTAGTTACTGAGCCAGTATAGTAAGGGACATCATTTAATTGGTGGTAGTCCAATGGGATATAGCCAGACATCCCAACATCCAAGACTAAGGATGTTATAACTCCTCTGTACTCAACCCTAATCAGATCATTAATACAGTACAATTCTCCCTTTTGCATATACCTCACCAGACACCTGCAGCAGCTGGAGAGACCACAGAGGTTTCTCACCAAAAAAAATCAGGGCCTCCAAAACATGACCTACATGGAAAGACTGAAAGCCCAGTCACTGTACTCTGCATCCTACAGGCTGCTGAGAGGTGACTTGTGCCTGGCCTACAGAGCAGTCTCTGACCAAGCCCTAATGGAAATACTGCATATCTGCAAATCAAATGGGACAAGAGTCACTCTCTCCATGGAGCTCAACCTAGCCTGTGACATTAACAAAATATGTTGGACAGACAGATATATCTCCCAGAGATTACGACTCCTCTGGAATAAACTCCAAATTTATGTGAAGCAGAGCTCCTAAATTACCCCGTTCAAGCACAACCTAGACAATTGGAAGTGAGATCATAAATTCACCCCTGGGAAAGAACCTATGTCCCTTATGGGCAAGGGCAGTACTTACTGATCATAGACTAGCTCTGTAAATAACGACCTTCTAACCAAGGTCAATTAGGGAACATGGGTATAATGTGGCTAGGCTTGTAAAGGCCCTAGGGACATTAGTCTAGTAACCTACTATTCATAGGTTCATAGGTATGAACTAGGCTAATGGCCCTGGAGCCTATACAAGCCTAGCCCAAGAAATTCCCTGGCATCATGCCACCCGCTGTTGGTTCCCAGTGCCCTTGTCAAGCAAGTCTACTGAAGTGATTGCCACCCAAAGTTAGTTTCCTGTGCCCCTGTCAAGCAGGCCCATTGAAGTGATCCCCGGGCTGAACTTCCTATTGCTCATCCATTCATCAAGATTTCTCTTGAAAAGGGCCAGTGAAGTGCTCTGCTTGATGTGAATGGAGAGTTTGTTCCAGAGTATGGGAAGTCACTGGGTTAGGAACCTGTCCCTCTAGCATGTTCTGTTTATGGTGGTAATGAGGTTTAGGTTCCTTGAGCATGCGTCGCAGAGAGATTGGGATTTCTATAGGTGTAGCATATCTAGCAGCTCAGGGTCAGGCATGGCTTTGTATGTCAAGCAGAGATCACCTCTAACTAGGCGATATGAGACCGAGTTTAACTGGAGTTGTTTTGAGTCTGTCAGTGTAAGGCATATGTCTAAGGCCTAAGATCCTTAGTTAGGTATTTCTGGGGTCTCTCTAGTTGTTGCAGGTGTCTAGCGAGGTACATATCAAATGGGGTGTTATATTCAATAATAGGTCTAAGGAGGGATGAGTAAAGAGGGACTATGACCTCTTTCTTTCTTGATGAACCTTTTATGATATGATGTGCTACATATAAGGACTTTCTGACCAAAGTGTCAATGTGGTTATCAAAGGAGAGGTTGCTGTCTACTTGTGTCCCCAGGTCTCTTATCACTCCTTCAGTGTTTAACGGACTACCACCTATGTGGTAGGACATGCGCACTAAATTTTTCCCAAAGGGAATGACAATGCACTTTTTGGCATTGAGCTTGAGGCCATGGTTCTTGCACCAGTTATTGGTCTCAGTAAGGCCTTGTTGTAGGATGTCTACATCCACAGGATAATGTATAATTGCTCCCAATTTGCAGTCATCTGCGAACTTGGTCAACCAGAGTCCCTTTGCTTTGGCTTGGACTTCAGAGAATTAGATGCCAAACAGGAGAGGACACAGGACCAATCCCTGTGGAATGCTGCTTGTAACTGGTCAGTAGACAGATTTAGATTCTGCTACTTTTATAGTGTAGGTTCTATCAGTGAGCCAGTTGGCCACCCATCTTATGACATAAGGGTTTATGCCCAGTTTGGTGAGTCTATCTATGATTCCTGAGTGAGGTATGGTGATGAAGGCCTTGGCAAGATCTAGTTAGGCTGTGTGCACTACCTTGCCCTTATCCACAGCTCTGGTGACAGACTCAAAGAAGTCTATCAGGTTAAGCTGGCATGATTTGCCTTTCACAAACCGAAATTGCATTAGGTCCAGAGTTTGGAGATTCCCTATATCCCTGTTGATAAGGTCCATGATGGTGCACTCCATGGCCTTACATATCAGACTCGTCAAGATAATGGGTTGATAGTTTCCAGGATCTGTAGTCACTCCCCCTTTGTAGAGTGGGATGACCATAGCAGTGTTTCACTCTGCAGGAACAAAGCCTGAAATGAGGCTGTGATTGAACATGGTACTCAGGTGTGGTGCCAGTTCATTTTTTAGTTCATGTAGGACACAGCCCGGGATATTGTCAGATCCCACGGAAGCTGCATTCTTGGCTTTGTGCTCTGCAATTTGTAGCATGTTACAGGCCACCCTCGCAAACTCAGGAACCTCATATGGCCTTCCTGAAAACACTGGAGGGGATAAATGTATCTCCGAACACCATCATACTAGGTGACTTCAACTACCCTAATATAGACTGGGAACACTACTCAAGCCCAAACACTCTAGCCCAAAAGTTCCTGGAATTCATAAACTCAAATGCCATGGAACAACTAGTCACCATCCCCACAAGAGGAGAAAACATACTTGATCTCATCATCACGAACATGGGAGCACAATGTTCAACGCCGGAAGTATACCACTCACTGGTGAGATCTGATCACAAACTAATCTCTCTGGAGGTCCTCATCCCGCCCCCCCCCGAAATGAAAAAGACCACAGTAAAGAACTTCTCGAAAGCCGACTTCACACTTCTAAAGACTAGTGTGGTCTCCTTTAAGACCCCTGAGCTGGCGGTTAACATTACTCAAACCGCTGAATCACTTACAAATGCCTTCTACCAGCACCTGCAGGGCTGCATGGATCAGGCAATCCCAAGCAAAACAAAGACTCTTTGTACCAAAGGCAAGCGTCCAGTCTGGTGGACCCCAGCCATAAACAAACTCTACAACAAAAGGAGAAAGCTACTACAAGATAGAGCAAAATCCTTAAAAGGTAAGACACCGCTGATCACTATAAGTAAAAAGCTAAGAGCTCTCATAAAATCATCCAAAGCTAATTTTGAGAAAAAATAGCTAAGGACTCTAAAGACAACCATAAGGCATTCTTTAGCTATGTCAGAAACCTAGGAGAAACTCCCAGATATGCTCAGAATTAGTTCAAAATGATGTGAAGATTACTGATCCTACAGACATTGCCAACATACTGGTTGAAAGGTTCAGTGCAAACTTCTTCCCCCCCTAAACACTAAAGGAGAGATATCTATACCAAATGATTGTAGCCCCCCAAACATCTCTAACGCCCAGGTGAGAACTGCTCTCTCCAAGGCAAAGAACACAGCATCCATGGGACCTGATGGTGACCCCGGCTGTGTGCTCCATGAACTCAATGAGGAATTAAACCCACAGTTAGGACAGCTGTTTAATCTTAGTCTCACCTCCGGATACGTACCCCGGGAGTGGCGCACAGCGACTGTGGTCCCACTCCACAAAGGCGGTGCCTCCACCGACCCTGGAAATTACCGTCCCATTAGCTTGACAAGCCTTATCTGCAAAGCCATGGAGAGGATCGTAATGGATCTCATAAATAAAGACATAGGGAACTTGCAGACTTTGGATCCAACCCAGTTTGGCTTTGTCAAAGGCAGATCATGCCTTCTAAACTTGGTTGACTTTTTCAAAACAGTCACCAAGGCCATTGACGAGGAAAGGCAGTCCATACAGCCTACCTAGACCTGGCGAAGGCTTTTGATACAATACCTCACTCGGGTATCATTGAAAAACTCATCAACTTAAATGTAAACCTATACATTACAAGATGGGTTGCAAACTGGCTGAGTGACAGAACCCACAGGGTCAGAGTTGCTGGCGCCATGTCAGACTCGAAGCCTGTCACAAGTGGTGTCCCACAGGGCTCAGTCCTGGGCCCACTCTTGTTTGGCATCTACTTTTCTGAAGTACAAGCAAACACAGGAGGGTTATGGCTGACAAAGTTTGCAGATGACTGCAAACTGGGTGCCGTAGTTGAAAACACATCCGACACAGATATCCTTCAGAAGGGTCTCACAGAAACGGATAACTGGTGCCAGAGCCATGGCCTAAAGTTAAATGCCAAGAAATGCATAGTCATACCCTTCGGGAAAAATAAGGTTACCCCTAGCTACCATATAGGTGGCAATCCCCTGAACACAGAAGAAGTTATTAGGGACCTGGGAACCCAGGTTGACAGTAGCCTTTCATTCGACACTCATATTGCTAAAGTAGTTAGGAAGACCTTCTACATTGCCCACCTTATCATGAAGGGATTCACATCTAGATCAAGGGAAGTCATAGTCTCCCTATACTCATCACTCATCAGACCAATAATCGAGTACAATGCCCCACTCAGAATGTATCTGACCCGACACTTGCAGCAGCTGGAGAGGCCACAAAAGTTTCTCACCAAAAGGATAAAGGGTCTCAAAAATCTGTCTTATGCTGCCCGACTGAAAGAACTCCAGTTATATTCAGTTGCTTACCGCTTGCTCAGAGGTGACCTATCCCTGACATACAAGGCCATGTCAAACCCAGATTTGATGAACATGCTTCATCTCAAAAAATCTAGATCCCTCAGAGCCACAAGGCCGGGAGACTTAAACCTCGACACGGTTATTAATAGGACGTGCTGGAGGGATAGATTCATCACCCAAAGACTCCCTATGCTGTGGAACAAAATTCCAGTTTATGTGAGGCAGAGCACCTCGCTGGCCTTGTTCAAGAGGAATCTTGACCAATGGATGGGAGATCGCAGATACACCCCAGGGGTTACCTCAGTGTCACTGCTCGACGGAGGCACAGCAAAATAATGGGCATAGTTTCTCCAAACTAAAGGGGTGGCGTAAGCCACAAAACTATGGGCTAGGCTTATAAATGCCCTCGGGCAGATAGCCTAGTATGAACCTATGAACCTATGAACCTATGAACCTGTGTAACCGTGATGTTAGGGACTTGGCATTCCTCAAGTATTGAGATGGGCCCTTTAGGGGGTGAAAGGGGGGTAAAGTTTGCATTGAACCTGTCAGCCAATATGTTGGCAATATCAGTTGGTTTTGTATATGTATTGCCATTATGCTGTAACTCAGAGCAGATCTCAGACTTGCAATTTAGATTCTTGACATAGGTGTAGAATGCCTTGTGGCTGTCTTTAGAATCTGCCACAATTTTGTTTTTGTAACAGGCTTTAGATGATTTGATAAGGGATCTCAGTTTTTTGCTGAGGCTAACAAGGGAGATTTTTCCAGTCTTGCGATACTGCTCTTTTCTGCAACAGTTTTTTTCTTCTGTTGTAGAGTTTGTTTATGGTAGTGGTCCACCAGATCAGCTTCCTTTTTTTTTTGGAGGAGAGCGTCTTGGTTCTGTTTGGTATGGCCCATTCGATGCACATGTATGTGTGCTCATACAGTGCATTGGTGTATGATTCAGCAGTCATACACCTATTTTCCATTTGCGTGAGCATCGTGAAGTTTGCCACCTCAGTTTTAAAAGCCCAAAGTTGGCTTTGGAGAAGTTTTTTATGGTGGTTTCCATTAATGGTGGTGCGGGTGAGATGCGGATGTCCATGGTGATAGGTTTGTGGTCAGATTTGACCAGAGAGGAATTGATTTCAGGTGTAGAGCAACAGTCGCTATGTTGGTAATGACCAGGTCAAGGATGTTTCTTCCTCTGGTGGGGGTAAGAATGAGTTGGTCTAGGGCGCTGGAATTAATGAATTCCAGAAAATGTTGAGCTAGTGTGTTGGTACATGAATAGTTTTCCCAATTAATGGAGGGGTAGTTGAAATCTTCTAGTATAAGGGTATTGGGTTGTACCCTAATATTTTCCAATGTGTTTAGGAATGTGGAGTGAGACTATTAAGCTACAAACCTATGAAGATACAACAGTTATAGAGGCAAGGCTGTAGGACAACTACAAATACCAGCTTTGTGTACACTCAGGAACCTCAGCAGATAAATGAGCTTGAAAGCATTATTGTTTGATGGATATATGGTGGACTGGTTAACATGAGGTACTATGACTGAATGGCACTCCAGACTCAGAGATGACAGCTCTACAACCAACACATGCTTACCCTCTGTCAAAGCATGTCATTTTGCACGCCTATAAGCTTTGCATCATGCCAGCTGTGACCTGCAAGTTCTGCATGGTAAAGCAAGAAACCAAATTCATTCATGCATTACGAGGTAAAGTTAACATGCATAAAAAGTACATCTAGTAAACACTGATTGCCTGCACCCTCAAAAAGAACAGGGTTTGTAACAGTTTTCTTGTGATAAATGCAGGAAGAAAACCACAATATATTGACCATTCACTATCATGTTTGTTATACCAACATAAGCTTTCATTTGTTACATATGGAAAGAAAATCACTTTCCACCTCCAAAATGAACCATCAGGTCAGCTTGGTATCCAGTTTCACAAGATTCATAAACTTTCATCCCCAGTACTACAACAAACATTCTTACAACACCTGCAAACGTATTAAACCATGCAGGTAAATAATTTGTATCTCACTACCCATTTCCTATAACAGTTAGAAATTAAGCCTAGTGATATAAGAATGAGACTAAACAATGTACTGATTCAAGCTGAGAAGACCAGCTTATCTTATAACTCTTACGTGCTGAAAACTGCTTAAATGCATAGCAAATGTTGAGCAACTGACAAGAAAAATGTGAGACTGTTGAGAATCTGGCACACAGATTTAAAATTTCATCTCACAAATTTGTAGTCAGTGTAATATTACCAGTTTATATAAAGAACTCAAGGGGTAGATAGTACACTTCCAAACAAAATCCAAAATGCATTGATCCATGTTAAAATTAAAATTCCAAAGGAAAAAAATGAAAAGACACTATTTTATCTTAAATAGTTTCAAGTGTCTTATGAATAAGGCAGATACAGAACTTCAATAAACAATACTTTTTCCCTTGCTTATTTTTATTAGAAGATTTCTTGTGTGCATTTCTTTGAAAACCAACAATTTAGCTATTTACCCTTTTTTATTGAAAATGGCTTAACAAATGAAATATGATTCTAAAAATAAATGAGTGGGTCAAACACAGTGACCACAGATATTTATGCTATAATAGTTTGGCTCAGCAAAAGCTTTTACTGTGGCATTAAAATAGTTCAATTTGTTCTCCTGGTAGTTAGATGTTATTACTAAATTCTACTTAAATATTGAAACTAGACTGCAAACTTATCCTCCTGTTACTCTTTAGTGGATATAATAATATGTTCTCCATAGAACTCAAAACATTTCCTTCAGTCTCAGGGCACTTTTACATTATTTAAACATGAAGGTTTTAGTATGAATTTGTTTCACAGATTTACTGGAAAACTTGGTATTTGCTAAGACTGTAAGTAGCAGGGGAAAAAGAAATATAGTATTTGGCAGTCATTATGAGTAATCTTTATTATGCAGAGTTCATTCAGGTGCTCTACAGATATCATTTTGCCTTTTACTTGCAAAACTAAGATCACCGTACCTCAGTTTTCAAAGCTACTATTTGAAGGGCATGAGCATTTTATTTCTTCCTGCAGTTTCTTACTTAATTTTTAACTCTAAAAGCCCAAAGGGACATGATAATTAATGGGGTACCAGGTTAATTTAGTGTAGCAAAATTAGCTGAACATATCATATAGTCACTTTCTAACATAAACAATACAGCACACAGCATATAGCATAAAAACCAATGTTTCTCCTTACTGAAAGGCAGAACACCATTGGTTAAGGTTCTTAGAATGGTGTTATATAAGAGCTGTTTGCCAAGACAGCTTTTTGTTACACACAAAGGCAAAAGGGGGGGGGCTTTTTGTAAGATTATTTAACACTGTGCCAATTGCCAGTTCCAGTTTTGGCACTTCTCCATGTCTTATTATGGAGCTGCCCATCAGTGAATAGTTAGGTAGGTTCTTCCTTTTGTTTATCATAATTTTTTATTTTTTATTTATTTTACATTTGTTAACCGGGAAAGTCTGACTGGACACATATCCATTTTCAGTGGAGGCCCGGGGAGAAAAGCTCCAGTGGCATGTCATACAAGTATTTTAGCAGAATACATTACAGAGATGTAAGTTCAATGGTAACAAAAAATCATGAATAGTTTAACAAATCATTTAGTAGTAGATTATAAAATCTAGACATAATGATATTAATTCAATTCAAGAGTGAAATTATCTTTTTTTTCCCCTAAATTGTGAGTACTCTTAATGTTTCATAACAAGAATAGCTGATGTCAACAAACTTTACAGAGAAAGGTAATTAGGGAGATGTAGTGGAGATTTTGAACTAGGTACTGGTGCAGATTAGCCTGGAGAGTAACATGAACATAGCCAATTGTTTGACAAGTGGGTTCTCAGGAGTTTCTTAAATTGGGAAGTGGAGGTTATTTGATTGGGTACAGAGTTCCAGGTTTTGGCAATAGTGGAGGCAAAGAGAGATTTGACAGCCTCATTTTTGTGTCTGATAATGCTTATTAGGTTCTGGGAGCCAGATCATAAGGGTCTAGTAGTGATGTGGGGGTTAATTAGATATTGTAGAGAAGTGTTTTTTCAGGAAGGTAGAAGAGATTATGTGCTATTGTAAGTTGATTGAATAGAAGTAGTTGAGGTAGCTTGAGCCAGTTAAGTTGGTTAAGGGCAAGACAGTGGTGGGATGTATAAGAGGCTTCGGTAGCGAATTTGGCTATCTTGTTATAACAAGATTCCATTTTGTGCGGACCGCTTTGCCGGAGATTGGTAAGGGTGGGAGAGGCATAGAGAAGGATGGATAAGAGATGAGTTCTTGCAATAGTAGCTTTGGTTTGTTTTGTGATAAACTGTTTGTTTCAATAGAAGTCCTAGCTTTTTATTCACTTTCGTAATGGTTTGTGCTATGTGGATGTCAAATTTGAGGTTATTGTCTATCTCTACACCTAACAGTTTAGTGTGTGCAGTAGGAGTGATTTGAATGTTATCTGTGGAGTGGATGGTGAAACTGTTGTTGAGGGTGGGGGCATGACCTGGGTCAAAAATAATTTGTTTAGTTTTTTGGGGGTTAAGAATAAGTTTGATATTTGAGAACTATGTTTCAGCTAGAGTAAAAGTGTGCTGGGTGAGGGTTTGTAGTTCACTTAGGGTGGGGGCAGCACTTATAAGGATGGTGTCATCTGCATATTGTACTACTGATGCTGTGAGTGAGGGGGAATTGATTTGGTTGGTGAATAGTGAGAACAGAAGTAGGCCAAGGATGGATCCTTGAGGGACACCTATCGATACTGGTAGCAGGGGGAACAGCTGATCATGCCATAGGGCAGCCTGCTGCCGGTCAGATAAGTAGCTAGTAAACCATGATATAGAGAAGGGGCTGAGATCTAGGGTAGATAGGGTTTAGAGAAGAATATTGTGGTCACCCGTGTCGAAGGCTTTAGATAAGTCTAGGAAAATGTAAGATACAAAGAGTCCCTTGTTTCTGTTGTGGTTAACTACATCTGTAAATGATAGTAGTGCTGTGGTGGTGCAGTGGGATGGCTTAAAGCTGTGTTGAGTTTTGGAGATTAGGTTGTTTTGTAAGAGGTACTGAAGTAGTTGAGAATGGACCACTCTTTCTAATGTCTTGGATAAAGGTGAGAGTATTGCAATTGGGCGGTAGTTGGTGAGTTCTAAGGAGTTACCCTCTTTGTGTATTGTAATAATATGTGATGTCTTCCACAAGGTCAGGACTTTGAACTCCTTGAGTGATCTGAATATAAGGATGGACACAGGATAGGCTATGGTGTCTGCTGCTATCTGGAGAAATTCAGCTGGTAGGGTGTCAGCTGCTAGTGTGGTTGGTTTGAGTGTTTTAATGAGCTTGGAGATTGTTTTAGACAATACAGGGTGTAGGGAAAAGTTGTTGTTATTATTTTGAGTGATGAGGTGGGTTTTGCTGGAATCGGCTATAGGGCTATTACTGGTATTGAGGGTATTGGTAAGGGTTTGAACTATTTCAGTAAAGAACTTGTTAAATTGTGTAGGAATATTATCATGGTTGTTTGGTAGTACTGGGGTTGGGGTAGAGGCTTTACCTGGGTGGATTATATGTTTTATTGTATCCCAGAATTTCTTTGGGTTATTGGCATATTTTTCTTGCAAGTTTTTGTAGTAGTTACTTTTGCCTAGTTTGATTTGTTTTTTGACTTTGTTGCAAAATGTTTGGTAGGTTTGCCTCAGATTACTGGTTTTGTTCTTTTGATATTTACTCCAGGACTGATCTCTCTCTTTCATTATAGTCTTGGTACCTTTAGTTAGCCATGGAGCATAGTTAGATTTCAGTCTTATACTTTGTGTGTGTGTGGGGTGGGGGGGATGACAGTTTAGGATTTGTAGGAAAGTGGAGTTAAAGTACTGTACAGCCTCATCTTAGTGTAAATGGAGAAGCTAATGTTTCTGCATTAGAGGTTCCTCAGCTGTGGATTCACAGCAATATCATTTAAGGTTTCAGGAAAAAAATGAAGTGTAGGCTGATTTACATATTTTTTGTATGGACTGGCTGGGAGGCATTAATGGTATCTTATTTTAGACTGGTTTGCCTTATAACATTTCTCTAGTGGGAGGAGGTCAGTAGTTTGTTGTTTAGTAATTATGAACCTCCTTAATTTATTAGAGGGGAAGAGTGTGCTTTGCGAACGGAGAGTGAAGCTTTCCACTGCTGCCTTTTTGCATCTGTTGACAGTTATCCCAAACAATTAACTATAGGACAAAGCTCAGGAGAACTAGGTTCTAAGCTAGGAATGAGATTTTTTTTTTTTGCTGAATATTCTTGAGACAATCATGAGCAAGCCACGATGCAGGTAATGAAACCCTTTCCCTGTATCAAGCTTTTAATTGCTTTTGGATAATAGCAAATTAATTGGGAGATAATCCAAATTTATTTTGGACAAGGATAATGAGTGGTTTTAATTGACACATAGAGGTTTAAAGTTAAGGCAAATGAACATACATTTTGTGAAATGAATATTGTAAAATGACAAATGAACTGACGTTTGAGGTTTATATTGTGAAGGAATCAATTACAGAGAATTAAAATGAATCTATGGGTTTATTTCATACAGAATAATGTTCAAGAGGATGACTGTAGTTTAAGGGAAGTCAAGTGATTCATGTAATGCTGGACCATATGGCAGTTGTTAATAGGTAGAGTCATATAATTAATAGAGCATACCTTGTGAAAATGTCAAAATGGTGTTTTCTTTTTTATTAAGCTTCTGTTGCTTATTTATGAAATGGTTTTAGAATGAAGGTGCTTTTTTAAATAACAGCAATAATAATAATAATGACAATAACAATAACAATAATCATAAATATAAAAATAATAAAGACTAGGGATGCACAGGAGGATCAGGGACAGGAGCTGGTAAGACAAGTATTAATTTAACAGTTTATTTGGGTACAGTTTAAAATGATCATATTGCTCAAGCTTAGAGAATTGGTAACACAGTGCACTAGTAAGGGTTATAGTGCTGAGTTAGGGTTTCCCAGCTGGCTCAGATTCATTTATAAGGTGGAACTGCAATTTTTTAATTTTCTGTTTCTATTTTAGGTTCATTGGTGATACAGGCACTCAAGTCTAAATGGTCACATTTGATGGCAGAGGCAAAGGAGCTATTTTTTGAGATTGAAGCCATTCAAGTCCTGCCAAAATATGTAGGTACAATAAAGGGGAGAATGACTGGTGCAGATGAAAAGCCTCTTATTCCAGAAGTTCCAGCTAAGAAAAGGTGTGAAAGAAATCCAGGCAGGATGATAATGAACATCCACTGCCTGCTCAATCACCATCTCCATCTGCTCAAGTTGCAAGCCCCAAATGTGAAGGTAATTAGGGTAAAGAAATAATTGCACAGGGTTCCAATTTTAATAGACATTTCACTGAAGAATATCTAGAGGAGTTTTTAAATGATTTACCCGAGGAAGGAAGAGTGAGACTATTCAACATGGTTTTTGTGAAGAGTTTCAGGGCTAAACTGTTTACGCCATGGGGAGATGATATTACTTGTTCACAGTCTCCTCCACTGGATCTGAATGAAGTGGGCAGTGTTAATACTTTTGAGTCACAAGCTATTAGAGTACAAGTTCCAGGTACCTCCTTCAAACACATGTAATTCCAAAAGAAAAAATCCGCTGGTCTGTACAATCAAAGGGCTCTCCTCCAAATACAATACGCTCCACCACTCGATAATAACCACAAAGTTTATTTGATAAAAGTAATAACAGCTACAAACACCAGAAAGAACTGTGCACAGCTCCTACATGTAAACAAAAGATTGAGCGTGCTTTCGTCCATTCCTTTAGGACTTCATCAGCTGATGAAGTCCTAAAGGAACGGACGAAAGTGTGCTCAATCTTTTGTTTACACGTAGTAGCTGTGCACATTTCTTTCTGGTGTTCGTAGCTGTTATTACTTTTATCAAATAAACTTTGTGGTTATTATCGAGTGGTGGAGTGTATTGTGTTTGGAGGAGAGCCCTTTGATTGTACAGACCAGCGGATTTTTTCTTTTGGAATTACATGTATTAGAGTACAAGTGCCAAGCAATGTGAGGAGATAGGAGTTACTTAGTTTCATGCCCCTGTGTCATCTGTGGGGGTTGGGAGGATGGCCTAATGGTTAAGGTGTTTGCCTTACAAACACAAAGTACAGGGTTTGAATCTCACAGGGGATAATTGGCTAGGCTTAAAATGGCTTGCAAGGCTAGTTAGCCTAGTACTAATCTATAAACCTATAATCAACTGGTCCCATAACCCCAGCGTCTCATATATCAGTTCACATATCCAACTCCATTAGGGAGATTATGTAAACATTTTCAACTTGTTAGATTTGAAAGCCATTCAGCACCTTTTAGATGATGAGAAACTGGGGGCTAAGGACTTAACTGCAACTTTTACTGTGTTAGGAAAAAACGCGTCTTACAAGTCAATGGTGAAAAGCCTGGGATAATTGGGAGGCTGGTTATCCAGTTTCTCATGGTGATTTTAATTGGGAAAGTTTCCTCCAAGCCTGGATCTTGCTGGAGTACTTCATAAGAACCAAAGAAGCCCAGCACACCCTGGGGGGCATAGCATGAATAGATTATGACCAACATTTTAGGAAACTAAAGATGGTTGATAAATCTTTGAGGTGGGAACAGAGACATTCCAACATCTGGCTACACTCAGAGCTGGACAAACTGGCCTTGGCTAGTTCCTCCACTCCTTTTGAGTCTACAACTTAACAGAAATATTGTTGGGCCTTTAATATTGGAAAATGCACTTTGATGTCTTGCAGTTTTACCCTCGCATGTTCACACTGCATCAAGAACCACCTAGCCTCTAAGTGTTGAAATAAATAAGGTCAACAGGTTCCCACAGGGAGGTCAGGTGTTGCAGATAGACAAACTCAGAAACAGGACTTCAATCCCAGGGGAAGGTATCCCTTTCATGGACAAAGAGGCACTGGCTCCTTTTGCAACCAGTCCAGGATATAACATCACAAACTCTCTTGCTAAAGTTATAGCACTCAAGGAGGACCATCCAAATTGTTAGCATCATTTTTGATACAATAATTTTCCAAATGTTTCTCCTTGGGTTCATTTGCCCCTTTAAATAACAAAGTACTTAAGACTCTTTGGTCAGTATAGGTGAAGGGGGGAAATGCACAGAATCTAATTGGAAAAGAGCTAGCATAGGGACAATTAGCATGACCTTTTAGTTTGCCCATAGGAGACATTGAGAACTTCCTTCATTGGGCTGGTCCTAAAAAAGAAACCCGGTGAATTTTACCTGACACATCATCTTTCATTTCGGATGAGGTCATCAATTAATGATTTCATAGACAAGAATTATCTCAGTTTCACTATCATTCATTAGATGAAACATCCTCACTAGTCAAGAATTGCCCTGATCCATGGATAGTCAAACTAGACATCCAAATGGCTTTTCATTTAATACCAATTAATAAACAAGATTGATTGCTGCTGGTCTTCTACTTCCAAGGAAAGTACCATTTCTATGAAAGTATGTCAATGTGTCATTCTGCTGCATGCACCACATTTGAGGTTTTATGTACAGCTTTCCAGTGGGTTTGGCAGGTTAAATCATGTACTGTACCACTTGGAAGATTTTTGTAATAAGTGGTGAAGGGGAAGAGGGGACCACTGAAAGAATGACAACTTTAATTTCCTTATGTCGGAAGTTAGGGACTTCTGTAGCAGAAGGCAAGATAGAGGGACAGTACAAAAAAAAATAAAATGTTTGCTCATCTGCTTTACCACAGCCAGTTCAGCTTTCAAGGTACTGGAGGATAAGCGTTGTCAACTGAAATTACTAATTGAAGTTTTAGCAATCAATAAAGGTCAAATTCACAGAATCATGAAGATCCACCAGATGCCTAATTTAGCCTGCAGGGCAGTCTCCCCATGTAGGACAATTTTGCAATCTTTTTCAAAACTGTGGGGGGAGGAGGTAAATCAAAACATAATTAGGTCAGAGACATAGCCACAGTTAAAAATGACCTTCACTTGTGGAAGGTTTTCTTGTAAGATTTTAACAGAGTGTATTGCTAGCAGGAAGACTGGACTACCTCTGATGCCCTGCAGTTGTACATAGATACTGCAGCTGGTATCACATTGGGGACATTTTCCAAGGTCAATGATTCTCGGTTGTATGGCCATTCTCTTGGCAAGAATCCAGGAAAAGAGACATAGCCTTCCTAGAAATATCTTCCACCTGAGTAAAACCATAGTGTGGAAAGATCATTTTAGAAATGCAAGACTAATTTTCTCCATGGATAACTAGTCTGCTGTGGCAGCTGTACAGAAGAGGGCTTCACATTCTCACTGAGTACAACTGATACTGAGAATACTGTTGCTATTAAGTTTGCAGATTGACCTATCATTTTCAGCTAGGTGCATTCCTGGCAAATACAATGCCATAGCTAATAGCCTATCTTCTTTGCAGTTTTCTAGATTTTGAGAATTGGCACCAGAAGCATGTGAAGACCCTAACCCAATCTAAGGAGTATGGCTGATTGATCAAGACAAGGTTTGCAGATATTTGCCAGCTCATGTGCTACCAACACCAGAAGAACCTATTCTTCAGCAGTTTACTTTTTTTAAGGGTTTTTATTTTAGTCTACTTCTTGAAGACAGGAAGTGTTCAGTATCTGTTATAATACAGTGCCTTTTTACAAGAGTTTATTGGGGGAAGCAGCCAGGACCTTGAGGTTGCACTTATCAGCCCTAGCACTGGCGGCCAAACTATTGGGTTTTCCTCATGCATTGGCTGACAGGATTGTTAAAAGATGGGCCAGCATTAAAGGGTTCAGATCAGACCCCTAGAAACCAATAAACAAAGATTTGTTACTGACCCTAATATTATGGGGTTGAGGTTTTCATGGCCATACATGGGAGCTTTTAGAGTAAGCAAGCTGCTATTACAACTGTACTGGAAAGATAACATAGTTTCCAAGGACTGGTCAGTCTGTAGGTCAAGGTCCAAGATTGATCAAGTCGGTTGATGACAATACATTTATTTAGAGAGGTCTAGAGTGTACTTAATCTGCCAAGTTCATTAGCTTGAACCATTGTTTCATCTGGTTTCAGCCGAATTGCTCAAGACCCCAGTATTCACTTTACCATCAGGACACAGGAAAACTCACAGGCAAATTAATAATAGGATTACTAAAGCTTTTTTGAGTTAGGATGTTTCAACAGAAGGTTTTCTTCTTCCAATTATTTTAGAATTAAGATGGTATCAGGTTTGGCACTCCATGGGGCAATCTGGGTAAATCCTGCAGATTGTCTTTAAATGCTTTCCTTTCTTACATCCAGTGCCATTTTGGTCATTTCTCTTTTACTGGCAGGTACTCTTTGTTGTGGATAGGACATTCCTTTACTGCTAGAGCAGCAGTCAAGGAATCAGTCTGTTCAGAAAGTTTGAATCTCTTCCTTAATCCAACAGTTTGGACTGCTCATTGGCTGGTCTTTTCTGGCTTGTCCTAGTTTCATCTAAGGAATGTCCAGACTTGGCTACACTCTCCAAGGTTTATTTATTCATTTACCTGAGTGGGAATGCCTTGGCTTATGTACTCATAAAGGTCCTTCCTGTTAGCCAGAGTCCTATCAGACTTGGTTACTATTTGCAGTAAATGGCTGCCAGTAATTATTTTTTGTGGTCAGCCATCATTGTAAGGTTGTGGTGGATTAGAGTCATCAAGCCAGGAGCCAGGAATGGTTCAGAGCATTCATCAACCACCAGGTGGCTGCAGTAGGTTTATCAACAAACATTCAGACCTGGCCAGTGCACATAGCATGGATGGAACTCATCAAAATGACCTGGGCTTGGGATCCTTTAACTGGCAAATCTCCACTGTGGTTCAAAACTGGTGTAAGTAATTCAGCATGGACTGAGTTAAAGTATATAAGTTATTAATGGTTCTTGTATGTTCTTGAATTATTACAGTATTTTTTTAGAATAAGAGGTGGTAAGATGGCTGTAGTTCCAGGTAAAAAGTGGGGAACAGCATGTTCAGCATGTTGGTGGATGTCTGTGGAGTGGACTGGCATCCCCCCTTTTGGTCTTCTGTTTTTCATTGGTCTCTGTCAAAGGTTGTTAGTGTGCTAATCTTAGGTTTTAAATGGTGACACACTAAAGAAAGCAATAAACAAATGAGGTGTGAAAGAAGGGAATTACATGCATTTGTTTAGAGGATAAAAAAATACATATATGGCAATGGTGGCATTGGTCATTACCATTTAGTAGTTACTGGTTCATCTCATTATTGTGAGAGAAAGAGATGATGTCTAGATGAAATGCAGACTTCCAAGAATGATAATAATGCAATGCAGTTTTAATGAGTTAAAGTATTCTTTTTTTTCCTCATTTGGCTTCTGACATGCTACAGCCCTGCAGTACAAACCATCAATCAATTTTGTTTCAGCTGTATCTTTAAATCCTCAGGCCACATAAAATATTCAAAGATACGTAACTTAATGAAAGGACTAAACTTATGCTTTCCAGACTTTGTGTTTAGTTAGTTAGCAGGTTAGTTAGCTAGATTTGCTTTTGACCAGGGTAGTGGAATAATCCATTGTGGACCCATTTTAGCCACAGCCTCGGAGCTACAGCAGAAGTTAGGGAGTACAATGGTACAGTAGTATAGTCAAGTCATAGTGTAAAATCAATAATGAGCAGAGTGAAGGATAAGGCATGCATATAATGAATTTTCAGACAAAAGCTGGGTCCAGCAGATCAACTATGAACCAGAAGTCTAAAAAAATGCAATTGCCTCAAGAGCAATAATCAGGGTCAATATTAAAGCACTTTTATTCTTTGTCTTCTGTTAATTTTACTAGGCAACCAATTCTTGTAGCCCCATAAATTATTTATAGCACAGTAAATGTAAAAGTCTAAATAGCAAAAAGCACCTGCCATGGATAAATAGTCCTTGGAGACAAAAAACAATGAACCAAACAAACACCAAGGACCAAAGCACAGCTAGAAAGCATAAAAGTGTAAAAGTTTATTCAATAGGTAAGTGCTTTCACGCCTTACAAGGTGCTTCTTCAGACCATAAATAAAGCACTAGATACAAAGTATCTATATATAAAAAATAACAAAGCATCAACTCAATTTCACCTAAATAAATTGCTTACCTTGTGGGGAGGCTTTAGAGGGACATTCCCATTCAAACCAAACCCCTTGTCAGCTTGTAACAATAAAATTCATCTAAGTTCACAGTTCTCACTTTTATTTATAAAATAACACAGTCTTAAATATCTATACAGTAATTGCAGCACCATAAATGAAAAAGGGTGAGTTGACCCGAATTCACCCACATGTTTAACTAGAACGTTTTTATTGTTAGCTCTCTGTATATCATGCATATGCTCACAAATGTGCTCTTCAATAGTGCGATTAGTGTTGCCAACATAAAAGCAAGGACACACTGAGCAAATCTCTACTAACACAGATAGCATAAAAAAAATCTGTTTGTAACAGGATACACAACATAATTCTCAATGCAAATGTAGCTAGAGATGTTACATGCTCTACATATAAAGGTCCCTTTATGTTGAGAGATATTACTTATTGCAGATTTATTTTAGCAGCTTTATAACTTAACAGTCATTTTAGTGATCTCTTATTTTTAAATGAAAATCTTGGGTGTTCACCTACTTCTTTAATCTTACTGTCGACCATTAAAATCGGACAGTTTTTCTTAAAAATATTACAAATCAATCCAATGTCACTGGAATAAAACAAAGGTACACTAATGTTCTTTCAGCTGACTTACTTGACTCAAAATTGCCAAATAATAGGGCTTCAGTATATCACCCCTTATAATAGCAATCAGTAATCTCTCTTGTTGAATAGTCTCTGTTTATAATATCTTCATGTAAGGTGTGTAGTTCTTCTTTAAACCCTTTATCAATATTCTTCAACCTTGAGGCCCACATCCCTTGGCTTCTCAAAAAAAAAAAAAAAAAATATATATATATATATATATATATATATATATATATATATATATATATATGTAGCCAGGATGCATACTGCTTCTATGCAATATATTCTTCCTCTTACATGGCTTCCTATATAAATTGGTATCAAATTGTCCTTCAAGTATCTTATTAAAACATCTGAAGAAAGAAGCACGAGTGCAGGCTGGTTGATAGAAATAAATAAAATTTAATTGAGCACTTTTGTCACAATTACAATGACTTCTTCAGAATGACTAAGTCAAGCAAAACCACATCTTATATACTTAAATTAACTGATATAATTAACATAATTAATTATACCCATCAAAAGTTAAAGTGTTTTTAAAAAACAGACTCCCTAAGATACTATTCACAAAACTTGCATGTGTACATTGTGTGAAAGCAGAATAAGCCCCATGTGATGAAAACACATAAAAGTTGAACAACATAAATATTAGCTCTTAATGCAAAGCATAAACATATGTAAAAAATTGGAAAAATAAATACATAATATTTGTAATTAACTTCAAATTACTGTCTGTGTGTATTGGACTATAATGCTAAAAGTAAAAATCTGCTTTTAATTTCAAAAAGCTAGTAAGCGAAACTACCTCATTCAACCCTGGGGTATTAATGGCATTTACTCTCAGCTGCCATAACAACTCTTTAAATTCGAGCAACAAATCAATGGGACCCCCTCTTTCATCCCCCATAAGTTGCTCTAATACAGTAAACTTGAATTGATGTCCTGGATAACTGTTAATGTGTTTATCAAGTGCATTATTTAAATTACCTTTCCCAATATCATACATGTGCTGGTATATGCGTGTTCTGAATGCATTTTTCATTTTTTCTATATAAAAATTCAATCACATCTGGCATATACCAGCATATACTTAGCACCACAGTTGTGCTTTTTATGAAATCTAACCCATCCATATCCCTTTATAAAACCTTTTTCACCTTCTAATACATACTTACTTGGTCATCCTACCAGGTGCATACTTGTCGTCCTTGTTTTTTTCTAGTACATTTTTAACAGTAGTATCCTTTTTGTAGATAACTATAGGAACCTTACCTACTCTACTTTGGATAGTCTCTTCACAAGTAAGGATATACCTGTTTTAATTTTTAAAAATGATGTCCTTACCCAAGGGGAACTGTGGAGTGTAAGAACCAGACCATGAGTGTAACATCTCTGATGATCAGTTGTCAGTCCACTATTGTCTAATGGAGCACACAATCTGGAAACATCAAGTCCAAGCAATTGGTAAAAGTGTCCTTCTATTCTCTTGTTGGTTACTTTGTCAAGCATGGGTATCACAAATTCATCCGGATAGCCTCTTGTTGTCAACATACCCAATAAAACATCCCTTTATTTAAAAAAAATCATCAAACTTACTTATCATGCGGGCAAGTCTAACCCCCTGATCCTTTACTAATGAACGTTTTTGATGCAGGAGGTGCCCGCTCTCAAAATGCAAAAGGGAGTTCAAGTATGTAGGCTTTCTGAAGATAGTGGAAGAAAATGGGTGATCACTGTATTCTTTACTGATTTTAATATCCAGATAATTGATATAGTCAGAGTGTGTTTCCATGGTGAATTTCAAAAAAAGAAGTACTGCTACTGAGAAACAAAAAGAAGTCTGACAACTGATCAACACTGCCATCCCATAAGAGGAGAATATCATCTAGGTAACGCCCATAAAATCTAGTGTGCCATGCCTTCTGAAACAAATACAGTGGACAAATCCCACTGGGTTAGGACCACATTTGTAAAAATAGGTGCACAGGCTGCCCCCATTGGGATACCTGAAACTTGTTTGAAAAGATGACCCTCAAAAGTCAAGAAAACATTTTCCAATACTAATACTAATTCCATGAGTGTTCTCAAAGTAAGTATTTTTGAGTGTGGAGATGTATGTTGGCATAAAAAATCATAAAACTTCTCTATACCCTCGTGATGAGGAATGACGTTAAACAAGTCCTTAACATCAATGGTAGTAAAGATGATATCTTTCCCAAAAAAATCATTTTTGATCTTCTTTAAACAATCCCATGAATCTTTTATAAGATGGGTATATTCACTCAGACAGTTTTTTAACTGATGGTCAAAGTATTTGGCTGTAGATATTGTTTTGGACCCGTTTCCGTCCACAATAGGTCTTAGTGGTGGATGAATAATATCTTTATGTATTTTTGAGATCCTGAAGATGATCGGGTTCCTTGGATGTTTTTGTACACAAAAGTTGTATTCAATCGCACTAATCTGATCATTCAAAAGTAAATCCATAAGGGCTGCATCTACTCGCTTATAAGCTATATTTAGCTCATTTCGGGAGATTTGTTCATATCCATCGCCTAATAAATGTGCCAACATATTATCAATGTACCTATCCTGGTCCATCACAACCAACCCGCCCCCCTTATCGGGCTTCATAACCCATATGGATGTATTATTGGAAATACTATCCAAGAGGGTGGTTTCATCTTCAGTTAGATTGAGAGGGAAATTGCTACCTTTGTTTCTAGAAAGGTCCCTAATCTCCTTAATACACATTCCTTGGAATAACTGTATAGTGTGGTCTAGTGGGGGATTAAATGTGCTGGTCTTTTTGCATATTGTAGGTTGAGTATTAGTACTATTAATTCCATCAAACATCACACTGTAATTCAGTTTTCTAGTATACAACATTTCATCCAATTCAACAATTTCTTCAGTTGTTTATTTTGGTTTTTCTTAAGAAATTCCACAAAATCTAACAGTTCATAGGATCATAGGAGTTTACTAGGCTATTGGCCTTGAGGGCCTTATAAGCCTAGCCAAGAGTTTAGCCCATGTTTAAACAAGTCAGAAAAGTCCCTGTCCAGTAGGGACACAGGTGGAATCCCAGGGGTGTATTTTCTGTTTCCCATCTAGCTATCCAGGTTGTGCTTAAACAGGGATAATGAGGTACTCTGCTTGACAGAGAGGAAGTCTATTCCACAGATGGAGGACTCTCTGGGACACAAATCTGTCCTGGCAACAAGTCCTATTGATATCACAGACCAGGCTGAGGTCACGTGTATGGGTTGCTCTAGTGGAGCTTGACTTGTGGATATGCAGCAGTCTCATCAAGGCAGGGTCTGAGATTGCTTTGTATGCCAGACTGAGTTCACCTGTCAGGAGTCTGTATGAAACTGAGTAGAGGGGCATGGCTTTTAGCCTATCTGTGTAGGGTAGATGTTTGAGGCACTGGATTCGTCTGGTGAGGAACCTCTGTGGTCTCTCCAGTGGCTGCATGTACTTTGTGAGGTACATGCCGAAGGGGGCATTGCACTCAATATTTGGCCTTATAAGGGAAGAATACAGGGAACTTATGACCGCTTTGTCCCTGGATGAGATACCTTTACTTATGTGGTGGGTCATGTAGAAAGCTTTGATGACTCCTCTCAGCTTGAAGTCATCTGCAAACCTGGTCAACCATAACCCACTGGTTTTAGTCTGCACCTCTGAGAAGTATATCCCGAATAACAGAGGCCCCAAGACCAATCCATGGGGTACCCCACTCATTATGAGTCTACTGCTTGAGGTGGCTTCCTCTCTTTGGATTAGGTGGGGTCTATCAGTGAGCCAGTTTGCTACCCATCTGGTAACATATGGATTAATGCCTGGTTGCGAGAGCTTATCTACTATGCCCGAGTGGGAAATAGTGTTGAAGGGTGTGGCCAGGTCAAGGTAGGCAGTGTGCTCCATCTTTCCTCATCCATGGCTTTGGTGACTGTCTCAAAAACGTTGACCAGATTTAACAGACATGACCTCCCCTTCACAAAGCCTAAATGTGTGGGGTCGAGAGTTTAGAGGTTGCCAATGTCCCTGTAAATGAAGTCCATGATAATCCATTCCATGGCCTTGCAGATCAGGCTAATTAGGCTGATGGCTCTATAATTTTCTGGATTGGTGGACACAATACCTTTGTGTAAAGGGATGACAATGGCTGTCCTTCACTTAGCTGGGACAAAGCCTGTATTCAGGCTATGGTTGAATAGGTTGCCTAATGGTGCTGCATGTTCATGTCTGAGTTCACGTAGGAGGCAGCCTGGGATATTATTGGGTCCCATGGAGGCTGTATTTTTTGCCTTTGAGAGGGCGGTGACGACCTGTTCCCTAGAGATAAGGGGATGGGGTACAGGTACTGGGGATGTCCAGATTTACTGATGCAGGGACAGAGGGGAGATGTTTTCACTGAATCTTTCAGCCAGTAGATTGGCTGTATCTACAGCATTTGTGTATGTGGTATCCTTGACCGCCAGTTCTGAACAGATCTGGGTGCTTCCTTTGAGATGGTGGACATATGGGAAGAAGTCCTTATGATTGTCTCTAGTAGATGTGGCAAATTTGGATTTGAAGTTGGCTTTAGAGGATTTCACTAGTGCTCTTATTTGCTTGTTCAGGCTAAGCAGAGATTGCATCCAATTGGGCACCTGCTCCTTCGTGGTCCTGGAAAGCAATTTTTTTCCCTTTTGTTATATAGTTTATTTATTGCAGCTGTCCATCAGACAGGTTTACTCTTCCTTGCAGAGGATGATTTTGTCCTGTCAGGTATTCCTGATTTCATGCATCTATATAAATGCTTGTATAGTACTTTGGTCTGGATTTGGACATTGGTGCCAGTTCCTACAGTGGGAGAGGGGGCTGTAAACCTGTTTATACCATCCCTCATGAGGTTGTAATCAGCTTTTTTGAAGTTTTTTTGTTTGACCCTAGCTATAGGGGGTCAGAGAAGATGGTGACTTTGAAAGTGACCGCTTTATGGGCGGATCATACCAGGGAGGATGATACCGTAGGGGTGCTGCAGTGGTTACTCATGCTGGTTAATACCAAGTCCAAGATATTATCACCTCTTATGGGGTATTGACTAGCTGTTCCAAGGCATTTGCATTGACAAAATCGAGGAATCTCTGGGCATTTTTGTTCTGGCATGAGTAGTTTTTCCAATTTATGGTTGGGTTTCATAGTTCATAGGTTAGTACTAGGCAAACTTCCCTTGTGAGCCATTGTAAACCTAACCAGTTATCCCTTGTGAGACTCAAACCCTGTACCTTGTGTTTGTAAGGCAAGCACCTTAACCATTAGGCCACCATCCCAACCAAGTCACCCAGAATGAGGGTAAAGAGTTGAATCTTGATAGATCTGAAGAAGTCCAGATAGGTGGAGTGGGCATCTTGAGTCACATTTGGGGGTCTGTAGCTAGCTATAATTTGAATAGGGGTCTTGCAATGGTTACCTGCACCTGGAGTGTCTTGTGTACATCATACTGTTTGACCAGCCTGGAGGTGTGTGTGTGTGTCTTTAATATACTTGGAAACTCCACCTCCTTTGGCTTTACTGGTCACATTTTGGGGTCTGAATGCATGATAGGATGAGTAACCAGGTGAGGCTGGGGTGATCTTTGTAGCTTTGAACAAGGTTTCTGTGACTGCACAAATGTCAGCATCTTTCAGGGTTAAGAATGCTTGCAATGAGTCAGTTTCATGTTTAGACTCCTAAGCGTTTAGCAGCATGACCTTTAATTTGCATTTTGTTGAAAGTTTTTTGTTGGTATTATTGACCTCATGACTTTTCCTAAAAAAGACACTATGGGGGAGGCATAGTGCCATAGTGCTGTCATCCACAAACCTTTTAGAGAATTTAATGTTTGATGAAAACCTATTGCCTTCAAACACTTGGGAAGTCTCCCACTGAACCAAAACCATATTAGCATAGCTAATGCAAATGGCATATCCATAGCTACGCCCAATTTTTGTAGATAATGTTTCTCATCAAAAAGAAATACTCTGTTCTCTAAAATTAATTCAAGAAACATACAAAGTAAATCTATCTGTGCAGTGACATATTCACTATTATGTGGTTGAAAAATCCTAACAAATTCCAAACTTGTATCATTGAGGTTTATTGTAAACAATGAACAAAGATTTAAGGTAACTAAACTACATCTCTTCATCATATCACTTCATGATCAATAGAACATTCATAGAAAATCTGCAAAAATGTCTTAGTATTTCTTAAGACTTAAGTATCATTGTCAAGGACTGGCCTTAAATCAAACTGGGCAGAGTCAACCAACCCCTGCTTGAGACTATCAGTCTCTTAGGGGGTACTTGGGGATTTTTATGTATTTTTAGAAGCCCATGAAATATAGGAATGAGTGGGTTTTCCACAGTTACGTACTCAAACAAGTCCAGAGACAGGAAACTAGTCATTAAACTTTCTTATAGCGTGACATGATCCTGTTTAACTAGCCTATTAATATGAAATTTATGAATCTGTGAATAAGTAGAGGTATCCTGTAACATTGCATTAATACATTAATACATAAAAACATTTATTCATGATAACTATGGCACCCCCTTTATATGCTGGATGGATATAAATGTCATTATCCTCTTTTAAACTATTCAGTGCCGCATACTTGTAAGTTTAAAAAAATTTACCAGTATCAGCTTTACTAAACATTTCAACTAAATCATTTTCACATGTCCTACAAAACATTTCTAATAATGAATATAACATAAGATTAAAACCGCTAGGTTTCTTAAATTATGTCAATGTAGAGTCATTCATTAAAATAGTTTTAAGCATAGTATTACGTATACACATTTTAATATCCAAAACTGTGTCACAAATATCTGCTGTCATCACTGGAATGAACAATAATCCTTTCTACAAAAGTGTAGTTTGTTTAGGTGACAAAACAATCGAAGATATATTACAAATTAAACATCTTTCATTGATTCCCACATACTCTTGATGGTTGCGTGCTGCACCTCATCTATGGGCAGTTTTCTCTGTTTCTTGTTTCTGCTTTTTGAGTGACCCCCCCGAAAGTGGATCTCTGCTCATCATTGGTAGTGGGAGACATGGAAAAACCTATTGAATGACAGGAGCAGGAGATGTAGGTATAGGTACTTTCCTCTGCACATCCATCAATGGCTGCTGTGTATAGGAGTCAAAAATGATAGTAGGAACATTACTAGGTGAGGAAGGAAGAACAACATTATTTCCATCTGTCCTTGTTCTGGAACAAGTAGTTCCTGATGTGGTAGTGGTTTTACCTCTGTGCCAGGGAAATATATTGCACATTGCCAGTTTTAAAATCTACCATATCTCTGTCTATTTTCTTTCTTTGTTGAGTTTGCAACCGAAGCTCATAAGACGAAATGCCACTAGGTGAAACTGATTTGATACTTTCTAATTTTGTATACATAGATACTTTGCATTTAGTGCTTTATTCATGGTCTGAAGAAGCACCTTGTTCAGAGTGAAAGCGCTTACCTATCGAATAAACGTTTACACTTTTATGCTTTTTAGCTGTGCTTTGGTTCTTGGTGTTTGGTTGGTTCTTTGGCTTTTGCCTTTGAAGACTAATTATAATGTTAACAAGACATGATGCTGTGCAAGAAATGGATAGCTATGGTTCTGTCCTACACCACTCCTGCACATCCCTACCTGCCTTTCACTACATTTCCCCCTATTTGCACCCCATTTCACCACTTTCCTGTCTCCACATTTTTCTTTTCTTTATATTATTTAGCTCGTTCCTGCACTTTGCAGCATGTCGTGCAGCTTCACAAAGCTCAACTAAATAGAGCTATATTGACTATATGTGTTTTTAAACTTGTAATACACACTTACAAAATAAACACTTGTCACATATTTCAAACCCAAGACCATCAAACCTGCAGCTCACTGCATTATCCTGCCAGACCACACAACTCTTACTTAAAACAGGTGGTTTATAGAAAACATAGTAACTGCCAGTTACAGTCATTAAGCGTGTTCCAGTAGAGCTGCTCACCGTGCCACATCACACAAACTTGATTAAAATGCAATTAAATTAAAAAGCTTAAAAATGGGAGTGTACCTTGGATTCTGGTGCAACAGTACACCACAAGAAAGCCAAAGACATAATAATGGATGCAAGTGACGCCTGTAATAGCAGTTAAATGTGCCCTTCAGCAGCAATATGTGGAAAGACATGTGCTAAGGCATTAATGGCAAAATATATGTTCAAATGAGACTGTGGTGCACACATACATCCATATAAAGCCATGTGCATACTGATAGATTTACAAAAATGTATGTTACAGCCTGTATGTGTGCACATATATCTTGCAAATACACCTGCTGCAGCAGTGACTCACTAACTCAGTCTGTTAATTGCCTTGCAAATGGTACATATTTTGCCACACACAGTCCTGGGTTCTAATCCAGTGGTGTGTAAAAGTCAATTTATAGTAGTGTGATGGCAGCAATTAATGGCTAAGTCATACACACTTTATCCACACAATGCATTTTAAATGTCTGCCTTTCACTGATGGAGGTCACAGGCCTGCATGTAGGAACACACTTTGCATATCCCTATAGCAAAACTATATGTTCGTAAAGTGTCACGTTATGCATTAATATGCATTCAGACAGAATGTCAATGCAATTACTGCAAATGAGGGACACTAATATCAGAGTGCACCACACAATCCTTCCAAAGTCACTGTGCAGATTATCATAGCTGCACAGCTAATATACACATTGGAAGTCCCTGCTTGTAACAAGGTCTGCTCTCATACATGCTGCAAATTACTACCAGACTGTAAAACATAGCCTGGCAGTTGCCCAAATGGTGGACGTATTCTTATATTTATATCCCAACTTATCCAAGGACACACCAGACATGTTGCCTAGTACTCTGTTGGTGATACCATTGCCTAACATACTTACCTTAATCACGTGCCTAATTTGGAGTGGAGTGGGTAGCCTCACTCTGGCTCTGCCTCTACAACAAGGCTGACACAGCTCCCACAGTTACTCCTACAGTTTCTTGTTCTACAAAGTGTTCGCACGCTCTTTGTCTATTACCTGCAGCAGTAACTGCAGCCTGTAACACACACATATCTCTATGGTTAGGTTTCTGATGCAGACCTACCCTCTGTGACAATGTAGTGTTCTCATTCCAGTAATGTCCAGCACAACATATCAGAAAGGGGCCTTCACTTACATGAAGACCTTATATATTGTACAGTGGTTGAAAGTCATTGGCTAATGACAGTGCAAATCAGCTCTGTTAGCTGCAATTAGCATTTCAGACCCACAAACTGGTTTAAAGGCAATCACCTGCTGATGAGAAGTATGTCTAAAAGGCAAGCAGCTGGCTATGGGAAACCAACCTGTATGAGAATTTCCTCACACAGAGTATGCCTTTGTGAAAACTTTGCAATCACCACATATCAACAGAGGAGTACTGCACTCCATCAGGTATGTAACTGATTTTGTGTACAACAGGATGCAGATGGGTGAATAGATGTACAGGGAATAGGGATTACGGCATTAAACCTATCATAGGCCTGTGATAATGACATGTCATTGATCTCCTGCTGTCTTACACCTACACAAGATGTACTATACATCAAGGGTGCATCGTCTGTTGTCATTGTGGCACATTGGTCTCGTTGGACTGTTCCTTTATAGTGGCACTCTTCCTATGAATTATTATTGGGGGTTCCCCATAGGGGACTCACCACAGTAGACCCGAGTGTTGGGCGTATGATCATACAGCAGTTTCTGTCATGGCACGCACAGGAATACCAGACTATTGCTACTATCTCAGATGTATCCACACACTTAGTATGTTTGAAAACTGTGGAATATGACATGTGTGAGCAAGCAGTGGATAATGCTAGCCATGTTGTCCTTGCTGCATCTCTACATAGTATACTTCCACCTATCTGATCCTGTAATATGTTCCCCTTTTTTGTCTTTCAGGAATCATGTATCATAGCTGTCATGCACCCTTCTCTGATGGGAAAATAAAATTATACTGGAAGGACTATGGCAATATCATCACATCTACTGTCCATGGGGAGGCAAAACAGGGAACAGCGGGCTGCATTATGGGCAGACATTGTCCGTGATGTGAATGTCTTGGGCCATCAGAGCAGGACATATGAGCAGGTTCAACATCGTGCAACAGACATTATCAATGATGCTTGGCAGATGTAGCAAGGGATCATGCCATCACCAGTGGAGGTCCTGCAAAGGAAGAACCACTTACAGGCACTGAGGAATTCCTGGAGAACCTAGGCACACATGACAGCTCCCACGCATCCATCACACCATACATCGTGGAGGTGGATGCTATAGTTTCCACAGCAGAGGAGCATGCAGGTAGGCTTACTGTGATCAGCATTTTAATACTGTAGCAGTCTGTGTGTCAGACTGTGCATACTTTTACATGGGTGTCAGGTCTTAGTTCTTTGGGGGGGATTTTACTTCAGTTGTCCTCATACTCAGAATGTGACCACTACAACAATTAACACAGTAGGTACTGTAAATGTGAAATATATGGATGTGTAACCTTGTTGTGCTGCAACATGCATTGGTACTGACATTATCTTACTCTCAATGTTTCACAGGTCCATCAGGTATTGGCCAAGGCCTCTTAGTAAGCACGCCACTGTTTTGTTAAGGGACATTTATATTCTATTAAAGTTAAGGGCCAGAGTAATGCCCTATTTAAACATAATGTCATGTGCAAACAGGGTAGAATGTTTTTATTTCCCATTCTGGAGCAGGTACATAAGGATCTTAGAGGGGGTAATCACAGGAGTGTAGTTGAACAAATAGAAACACTTTGGCAATGACAGTTAAGAAAAGACAAGCCTCCCAGTTTAAATGAGGCATTTACTCTAAACTGCCTTTTAAAACACAAAAGGTTGAAAGGACATTAAATTAGGCAGTGAAATCTGTATTTCAATATATTTGTTAAAATAGGTGTACTGGGTTTTATGTGTTGTTTTATTAAGTATAGCTTCATACTGCTTAATTAAAAGATAAATTGTACTGGACATGGTTTACTTGATTTACTTGAAGTGACTGTTACAAAGGTCTTGAGCTGAATGTGTATTTTATTCTGAGGAAGTCTATTTTGGACGAAAGCCGAGAGGAAAAATTCGACCGCTAATCCGGTTGGGGGTCTTTGTTATTATGAGTACTGGTGGATGTTTTGTACACAATAGTGCAGTATTCATGTACGCTTTCTTTCTTTCTTATCACAGGTGACCGGGGGTTGGTCTATGTCCACTGCACAACTTGATGTCAGTGTATCTTTAGACTCTGAACTGGGGGTGTTGGGGGCTGAACCTGTCCCTGAGGTAGACATCTTTCTTCTGCCTTCATTGTCACCGCACACCGTTAGTATGCCCACACATACCCAGTTCCCTGAGGCCACACATATTGGACAGTCAGAGGGTGAGGACATTGAACAGGAAAGTGTGGCAACTATGTCTCCAGTGAGTGTAGAAACTGGCCATAGCCAGAGACCTGGCGAGGTCCCACAAAGGCAGACTGACAGGGGTGCTTTTAGAAGGCCTGCTGTCCATCGACTACATGTCGCAGGTGTCTGATCATGGGTCACTTGGCACATATTTTGGGGCATCATGGAGGCACAGGTATGTTCTGAATGGAACACCAGAAGTATGCTTAGGGTTATGGGAATAGCACAGTCTGACATCCGTGATTGCCTCCACCACATTGGGGACACTCTGGATCGGTTAACTGATGCAATGGACAGAAAGAGGGCTGAGACAGTGTCTGCTTTGGACTGCATATTGTCTGTGCTGGAAAGTGTGGTTGGAGTTGATCATCAGACTCGTGGATGTAGGTTCAGCAATCCCATCTGCTGAGAGTCCATGTGGCCATGCACAATCATGCTTCTGTAGTGGCAGTACATCCAACACTACAGATACACCACAATATCGCAGACTATGGTCTCATGGTACTGAGCATTCCATGGGGGACATGGTCTCAGCAGACAGAAGTCACTGTTAGGTATCAGCACCTCTTCTTATCTTGGGCATGGAGGTGCCAGTGCAACTCCTGGCAGAGCCAGTTCCTTTGTTCAGAGCTGGAGACAGTGAACTGTTAACTCTACCATGCACAGTCCAAAGCTGTCCAAAATACGCACATGTAGGGCTAGAACTGAGCTTGACTGTACATACACACACACACACACACACACACACACACACACACACACACACACACACACACCCACACCACTGTCAAATGCAGGTCACCTACAGACACACATGGCACCTTTCAATGATCCATCCAATGCTTCCCTTCCTGACTCACATACATGCTGTCAACCGTTTGGGTCATCCCAGGCCTCCAGCACCCCCACACAACACCCTGTGCAAGTGATGATACTTGTGCCACGTCCCTGTCATCCTCGTCATCAATGCAGGGAAATGAAGCTACATCTCTGATGCGCAGGGTGACTATATTAGTTAACATATACTTGTGCAATGCAGTCTTGTTTTGCCATGTCACTTGTAGTCATTAATGACAGATACTGTATGCTGGCATTTGTCATGAGTACACCACATACTTTTGTGTACCTTATGTTACATGATGCTGTAATGGCTGTATAGTTACATGGTGGCATGTGTGTCATGAACCTGTTTATGTTTCTGTTTCAGGAGTCTGTTTGGTAACCTATGGATAAACAGCAACAATAAAGCAGCACAGGATGGCATGTCAGCACAGCAGAAATATGTCATCAGCAAGGTACAGCACTATAAGTGCATGGTTCCATAGGTTCATATGTGTATAACAAGCTAACAAGGACAATGGCGCCATTCAGTGTACTCGTGCATCCCTAATTTGTGAATAGGTCTGCTACCCTTGGTTAGTGTCACCAGGGTTTGGGAACTCACATCTACAACTGTGGTTATTGAGGTGACCCATCTACAAATATGTGTCCAGTACAGAAAGTTGCCCGACACCTGTTATGATTGTCATTTTCTGCATCCCATTTTGTAACCTGCACATGCTGCATCACAACAGATGTATGCTTCACATGCATGGCGGGCTTAATTCATGTATGGCATACTGTCTGTGTTATATACCTGTCTCTCCAGCATGTACTATGTATACCACAGTGATGTTGTAGGTGTGTAGAACAGGTGAGACATGTGTTAGTCCTGTCATGGATATGAAGTAGGTACACAGTGGACTGAGACATCTCCTTGTATGAAGAAGACACATCCTCTGCAAAGCATTTAGGGGAGAGACTACACAGGTACGGTCATGACAGGACTCTATAGGGCATGCTATCGACACTGTATATTGGTGTACCATGGAACCTGTGTGGCTGCTACAGTTGTACTATATGCTTGTATAGTGGTATAGCAAGGGTGCCATTGCACACAATGATAGTTGTGATGACTGCCTCATTCAGTATAGCAGTGACAGTCTGGGATTTACATCCCAAACCTGTCATTGTATGGTGTACAACAATTAATTCATCCCCACATGTTAACGACCAGTGACAGTCAAAGGCTGCATTACTCTTTGTGTCCATAACTCCACATGTAATGGCTCAACTGTTTGTGGTGTGCAGACACTACAGTATTTTACAGGGGTGGATGATGTGCTACAGGATGATATTGTGCAGTCATTGGCAGTTAGTCTTTGTCAGTCCCTCAAAGAACAGCTGACTGTGTCTTAGGCCATCCTGGATAACTGTTGGTTCTGTGTGGAAATCTGTGTCCACTCCCAATATGCAATCACTTGAAAATGTACTCATCCAGAGGTCACTGACAGTGGCTGTAACTGCAGAGACATAATAGGTAGGTGGCGTATGCCAGTAATGGAGGACGGTGAACCCCACTGGTGACTGGTGTCATTGCAGTGCAAGTCTCTCACTGCTATCTTCCCAGAGTACGACTGTCAAACACTTGCCTATCCACCATTACACTCTGCACACAATGTACACAATTTCCAGCAAGGCCTGATGTCCTAATATTGTCATACACCTTGTCAGGTCATGGTTGGTGGAGTGATACATATGTCAAACATCCATTGCATAGAGTGTCAGTCAATAGTCTCCACCAGTTACAATTGGTAGACATGATCTGGCCTTGAGCAAAAGTAACAATGTTTGTTCCAATGTCACTAGGTGTATGACAGTGTCATTGCTGATATCCATGCTAACCCCTATCATGGCATTTCAAGTGACATGACTCAGAGATTTTGGGACACCACTTGGCACTACATGCTAGTTGTTGTCTGTGCAAGTAAGTGTTGCAGTTACTTCCAGCATGTTAAAGGAAGAGAGTCATGCAAGATGCCTGTACAGAGCACAGACAAATGCATTAGGGAAGTGTAATAAGTACACATTGTGTTGCTTATTCATGTTGTGGCTCACTTGCCCAAAGGATGGTCCAGGTCCTTGCCTACAATGCTCTGTGGCAGTGCTGTGACATCCCCAAATGGAGAACCAAAGTAGTGCATCATGTGTTTACCAGTATGGGTGACCTGTACAGCCTCCCCATTGTGAGGTCCTTCTTGGTGGGATCTGGCCACAGGTCACTCTCCTTAGAACTACCAGCATGTACCCCCCTTTGCAGATAATACAGACATATATGCCAAGACAGCCATTTAGTACCTACTGTGGGATGGTTGACATAGCATAACTGCACATCCCCCTTCAGATAGAACAGGCAAGTATGCAGAGCTTTACACCCATGCATTATGTCAGTAGTATTACAATGGCATGAACTCAGATGTACATGTGAGGAGGGACACAGGTTCATCATGGCTCAGCAAACCTGAATGGTGGGCAACTGCCATTAGCAGGCTGTACAATAACAGGTGGACAGCGCTGTGTGACAGCTGGGATGAGACTGCCCCCCCTTACATGGAGGCACTACCTCCTCAGCTAAAAGAACCAGATAATGTTGATGTGATGTTGAGTAGACATGGAAAATGACAAAAGAAGCCTCCCACACAATGCAAAATCACTATGCACAGTGTAGTTACATGTCAGACCTCAAAAGACAGGCCCGGATTGTTGGTGACCTTGTACTGGCAAACAGTTCTGGTCCTCCATAAACTCCATCCTCCAACCAGGTAAAGTCAGTACCCCCCACCTAACATCCCTCACTCCTCAGAAAATATTGCTTCCGCATTCAACACACACTTCACCCAAACCATACTATCACTAGCTAAACAACACAACCTCCCTCCCCTGCAACCCACACCTTCAACTAGTAATCTCCCCACTGCCTTCACTTTTTCTCCTGTACCTACCTCCAACATAAAAAACTCTTAACTAAACTTAAACCCACCAAATTAGCAGCAGACAGCCTCCCAAGTGAATACCTACAAATCGCAGCTGATGCTCTGGCCTACCCAGTATCCATCTTGATTAACCGATCTCTGTCAGAAAGTTACATTCCCACACTGTGGAAAGTATCACATATAATTCCCCTCCACAAAGGCGGACCCACCACAGAACTAACCAATTACCGCCCCATAGCTATTCTCTCTCCACTCTCCAAAATACTAGAGAGATGCATACACTCTCAGGTCTCAGACTACCTCCTTACTAACAACCTCCTTTCCAGTACTCAGCATGTTTTCCAACCAAACCATAGCACCACCACTGCCTTACTCTTCTTTACTAACACTGTCCTTCAGCATAAAAACAATGGCTACTTCTCCTCTGCTACTTTCCTAGACCTATCTAAAGCATTTGACATGGTCCCACACAAACAACTTATCTCTGTCCTCAATAACCTATCCTTCTCACAATCGGTCACCAACTCGTTTCAGAGTTACCTGTCTGACTGCCAACAATCCGTTGTATGGCAGAATGACATATCTCCCCAACTACCTGTCTCCATAGGGGTTCCCCAAGGATCCATCCTTGGACCCCTACTCTTCTCTGTTTACACCAATAATCTAGCCTCTGCCACCAAACATGGCACACTCATCCAATACGCAGATGACTCGACCATCATCTGCTCAGCCCAGTCCCTACCCAAACTGCAAAAAGTCACACAGGAAGCCTTTTCCTCTGTTGAAACATGGTTATCCGATGCCTGATTAATACTCAACCCAAACAAAACTAAACTACTCATCTTCCAACCCACCAAACATACTCAAAACAATTCTCACTTTAACATCACGGCAAAAGACAACACCACTATATACCCAACTGAACACACCAAATTGCTAGGAGTGGAAATAGACAATAAACTAAAATTTGACATTCACATATCCATGACTATAAAAAAAGTCCACAAAAAACTAGGAGCGTTATACAGAAATAAGCAATTTCTCACCAAAGCAGCAAAGATTTCAATAGCAAATTCCCACCTTATCTCCACCCTACTTTATGCCTCTCCAATATATACCAACCTAAGGCAATGTGATCTAAACAAGCTAGAGACCTGCTACAACAAAATCGCAAAATTTGCCACAGGGGCATCCTACCGTAGTCACCATTGTCTCTCACTTGCTGAACTGGGCTGGCTTGAACTCCCTCACCTCCTTCATTGGTATCAACTCTCACTCGCCCACAAACTAGTAAACCATCCACTAAATGTCCCATCCCTCCAGAATCTACTCCAACCCTATCGCACCACCAGACCACTAAGATCCAGCAGCAAAAATCACTTGCAGATCACTAAGGCCAATAACTCTGCTGGTGAAGCACTATTCTCTTGCACCATAGCCAAATTATGGAACTCACTCCCACCCACAATTACCTCCATACCATCATATACCCACTTCAAAACTTTACTAAAAGCGCAACTAAAAACATGCTGGCTATGCCCTTGCAACTCCCACTCTAATATCATCCACCCCATCCAACCACTACCTTTCTTTCCACTCCACTAACTACATTGATTATAGCAAGCTCAGATGTTCATAAGCCAGTACATATTATACAGCACAAACTGCTTCATCTTGTAACATTTGTTAATGTCTGGTATGCACTTCACAGATAAAGATTCTAGTTGTCTACTGATGTACTATGTTCTTCATCTGGAAATATGTTGTAAGTAATTACTATGTAAATTGTTATTCACTATGTAATCCAATGTATATACTGTCTGTTTATTTTAACTGTGGAGCTTTTCTCCCCAGGCCTCCACTGAAAATGGGCCTACGTCCAGTCGGACACTCCCGGTCAACAAATTTAAATAAATAAATAAATAAACATCATGATGCCACATATGATGGGTCTGGACTCATACCTAACCTGTGCATCCACACTGTCTGTGTCAACTACACTCCCTTTTCCCCACCACATGCAACACATGACATTACTAAAACCTGTCCCATAACTTCCATTTTTACACAGCAGTTTATAACTGGCCTCTCAATGGAAGATACACAGCATCTATTGCACATGCTAACATTCCAGTCTGCATCCCACATGTGATCTGGAAAGGATTACTAACACCACTGGGGCAACCTTGCAGTCATACCAACACTACAAGGCTGCACACCAGCTGAGTGGACAAAGGCAATTGTTATTCCCTTGCAGACACATAATACATCCACTGACTGCCATAACTCTACACCTCTTTGAGTATCCATATCTGTACACTGTAGGGGCAATCATCATGGAACTGATCAGCACACATATATGTGTTCTATACACAGCTGACTGTTAACAGTTTGGATGTATGACAGGGGGAGCATGACTGTTGCACATGGTGGACATTTCTGAGACAGTGACCATGGACCTGGGTGAGGGTACATTAGGGCATACAACCCCCTGGACTCAGCCAAGCCATCTGACTATATCCCCCACTCAGGCAACATTTACAAAGTGCCCAGTTAGGCATCCATGATACTATCATTGTAGGGGTCACTAAGCACCCCATTGCTTGCACACATATGCAACATAGGGACATGTGCCTCCAATAGCTGATCTGTCAGCAGCAGTGCTCAACAGGGTGCAGTCTTTGGTCCTCTACTGTTTGGAATCCATTCAACCACAATAAACGTGACTACTTACTGACTGTGGCTAACAAGGTTGGCTGATGCCTACAAGTTGTAAGCACTCATAGAGTCTCTGTGGTGTGTCACTATCCTGCAAGAGGGTATTGTGAACAGATGCCTGTTGACATAGCAATGGCAATAAACTCCAGACAAATAAATAAATATATATATATATATATATATATATATATATATATATATATATAGTATAAGTTCCATCCGTTAGACCTAGGTACTGTACCTGGTAAGGTGCACATCAGTTGCAACATGTGATGCACATACTCAGGGGTGAACAAAATTGGCACATAGAGCTGGCCACACAGGTTTACACTTAATGCACCTCAGCTCACCATGTCTCTACAGTGGTATGGCAGGAATCATATGGCATAGCTGACAACACAGTTATCTGTAAGTGACATGCTCATAACCTCCAAATATGCTTCTCTCAGCATACCAATATCTGAGTGCAATGGCCATTTGGTGATATACCTTTCCAAACAGTACTGGCAATTGCATACAACAGTATAGTCCCATACAAAGTCACTTCACATCTCCAATATGTGCTCAATGAGGATAATCTGTAATGAGTGTCATTGTCACCTGTGGCATATAGACTACGCAGAGGTGATCTGTACCTTGCATACATGGCAAAGTGTGACTCTGCTTTATTGCATATGCTGCCTGTCT
The DNA here is from genome assembly GCF_019279795.1 of Protopterus annectens. Classification (NCBI taxonomy): domain Eukaryota; kingdom Metazoa; phylum Chordata; order Ceratodontiformes; family Protopteridae; genus Protopterus; species Protopterus annectens. Next base: position 523,132,447 of record NC_056728.1, on the reverse strand, counting down.
GTAGGAGGCATAGTAGATGGATAACCCACTGTAAGGACATTAACCTCATATGTGACATTGGTACTACATGCTTGTGGGAGATATTTGTCTAGCAGACTTAAACACACCCTTAAAACATAGCCCTGCCTAATGGCACACAGAGCACCTCATGCTATCTGTATGATTTGATTTGGGCAACAAATATCTCAACACAGGACATCTGCCTATGTCCCTCTTGAACTGGGGCAATATGTGCTGATCCTACAACTACGGGTATAAAGATGTCTATGATTGCAAGGGCTGTATGGCCATTATGCCAGTGAAGTTCAAACATCCTATGTTTCCGTAACATGATTTATAATGCTCTAACAGACTCACACACAACCATGGCTACATTGAGGCTAGCACCAATTCCAGTCACTGTGTACAGGACACACAAGGACATACACATAGTGCAGGTTGGCTGTATGTAGATGAGAACTCTTACATAAGTAATGGTACACACTGCAGATCACAGAATGTGATGCATGCAAAACACCTCATGTCTGCTAGTACTATCAGTTCAGAACATATTATACTTGATTACATCAGCAGGCCTTGTTGTGGTCAGTCCTTTGGGGGCCACATCACACACTACAAATAAAATGCTGCAAAACCTTACTTATTTCTATGTTACCAAGATGATAATATTTATGCTTTTGGGACACACACAGACACATAAAGTAGCCTGGAGTGAGATAAGAACCCATACCTATTTAATCTTACACACTATAGATCCCACTACTTATCGCACACACCATGGCTTAAGTCTGGATATCATACTGTCAGCTGGTAGTCTTAAGGTGGATGACATCATCAGGCCTTGCAGAAGAGGGCAGTGTGGAAGGCAGCAGCACGTTACAGGGCCAAAACATGCATTAGCATTGAAGGTGGAGAGCTCATGAGGGCATGGCAGTTGTTTTGCAGAATTATACACTCACTCACACCAAGTAACCTGGTGTGAGATTAGAAATCCTATCTATGTACTCTTACACACTATAGATCACAGTATTTATCACACATGCTATGACTTAAATTTGTGTACTATACTGTCAGCTGGTAGTCTTAAGGTGGATGACATCATCAGGCCTTGCAGAAGAGGGCAGTGTGGAAGGCAGCAGCAAGTTACAGGGCCAAAACATGCATTAGCGTTGAAGATGGAGAGCTCATGAGGGCATGGCAGTTGTTTTGAAGAATTATACACTCACTCACACCAAGTAAACTGGTGTGAGATTAGAAATCCTATCTATGTACTCTTACACACTATAGATCACAGTATTTATCACACATGCTATGACTTAAATTTGTGTACTATACTGTCAACTGGTAGTCTTAAGGTGGATGACATCATCAGGCCTTATAGAAGAGGGCCGTGTGGAAGGCAGCAGTAAGTTACAGGACCAAACAGTTTGCAGGTGAATAGCCGATGAAGGGATGACAGTTGAGCTGGGGTATGCACACACACATACACCACACACACACACACACACACACACACACACACACACACACACACACACACACACACACACACACACGTGAGATTAGAACCCCTACCTATCTAGTCTTACACACTATATGATCACAATATATATTGCATGTGCCACAGGTTGAGTCTGTTGTATATGTGATTGCAAGCATAGGACTTGTGCATTATATAAACTAGGCTTATGTTGAACAGCATCTATGGTCTGCAGAGTGATATTGCATCATACTGTTATCTGTATCTAGTATCCTAGCAGTGAGATAACTGGTTATTATCCTAGCTATGTGTGTACATTTTCCAGTATGTCCATATATGGCTGCTTGCATTTAGATAGGCAAACCTGTGGGCAGGAACAATGTGTCCTGTCTATGCATGAATTGACAAATTATACATTATATCACCTGCTCACCTGCGTCTCTCTAAGTGGTGACATCCAGCAGGCACAGGGATCTGTAGGTAATTTCATTATGTACTGTTTCACCCTTAATTTGGATCCTTTGAGCAACAATATTGATGTGTGATAGTGCAGATTTACTCACAGTTATTAAGGTATGTAGGACAATACAGATATCCACACACATATTTATGCAATTAACAGGAATGTAAATATAAATGTAGCGGTGTGTATGTATGATATGTATATGTGTTATGTAGATATATGTGGATTCTGAAGAAGTTCACGACAATAAATGTGGATGAACGCGCTAAAAAGAATTATTTGGAAGTGTCTCTTTTGCAGCTGGTTTGGTTTTTCAGCCTGGTTCAACATATTTACAGTTTGATGTGGAGAATCTATGTGTCAATGAGATATATATAGCTATATATATATATATATATATATATATATATATATATATATATATATATATATATATATATATATCGGTATGCATCAATTTGACACTGCATAGTGATAGATGTATTATGTATGTAAGAGAGAGATAGTGACAGATAGATATGTATACGTATATGTCTGTATGTATAGACAAATCTATACATAACAGGTGAGTCTAATGACAGACCAACAGAATTGCGCTTATTTTAACTAAGTGTTGGGCATGCCCAGTGTGACTGTCAGTACTTATAAAGTGACTCCAGGCCACATCTACCTGTACTCCAGTCTGGGATTTTGTGTGTTACAGACTATACCTTTCAACTGTCCAGAGTTTTAAAGAATGTCCAGAGTTTTGGCTCATAGTTTTGGTCTATTCCTCATAAAATTTGTGTTTTTCTGGCAAATCATTTGGATGAACTTAGGACTGAAGTCACTAAATAGTTACATGCATTTGAGTGTCTGACTTTAAATCCTTCAGAAAATTGTCTGTTGAAATCAACCTTATTTAGCAGCTGTGTACATTTATGAGAACAGTATTTAACATAGGCTTCTATTTGTGGCCCTTTCTCCTCCCATTTTGTTGGGCTTTAAACAGATTTCTTGCACTAAGAGGTTGAGAGGTATGTTACAGACTTTGACATCTGTCCCTGTTTCTGCTGTACTACAGGTCACTCAAAATGTCCGTGGCATTCCCCAGCTGTCTGCTGTACTTAATATGTGACTGAGGTTTGTAATATTACACCACACACAGACTGACAGTCTGTGAAAAATGGAACATAATAATACCTCACAGGCAAAAGATGTGCCTTCTTCCAGATTAGAAGCATCAACACCATTCCCATGTTAACTTCCCTAGTCTACTGAGCCACACAGGTTTCAGACACAGTGAAGTAATTCATCACACAGTCAGCAGCATAAATATGTATGTTGTTATTCCTGCATTATGTGTGACATACAATGTGTGATCAAGTTCTATGTTACAGCCCTGAGATTGCGTGGTCTGCTAATATACCACTGCTGACTTACTGTTAAACCAGTTATATAGGAACACTGCTATGTTGGGGGAGAACAACAGCACATGATCTGCTGGGATAGGCAGTAGTCCAAATATCATGTGACTCCACTGTTCAACATCTCCCTTGCCTTATGTAGTGCATATTCCAACCATGAGGCCTAGTGATTATTAGCAAACACATAATATTGGACTGGGTACCTATAGTACCATGGGGATGTTACTTCTATCCACAAAGTGCACTATATTTCCTTGCACAAATGCAGCAGATCCATACATATGATACCATGTTATAGTAATCCTTACAAGTAGTGTGCAGATTAGAGTCTTGCCTTATGGATGCAGCAGTTGACAGGACTGTAATTCAGGGCTGACTCTGTGTGATGCAAGCAGTACACAGCCAATACAGATCCAGGTTGTGTGGGTAATCTGGCATCAACAATTTTACTATATGTATGTGAGTAGGAGTAAGGTGTCAGTCCCTAGGGCCCTAGTTTGTCAGTGAATGTGCTATTTGTGGTCTCTTAGCCAAAGCCAAGGCATACTCAGCATGCCTACAGGGACATCATCATGGGGTTACTCCTCCTAGTACTCCTGTGACTGTGGCTGTGGTGTCTTAGGCACTTGTAGAGTGCTGTGTATCCCTTCCCTTTGCTGATCCTGCTGCAGCTGTTTCTACAGGATCAGATTGTGTAGCATAGCACATACTGTAAACATATGTGCACATTTGGCTTGAGAGTACTGCAGGGCTCCACCAGTTATACTGAGGCACAGAAAGCATGACTTTAGAAGCCAAAACACATACTCTTTGATGTTCCTAGTTTGTGCATGTGCCTTATTATGGTGTTCTTCAGTGGGTGTGCGTGCATTTTTGATCAGTGTCATCATCCATGGTTCCAGTGCATAGCCAGCATCCCTCAGTAAATGGACATGTGGGATGTCCCTCCTAACAAACATCTGGTACAGCTGTGAGGCATACCAGGGCTGCTAGCACACACTTTCATGATAATCCCCTGAGCATTGCACACGACTTGGCAGTTGATGGAGTGGTACTCCTTGCAGTTGATGTAGATTCTACACTCCTCACCAGGTGGTGATGTGATGTGTATATGAGTGCAATCTATGGTACCCAGTACCTCAGGGTAATGTGCTACATGGTAGAAATGTTACATATTGGTGGCCCTCACCTCAGGGGTGAGAGGAAAATAAATGTGCTCAGTGGCTTGTGTTTGCACGGCATCCGGGATCTGGTGGCACACCCTGGAGGCAGATGGCTGTCAGACCCCCATGTTGGTCTTTGGAAAGTACCTGTAGCTAGTACCTAATGGCTACACATACCTTTGTTTGCACTGGGATGGGTTCCCCTCTGCTGGCTCTGGGTCTGAGTTGAGGGTGGCAAAGCTCAGGGAGTTCTTGTAGTATGTCCCTGTCCACCCTGTAGTGCTCTGCAATCTCCAGCTCATGTAGCTCCTGGAAAGTTACCCTGGACCTGAACTCTCTTCTCCTTCTCTGTCTAGGCCTATTGTCAGCATTAGCATCAGCACTGACTTCAGCATCTAGCAGATACAGAAGTAACAGACCTGCAGCAGCCCCTAGCATTCTCTCAGTTAAAATTCCCAAGTCTGTACTCCAATGGTGCAGAATATGGGGGAAACAATCAGATTGTAAGGTGTATGCATACTTTATTGTGCTTTGCTGTCGATGCTGACTATGTACTTGGCTACCTATGATGCATTGCACCTGTCTAGTATATCATTAACATCAGTTAATGACCCTAGTTTAAGTTAAACAGTGGTCAAAACTAACTAATATGTCACTGGGTTTTAGATACAATCAGCACTGTGGTGCACCACACAAATGCATGCCCCATAGGTAAACAAAGCTTAGCAGTCAGTGAACACACCCCCACAGACTTGCACTGTCAGCATGGTAGTGCGAAACCCAAAAATGCTGAAACTCACTCCCTTTAGCTAAACAAAGCTTAGAAGTGAGTGCATACAGGCCCCTCCAAGAATATGTTCAGCACTGTGGTGCACCGTGCAAACAGGCTGAAATAAGCTTGGAAGTCATTGGACACACCCTCCCCTGATGTCAGCTACCTCCTCTGTAAACAGCAATGTGGTTCTCTGCCTACACGAAGGGGATATGCAGACACAATTACCCCTTTGTGCTATTTAGCAACTATACCTCATTTGCACAGAGATCCATGCTCATAGCCTGGAAACTACACACTCCAAAGACCTACCACATTAGCAACAGCACCAATGCATCATTCCAGATACTCCACGGAAGGTCCTGTAATACATTTCTATTACATAATATTAATTTTGTCTTTTCTGTCTTTTTTTTTTTTTTTTTTTTATAAAGCAAGTTTGCAAACTGTGGTGTGGCATGCTGAGATTATTAAAAAAATAAATTTAATTCAGCATATTTTCTTTAATTTGTCATACACACAGAGGATAGTTTCACTGATATCTGTATGTGGTATGCCATTTCTGTCCCTCTATCTACATTTTTACAGCCCCTTTTGTCTGTCTATATTCCTGTACTCAGAAGTTTTCCTTGTACGCTACAGACACCGACATGAGGTCTACAGAGCTGCCTATCTGCTTGCTGGATCACCCTACCCACCTCATTTGCATGAGATTCACCTGCTTATGAGGTGATTTGCTTGCCATGGAAATTTCCATGCTGTCATGCTCATGTGCACTGCTTAGCAGCACTTACTGAATCTAAACATGTTTGCGGCCATGTTAACAGCACAGCACAATGCCTACACAGGGAAAAATGTGTAGGCTTTATTAAATTCTTCCTAGCATTTTTTGCTGTATCAATATGTTTAAATATCACCTTTTTCATTACATCATGCAATAACTGTCAGGTATAATTGCTTGCATTAAATTCTTGTTCTAGTTCTTTTTAGTTGCTTTACTGGCATCAATATTCAATTTTGAGGCTCTATACAGCTGTCCCTTCACAGTAATTTTAAATGCATAATGTGGATGCATGCTTGACCTATGTAAATTCATATTCCATCTGGAAGATTTTATGAACAGAGGTATTGTTATAGCCCATATTTTCTCTTATTAAAGAATATCCAGGAAATTCATATATTTTGTAGATGAAATTACTTCATGTTTTAAAAACATACCTTGTTGTTGTTTGTCTTTCGGCTTTTCCCGGTTAGGGGTCGCCACAGCGGAACTCCGGTTCGCTAATGATTGGCAGTTGTTTTTTTTTATGGTGTCGAGTTGTCAGCCCGATGCCCAACCTTCAACGAAGGCACGTCCATTCAATGCATATCTTTCAAACGCCCACTTGACCGCGTGGAGGACATGCAGACTCCATACAGAAGGCACTCCCAACCCAAGCCGCGAATCAAAAGGGAGAACCTCTTGCTGTGAGGCAACAATACTATCGCTGCACCATCACGGAAATACAAAAAAAAAATCATACCTTGTGATTCACTAAAATATTCACCACCCTTGCCATTTGCTTGGCACAGGTTGGTCAAATAGAGCAATGGTGAGAACATGTGATAAATATGGCAGCAATGAGAAATACTTCATTAGCTTCTCATTACCATGTCTCTGAATTGAACACTGCAGCATCAGACTTGGCCTTGTTAGAGTTCTCCCTGGCAGTCTATGCATCATGTTACTAAAGCCAGGCTCCCAATATTCACACACACACACACACACACACACACACACACACACACACACACACACACACACACACACACACACAGTCCAAGACATTCCCAAATACCTGTGCATCCACTTATCCACAAACAAGCCCACTGACAGTTTCTCACACATACAAAAACACTCACCTACTTAATCACCACACATGCCAGCACACAAACATCCAGACTCTCACTTCCTATTTAACTCCCCAGTGTGTCCACCGAGGAAGGTGCACACAGACAAATGCACACACACACACACACACACACACACACACACACACACACACACACACACACACACACACACACACACACACACGCACATACGCACACACACATGTACACCGCACATGCATGCACATGCGCATACACACAGATAGTCACACACATGCTCTCATTTATAAAACCTCACTCATGTTGTTACAGGCATGTGTATACACCTAAACACATACACAAACACACCCCATCCCTGCATCTTTGCTGAACTTATCTGCACTACAAGTATGCTCATAGGTGTGAATGTGTGACCACCGTACCTCTCAATGTCTCTCTTCAGAGTTATGGAATAAGTAAGGAAAGACTCAAAATTAGTAGCAATTTTTAAAAGTGTGTTCTATTAATATAGAACTTCTCAAAATAATAAGCAGCTTTAAGAGGGATTGAGCAATAAAGTAGGAACAATCTTCCAAAATCTTGACAGCTGAAAGGTATGGTGACCTCTTTGTTTTTACATGGGTCATTTTTTCTTCATACAGTCACATTTTACTCAACCAAGTGATTCTCTGAAATCTCTGAATCACTTAGCTGAGTGAATTGAGAGCTTCAGATATTTTTGTGTGGGGGGGGGGCATCACAGGGCTAATTAGCATTAACAACTACTTCAGACAACCACATTAGTATGCAACTTCACCTGTTTGACTGTTATCCATGCTGATGCCCCCCACAGTGGATAGCTTCAGCAGTAGAACTGTTTCTGAATTGGAAAGACTTACTGTGATGCTGAAACCAACCAAGATAAGGATTCCACATCATGCTAAGACTTTTTGAATCTCACCACAGTTGCATTTATTAGGAGCTCAACACATTTCAACTCCACTTGTGTGTAAGCCACCCATGTAAGAAAAATACAATCAACAACATGTTTTTATATCAATAGTTTTTAAAATAAGAAATATATTCACTTAATATAAAGTCTGACTCCTGGATGACATTACTAGAGCAGCATATGTGTCTGCCATTGGTGTACCCTGTTTTTGCAAATGCATATTTTGAAAAGGAAAAACATGAAGTTCTGTAACAACATGCATTAATACACAGAGTGTCATCATTTCTAAAGTAGGGGTTGTGCTTGTCTTACATAATTGTTGTCTAAGAATGTCTGTATCAAAATCTCTTGGTACTACTGTAAATAATAACTCAACATCTGTTGATGTAAAAATAAAAGTATTTATAGTATTTACTTGTTCCCATATATAGGGCTTATGTGGAACATCTTTACTATCTTGTATAGAGCTTACTGTACCTTAAATCATTTTATTTAACTTCTTTTCTAAATAAACTGATATTGGTTTCTGTTAACCATCCCCTTCCAGGAGATAGAGGCCACATATAATGGTTAATAGGATCTTTGTGTAGCTTTCTTAAGCAATACTACATTAGTATCTTTGGAGCTCCTGCACAAAAACAAAAATCAAAATATCCAGAATGATGTAATAATTCAAATGCATATTATATGTCATGCTGTTCATGTGTGAAATAATTATTTACATCACTGATACTGATCCTAGAAAAAAACATTTTGGTCATTCAACATATCATTTATTGTCTCAACATAGTCCTCTGGCTTCAAAATAGGAACCTTCCCCCTTTTATCAGTATATATTTTCATTCTAAATTAGTTTAATCAGTGCATTTCATAAATCTTTAGTCAAATTATGAACTGAATATTTTTATTGTTTCAGAAAATAAATATGTTTTTCACATGGTTATTGAAATGCATGCATTATAGAGTGACTACTTAGCAAAAAATAATTAGGTCTATACAGTTTATTCATAAGCCGGTTCTCCTGAAAAAAAAAGTTTTAAGTTCAATAAGTTTTCTAAAAGTCTAATAGTGAGAAAATCTAGCAGGCAACCAATCCTAGGCAGATATAAAAACATTCCTACTTATATGATGGCTCAGCAGTTGATTGTTCATAATTAAATAAATTAAAGACTGCAGTCTAATTCTTTACCCGTTCTGCTGGTGCAATTTGTTCCCGGGCACTGAGCCATGATACTGCCTCCTTCTCTGCCCTGTTCTGTTGCATCTTGTTTCCTTTTTGAGGATCTGGGTTGTCTTTCCAATAATGTTAATATCAATACTGGAAAATCCAGATGGTATAAAGCTATTACAGTCTTCATTTCCATCCATCCACGTTGGCATTTAAATAAGTCCCTTAGGACATTCCTGCATTTCTTGGTTATCCCACATTCAGTTTTATGCTGCTGTGATGTCATCGTGATCTTTCTACAATTGCTCACATTTAAATCAGGAAAAACATTTTCCCATTTCAAAATTATTAAAACGTTAAATTAACTTCCACTACGTTATTGTGATAAAGTAAAAAATGTTTTCTAGAATTCCATTAAAACAACTACATTGTGTATTATTCCCTTAAAAGCTGTATATATTTTTCCAAAAGTAGGCATCTTTAAAATTTGTAAGTCCCATGGAATTATATACCATTTAAGGTATGCCTCAAAATTAAGGCAATCCCATTGAAGATGCTTGTAAATCTGCATTTTTTATTCTAATCTCTTACTTTCTGATTAAAATCAACATGTTCTGTAGCAGATATAACAAGCAGTTTATTAGAACTGCTACCTTCACCTAGTAAGGGATTTTGTGTTACTTATAATAATAATTTAACCCAATTAATTGTTTACGTTATTTCTGAAAACAATAAAGGTGAAACCTCACCATGAGTTTCAGTGACTTCTGTCATTTCTGTGAGCACATTCCAATCTGTAGACAAACAATTTTCAAAACTAAAACAGATCCAGTAGATCCTAACCAGAGCATTCAGTAAAATGAACAAAGGAATCACAGTTGTCTCAGAAGCAACAAGAAGAGTCACTTCATTTAAACAAAACAGTGCAAGCTTTCACACAGAGTACTCAGAAACTAATTCACTCATCAGATGGGTGGGGGCTCCCATACTCCTCACATCATTGGACTTTTTTGTTAGATGGCTTAACAACAATAATTACATTTGTACTGATTAAAACTATCACAAGTAGTTCATCTATAAATAATGTCTCTATATTCTGCTATTAATGTAGCATATTTAATTTCTGAATAAGGACTGAAAGAGAAACATGATCAGCATATAATTGTTGTAATGTCATATAACCATTCCACTGCAGTACAGGATGTGGTAAGACATTTTGGCACATTCTACACTCATTTCATGGTTCCAGAAACATTGTATATAATCAACTATTTTTTCTTACTCCTTCTAGGAGAAAACATTTCATAAAAACTTAAACCATCTTCATTTATAAATTCAAACTCATTAAGTAAAATTAGTCAATTAACAGCAGATCTAGTGGAATAATACATCCTACTTTATATTCTAATTATCAATTAAATTAAAGCAATGTTGCAATGTTATGCAACAATTACTAAATCAAATTAAACAGAAAGCTACCCTAATATATTCTTATACTAACATTAATGTTGGCCAATCAAAATCATTATTGAAACTACCAGGACTTAATGTATTTAAGCTCAAATAAACTTCATTTGTAACTTATCACCATTGCCAGCTTATGCACACCTTGAATTTCCACATCTAAACATCCCTTTAGTCATCATAGGAACTTTACTAAACATTAAGATAGAATTTTCTAGGCAATTTCTGTGACAAATTGGTATCAGACAAAATACCCCAAACCCTAAGGAACATGAGCATTCTTGCCTTGTCTTCCTGCAAGTTGTGTGCTTGAAAATACCATGTTATAGTTGTCATAGATTCATACATGCATAGATTCAAGGATATTCCAAGACCACTGAACCTTATGACCATTTACACATTGGCAGTACCTTCCCTATGATGCACCTCCATTTTCCAGGATGGCCGTACCAGTCAGTGCTGGAGTTAATTTAGTACTACCCATCCATTCATCTAAGTTATGTTTAAGAGAAGTTAGGGAGTCACACTGTATAACATGCAACAGAGTTTTATTCCAGAGGTTTTGGGGGTTCTCGGTTATATGCTTGCCAATTCACTATGTTTTGTTTATCTTATTTTCAAGATATACGTCCATTTTTGCAACACTGGTGGAGTTAATGGACTTGAAGAGATGCAGGAGTTCCAGGACAACTATGTTTTTAATAGCACAGTAAGAGAGAGACAGATATATTTCCTCAAAATTCTGTAAGGTACCTAATAAAAGGATAGATCTTTGAGCCTCTCTTTGTAGCTCAGACATTGCAGACTTGTGATCTTTTTGGCTACAAAGTGCTGGGGTCTTTCAATTTGATTGATTGTTTTCATGAGATATATCCCAAATTGTATTGTTCTCAATAATTGGTCTGATCAATGTTAAGAGTAAGGAAGTTATTGCCTCTTTAGACCTTGAAGATATTTTTTGACAGGTATCTGTACTAAACGAAGGATTTTCTGACAACCATTGTCAAATGCTGGTCAAAAGAAATGGAATTATCAACCCAAGTTCCTAGGTCTCTGACTACATTTTCATTTTATAATGGCATGTTGTATATACAGTATAGTGATGAGAAGGGTTGTCTACCAAAAGTGATAATACTAAATATTTTACCATTTAGTTTGAGGTCATTTTTAGTATAGCATGAGTTTACTAGTGGGAATTGCTTTAAAAGATTTTGGGTGGCACAGTGCAACTTAGCAACAATTCCCAGATTGAAATAAATGATATCATTGTTAGCCAGAGGCCTTGGATCTCTGCTTTAACATTCAAGAAGGAAAGGCCAAAAAGGAGAAGTCCCAGGAAGACTTCTGCTGGTCAATGCTGGTCATGTCCGTACTTTCTGTTAAGGTGTCTGTAACTCTCACTGTGTAAATTCAGTCTTTAAGACAGTTTGCTATCCAGTTTACCATGTATGGGGTTTTTTTTAAAGAATTTAGCTTTTGTATGATGTCAGGATGGAAATTACCTTAAAGAAACACTTGTCATGCATTACTAAATTTATGAACATTCTTGTTACCTTTCAGGATGCGTTGCCACTTCACAGAAAGAGGTTCTCTGGTTCAATTCTCAGTTGGGGTGCCTTCTGTGCGGAGTCTGCATGTCCTCCCTGTACTCGCGTGGGTTTCCTCCAGGTGCTCTGTTTTCCTCCCACATCCCAAAGACATGCTGTAGGTGGACTGGACACTCTAAATTGGCCCTAAGCATGAGTGTGTGCATGTGTGTGCCTTCTGTGGAAGGTTGGGCACCAGGCTGGCAACTTGACATCATAAAACTCCACTGCCACTCATGAGCAGACAGGTGACCCACTGTGGTGACCACTAACCAGGAAAAAGCCGAAAGAAGATGATGTCAGGATGGGGAATAGTGTTGAAGGCTTTAGCCACATCAATATATGCCATGTGTACACACACACACATTGACAAACACACACACACATGCATTCACACACTTTTTTAATCTTTATTTTAATTTTACACTCACTAAACAGCAAAAGTGCTATTTAGTGAGTGCAAAATAATGGCTCTCTCAGTCTGTCACTGTCATGCACTCATACACTCTGACATACAGACATAAACACACACACGCACACACACACACACACACACACACACACACACACACACACACACACACACACACACGCCCACACATATATACACTCACTAAAAAACAAAAATGTTGCTTAGGGAAAATAAAATAATGGCTCGTTCAATCTCACTGTCAGTTTCATGAACACATACAGTCACATAAAGATATAAAAACACACACACACTTTTATATTTTTCTTTTTTTTTAATTTTAGACTCACTAAGCAGCAAAAGTGCTTCTTGGGGAGCATAAAATAATGGCAGCAGTTAGCTCCATTTCAGTCTGAGCTCCACGGCAGCTTAATATGCTGCACTGATGCAGTGGACTCATTTTCAGCAGGCGTTACCTTTACATTAACACCCTGCTGGAGAATTCTCTGGTCAGAGTGGCGATGTAGAGGTTACCCATTCTCTAATATTGTTTAATACTTTTAGCCTCAGTTAGGTAGAATAAGACAAGTTAGAAATAATGAAAACATTTTTGAAGTGTACTATGGAGCATAAACATCTTTCATATGTAGATAATGTATTTTTTGTTGAAAAACAAGGGCTTCATTAGTCAAAAGATATTTATGTGGGTGAAAATAAATACAAACGCTGGGATTCAGAAAAGTTTCCCACCACTTGTATAAACTGCTGCCGCCAAAAGTAGCAGCTTACACAAAATGGGTGATGTGATTCAGAGATATGATCATCTGCAATGAGGAAGCGCTAATCAGTACTTTCCTGAGGTAATAATCACACCTGGCAGCCTATGCATCATGTTGACAAAGGTACCCTCATTATTCAGTTTCCCACACACATGCACATTTATAAACACACATAGACATATCTCACTCACATGCAGATAGTCATTCAGTAAGCCCTCCCATCTTGATCACCCTCACAGATGCATTCACTCATTCAGGTACACACGCGCACACACGCACACACACACACACACACACACACACACACACACACACACACACACACACACACACACACACGTGCGAGCAAACACAAACACATACTCACCCAAGACCACTCATACCTCTGCAGACATGCACATATGCTCCCACCACCTACATACACACACCACCCCACAGCACTACCTCTCTGCTAAACTTACCTGTAATGTGGTATTTCTCATTGCACTTAATGGGAGAATGTGACATTTCCACTATGTTAATTAACACATCTGCCCATGTTAATATAAACAAGGGTAGAATTCTTTGAAGGGGAGCAAATTCTTTGCTACAAGTACTTTTAGGAGAGAGCTCATGGCAAATTAGCATAAGGCACTCATGAACATTTAACACTGCCATGGAGATGCACCAAGCTGATTCTATAGACCTGTAGAATTATGACAGTGGGCCTGTATCTGAATCAGAAAGGGCTACCGCCAGTAGTTTTCTGCCCATGATAGGGTTTATTGCTTGCACTGGCCCTTTCTGAGTCACAAGCAGAGGTAAACACTGATTTTGAGGGCTTGAATGAATCACTTATAAGACACTGAATTGTATAGGCTACCAAGAATGATCAAGTCTTTGATAGGCTGTTAAAAGAGTGACACCGGACACTCTGTAAAGTACTGAATGTGGGTAGTGAGTAAAATTTCATATTTACTCCTTAACGGATTGGTTAACTTATAAGGATGTGTTTAATGCGATTCAAAATAAAGGTTGTGAGTGAAAGTAATGGTAACATGAAAAAAAAGTGAATAAATTAAATAAAAGATACCACATGATATCCAAGATGCAGTAAAAAGCAGCAGGAATGGAAGTTCAAAGTGTAGTTTTTGGACCAAGATAGCCCATTATGGAACATTTAATCAAATCTGTAGGCTTTGTGGGATAAACATAATTTTGCAATGATGTGGAAAAGTTGAAGTGAGGCTTTTCAGAAAGATTTAACAGGCACTTCATTTAAAAGAGTATTTTAAATTGACAATGTTTGTGGATGCTGTTGAAATGCATAATCTGAATGCAGTCTGATTCTAGACAGACAGTACAGAGAGTGCTGAAACAATTATTGGTGTATGAAATTTATAGTTGAAGGCAGATATATTACTTTTAAGATAGATGCTAACTGGCAAAGCAATATTTTTGTCAGAGTCTGTCTTTAAATAACTTAAATTTATCAATACTATGCATTAAACTATATGCCTTCTTTATACATACACAGGGCAAAAGCAAATATAATTAAATTAGATTTTGCTTAACTAGGAAGTCAATGTCCAAACTCTTTCTTTGGAAAATCAAGTAAAGAAGACATATATATTGGCTCATAATCCTTGTGAGAAACCTTGAATTAAGGATTAATGGTAAACAAATGCAGAATAATATGCACAATCTTGTACAAGGCAGCACAAATATTTCCAATAGCAAACAAAATAGTTCTGATATTTTTCTGAGCACACATTTGAAAAGCATCCTGAAAGGTAACAAGAATGTTCATAAATTTAGTAATGCATGACAAGTGTTTCTTTAAGGTAATTTCCAAAATGTTCAAGAAATATAAAATGACCTGATGTCAATAGCAATTAGAAATACTAGGAATATTGTGAGAACTTCACTGACAGTCATAAAGTAGACTAATCAAGATACTGAAGATATTTTACAGATGTATGATAGCTTAGTTACCGAATTAGGCTGCTTACCAAGGGAATTCTGCATTGTTTTCTCCTGGAGTAAATATGAGAAGAATTCCTACAGGTCTTACAAATAGAACAGGAGGAGATGAAATGCATAAAAGGCCTTGGTGATTGTTAAGTAAGTTGAACTGACTAAACAGGGGTTCATAGCATGGATACAGTTGTAAAGCTGGAAGAGCTTAAAATGTGCACAATTTAGATTAATGGAGTAAGAGAGAACATTTTGTACTTCAAACTGTTGAAAAAGTTATTGCTAAAATGCCTATTGTTAAATTATTCACATAGTAATCAAGGGTTTTGGCAAGATAAACTGCATAATGTTAAATCAATGCTTCACTCTTCTTAACACACCATTGAACATATGCAGGTTTCTTAGAGAGTTTTGTTTTATCTTAAGCTGAAATGATATATTTTATTAACATAACATATAACCGCCATGTGTGGGGAGCTATGAAGCCTGGGCATAACACTAGACGTATTAATCTACCAAGCTAAAGCAAAAAAGTGTGGAGCTAAAAAGGAGCAACTGTAAAAATATGTGACCAATCTTGACTGTAACAATAGAAGGAGTAAAATTGATCTCAGATAAAAACAAGGATATAATCAATATACAGAAACCACTGGATAAACTACCTCTTATTCATTTCCTAGGCATGGTTCAGTTTCTCTTCACAGCAAACTTATTTAATATTATAGTACCACTCAGGAAATAATTTCAGCATAATTATGTATGGTTCTGTTTATGGAAACAAGACAGAAGCACCAACATTTTGAAAAGGTTTGTTATAGTGGTTCCTACCTTGACATTTTTTATGATACTTCTCAACCAAGAGAATTTGTCAGGGTACAGCTATGTATAAACAGTTTCTCCCTTGAAAGCGTCCAAACCCGTATACATTTACATTACAAAACTTACAACTACAAAAGAAAAAAAAATGTACCTCTTATTGTCTATTGTAAGAAATGTTAATCACTAGCATTATGTCCTGTTGTGTGTGTGTGTGTGTGTGTGTGTGTGTGTGTGTGTGTGTGTGTGTGTATATATATATATATATATATATATATATATGCTATTTGTATGTTTGTTAATCAATAGCATGTTGTCCTGATGTGTATATACACCATATGTATGTATGTTCTACTTATTTTTATTCTCATGTAATGTATTGTAATGTGGAGCTTTTCTCCCCGGGCCTCTGCTGAAAATGGACCTGTGTCCAGTTGGACTTTCCGGGTAAACAAATGTAAAATAAATAAATAAACCTCTAATGCTTCTACTAGTCAAAAAGAGCTTAATGCAGTATTGAAAGTAATGCAGCCTAGAGGGAAAAGATCTTTAAAATGGAACACAAATAGACACAATAGTGTTTCTCTTCAAAAGCATTTGTTCAGATGTTGTTATAACTGACACAGAAGTAGTTAAAGAGAATTCTGCAGGGACGAAACAAAGCATACCAAAACAATATCCAAGGTATGATAGATGGATTTAGAAAAGCAGAGTCACTGGATATAATGTATAGAGATTAGAAAATGTGTAAAGTAATCTGTAAGTTTGCAAACTGATTTGATATCAGTGTAGCTATTTGTAAATGTTGACTGTTAAAACTGTTGTAGATAAGCATGAAAGTGTAGTTTAAGCACTGTGTAACTGTTGTGCATGCATTTTACTATGTAATTCTAAATATGTTATATTTACTATTGCTTTTCTTTTAAAGTAAGTAGGAATGTAGTATATAATGATATATACTGGGGAAAATTTAATAAAGCCTACATGTTTTTTTCCATGTAGGCATTGCACCACGTGGCTAATACGGCTACGAACATTTTTAGATTCAGTAAGTACTGCTGAGTGGCAGGCACGAGTGTGCCAACACGGAAACTTCAGTAGCATGCAAATCACCTGAATCTCAGCAAATGAGGCAGGTAGAGTGATCCAGCAAGCAGATAGGCAGCTCTGCAGACCCCATATCAGTGTCCGTAGTGTTCACAGAAAAATTTTGTGTACCGGAATGTAGACAGACAAAATTGGCTGTAAAATGTAGATAGCTGGACAAAAATGCCAACCACATACAGATATGAGCAAAACTGTCCTCCATGTGTCTGAAAATTTAAAGGAAATAAATTCAATTAAATTTATTTTTTTAATAATCTGGTCATCTTTGCATGACAAACCGCAGTACACAAACATGCTTTATAAAAAAAATAAAAAATTTGGAAAAAACAAAATTGTGACAGAAATGTATTACAGAACCCTGCATGGAGTATCTGCAGTGGTACATTGGTGCTGGTGCTAACGTGGTAGGGCTTTGAAGCATGTAGTTTCCAGGCTGTGAGCATGGATCCCTATGCAAATGAGGTGGAGTTACTGACTAGCATAAAGGAGCAATCATGTCTACATAACCCCTTTATGTAGACACAGAACTATGTTGGTGTTTAAAAAGAAGGTAGCTGACATCAGGGGAGGGTGTGTCCAATAATTTCCTAAGCTTATTTCAGCTTAGTTGCACCTGTTTGTACTGCTTGCCGCCTTGCTGAGCATGCCCTTTCAGGGGAGGTGTGTGCACTAACGTCTAAGCTTTGTTTAGCTAAGGAAACATGTTTCTGCATGTTTGCAGAGTGCGCTGCTATGCTGAGCATGGAAATCTGGGAGAAGGTGTGAGTATTAAGTGCTAAGCTTTTTTCACCTACGGGCCATGCATTTGCTTGGCGCAATGCAGTGCTGAGTGTATCTAAAAGTCGATGACAGATTCATTAGTTTTGATTCCTGTTTAACTTAAACTAGAGCCATTAAATTATCTTAATGATATACTAGACATACGGAATGCATCATAGGTAGCCAATCACAGAGTCAGCCCCTACAGCAGAACACTATAAAGTATGCATACACTCAACAATCTGATTTTTCCTCCATACTCTGCACTATTGGAGTACAGACTTGGGAATTTTAACTGAATGAAAGCTAGGGGCTGCTGCAGGTCTGCTACATTAGTATGTGCTAGATGCTGAAGTCAGTGCTGCAGCTGCTGACAATAGGCATAGATAGAGAAGAAGACTGTTCAGGCCCAGGGTAACCTTCCGGGGTTACATGAGCTGTAGATTGTACAGTGCTACAGGGTGGACAGGGACATACTACAAGAACTCACTGAACTCTGCCACCCTCAATTCAGACCCAGAACCAACAGAGGGGAATCCATCCCAGTGGAAACAAAGGTATGTGTAGCCCTTATGATACAACTGTGGACATGATGGGGGTCTCACAGGCATCCGCATCCAGGGTACTCCACCAGTTCCTGGATGCCATGCTGCCACATGCCAGTGAGCACATTTCTTTTCCTCCTCCACAATATGGACCTATGGAAACAGCTGCAGCAGGATCAGCAAAGGGAAGGGATAAACATCCCCACCACCAGCTAGCTCACCACAGCCACACTCACAGGAGGACTTGGATGATGACCTCCCTGATGTTGTCCTTGTAGACAGACGTAGACATGCCCAGTATGCCTTGGCTTTGGCTAAGAGACAATGCATAGCACATTCGCTGAAACCTGGGGCCCTAGGGACTAACACCTTACTCCTATTTACATACATATAGTGAACTTGTTGATGCCAGGCAACCCACACAACCTGTACCTATCCATGTATTGGTTGTGTACTGCTTGCATCACACAGAGTCAGTCCTGAACTACGGTTTTGTCAACTGCTGCATTCACAAGTTAAGTCTAACCTACACACTAATTGTCAGGATTAATATAATACGGTATTGTATGTGTGGATTTGTTGCATTTATGCAAGGAAATATAGTGGGCTATTTGGACAGCTGTAACATCCACATGGGACTACAGATACCCAGTCCACTAGTATGTGTTCTTTAATAATCCCTAGGTCTCATGGTTGGAATATTCACTACATCAGTCAAGGGAGATGATAAACAGTGGGGTCACATGATATTTGGACTACTGTCTATTCCAGCAGATCATGTGCTGTTGTTCCCCCACCTCCAACACTGCAGTGTTACCATAGAACTGCTTTAACAGTAAGTCAACAATGGTATATCAGCAGACCAAGCAATTTCAGGGCTGTAGCATGGTACTCTAACACATTGTATGTCACACATAAAGCAGAAATAAAAACATACATATTTATGCTGTTGAATGTGTGACAAATAACTTCTCTTTGTTTGACAGCCTGTGTGGCTCAGTGGATTAGGGAAGTTAGCAAAGGTGATGGTGTTGA
Organism: Protopterus annectens; assembly: GCF_019279795.1. NCBI lineage: Eukaryota > Metazoa > Chordata > Ceratodontiformes > Protopteridae > Protopterus > Protopterus annectens. The sequence goes on along the minus strand of NC_056728.1, from coordinate 523,112,736 downwards.
TGGTTCTCATCTGGAAGTATTTACATATTTTGCAGGTGAGGTATTACTATGTCAGTGTTTTCACATACTGTCATTCTGTTTATGGTGTAACATTATGAACCTCAGTCACATATTAAGTACAGCAGACAGCTGGAGAATGCCATGGATGTTTTGATTGAAATGCAGTACTGCAGAAACAGGGACAGCTGTCAAGGTCTGTAACATACCTCTCAACCTGATAATACCACCAGAAGGAATAAAACACCAATCCACGAGGTATCCTTAAGCACTTTCGTCTTTAATAAAAACTTCATCAGAATAAATAACACCATAGCTAACCCTCCTTATATACATAAATCAATTAAACAATTAGTGACATCATGATTAATTATCATAAATACACAATAGTTGTGTCACATTCATAAGTATAAAAATATAACATTTATAAGTGTAAAAATATCACTTCAAAAATTCAAAGTGTTTTATAAATAAATTAATTAGATAAATATATTTATATTTGTAAGTAACCTTCAGCTTTTAATCTTAAAATAGAACTAATAGAGATGTTACTATTCAAACCTGGTTCTTGTGTGGCATTAGTTCTTAACTGCCACCTAAGTTCCTTAGCCTCCAGGTAGTCATTAAGGGGTCCGCCTCTTTCACCTAAAGTAATTTGTTCTATAATACAAAACTTAAACTCATGTCCTGCATTATTTAAAATATGTACAGCCAGGACATTTTTCATATCTTGTTTCTTGATGTCATAATAGTGTTGATACATTCTACTTCTCAGTGCATTGATCGTCTTGCCTATATAAAAACTAGGGCATTGAGAACACTTGGCTAAATAAACCACTGTCTTACTGTTGCATGAATATTTTTTCTTGTATACATATTTCCCATAATTTGGAATGTAAACCTCAGTTCCCTCCATAATATGTTGACATTGCATACAGAAACCACATTTTAACATACCTTTCTTTCCATAATAACTATCCTGTGACTTCTCTATCATGTTTTTCAAGGTTATATATTTTTTATATACAATGTTGGGTATCTTACCCACTACTTCTATATATTCCTTATTCATATTAAATACATTCCAATTATGTTGTATAATGTGTCTAACCTCTGTAAATTGCTGGTTATATCTAAAAATTCCAGCTTTATTGAAAGTTTTCGGTACTGTACCCCCCCCCCCACTTAGTTGATCAACTGCAGTACCTTTGCCTAATAATGGAAAAAAATAACCATTGTTTATCTTAAGAATTACTTCCTGTAGTGTATTATCTACAAACCCCAAGGGGTAACCTCTTTTAACTAACATATCAGTAAGAATGTTAATTTGATCCAAAAATTCACAATTATTTGATATCATCCTAGCTAGTCTTACCCCTTGTCCTTTTATTAGTGCTTTCTTTTGATGTAAGGGGTGAAAGCTTTCAAAATGAAACAAAGTGTTAGAGTAAGTAGGTTTTCTGTATATGGTCGTCTCAAAACATTTATCCAAATTATTTTTGCTAATGGAAATATCTAAATAATGTATTATGTCAGATGAAGTAGTACATGAAAATTCTAAAAAATCAGTGCTTTCCTTAATAAACACCAAAAATTGTTTAAGCATATCTTCACTATTGTTCCATAAAATAATAATGTCATCTAGGTAACGACCATAATAGGTCCAATATTTTACAAAGGGACTCTTAAATATGTATTCCTCTTCCCAAAATGCTAAAACAATATTAGCAAAAATAGGGGCATATATGGCCCCCATAGCTACTCCCTTACACTGTTTGAAAAACTGTTCTTCAAATACTATAACATTAGTTTCCAAAATTAACTTCATCAAGCTTCTAATAGTTAGGATACGATCATGTGAAAACCTAGTATGATGGCACAAAAATGAATAAAACCATTCAATGCCAATGTTGTGTGGAATTACTGAAAACAAATCCTTCACATCTATTGTCACAAAAATCAGTGTTTCATCATACATGTTCCTGTTAATTTTTCTTAATAGGTCCCAAGAGTCTTTCACAATCCAATTACAATCTGAAAGAGTATTTTTGAGTTGTGTATCTATAAATTTGGCAATAAAATATGTCTTAGATGCTTTAGCATTTATAAAACACTTTGAATTTTTGAAGTGATATTTTTACACTTATGAATGTTATATTTTTATACTTATGAATGTGACACAACTATTGTGTATTTATGATAATTAATCATGATGTCACTAATTGTTTAATTGATTTATGTATATAAGGAGGGTTAGCTATGGTGTTATTTATTCTGATGAAGTTTTTATTAAAGACGAAAGCGCTTAAGGATACCTCGTGGATTGGTGTTTTATTCCTTCTGGTGGTATTATCAGTCTGTGTGTTTTTGCAGTTACATGGTGGTTTGGCGTAATTATGGAAGGAGTAGACGGAGCGGATCCACCTACTGTTATGTCTTTGGCAACCTCACTGAACACTTTGAACACCACTGTTGCTAACCTCGTTCAGCTTGTGGAGAAGCTGAGCCATAGTAAGGACAGCGTTCACTCTAACAACAACCCTCAAGGCTCTAATCTTCAGGTCACCAGCCCTAGCTTCGCTGAGGGTGATTCCAGTATGTTTGGTATTACACCAGCTCAACGGTTTCAATCTTCAAACTCTACTCTTCCGGGTAGAGATGATGAACGGACTTCTGGTAACCCGAGCACATCTAGGAGGAACACTTCCGGTAACGAACGCAGATCTCTCAGTCAATGGCTTGAAGGGGAACGCGAATGGCGTTCGGCGCCACTTAACAACATCAAAGTAAATGGTACATTGGATAAACAACTAAACCTGTTTGAAATATTAAGCAAAGACTACCGAAAGTTGCAATTAGAGAACAGCTACTTGCGTGAATGCAAACGGAGGGAAGAGATACCTAAAGGGCTTCGATTATGGCATTATCCCACAGGAATTGACAAGGACTCTGACCTTTTTTTGGAACTTATTCAAATGTTTAATCACCATGGTTGTGAATTTTTGGAATGTCTTATCAAAGATAATGACAGGAAAATGGTAACTTTATTTGACAAAATTAAAAGCATTAACAACAGTATTAAAGCAGACTTATTGTTTGATGTTAAAAAGTTGCAGTATGATAACATTTTCAAAAGCATTGATTCTTATATTGCTGATTTAAAATATAAGAAAGAAGGTAAACTAAAAAGAGATGAAAAGGAGTATGCACAACATAGAGCATACCCGCCCCCACCTAGAAGCCAATTTAAGGGCAAAAACTATTATGATAACAGTGAAAACAATGATTTTGAATTTAATGATGATGGGCAGATTAACCCTGACCCTTTAGAATTCCCCCTCTGAGGAGGTCAGAGCGACTAAGGAACCAGAGAGGGGGTATGAATTATTACAACAACAATTACAGGGGGAGGGGGAGAATATATTAATGCATGTATTTGATGAGTTTGAAGTGTTAAATGACTTTAATTTTGGAAACAGTTCAGTGCAAATTGTATGTAATAAAAGTAATGACTTTAAAATATACAATTACAGTGATACTATAGTTCACAATGATGTTGCAGATGTGTTTGACAAAGGTTTATCTTTTGTCCCGAATAATAGAGCTTCCTTGGATGATATTTTAATTGATTTAAAGCTATATACAACAAAATTGAATTTTCAATTCTGCTTTAAAGACAGTCCATTAGAAAGTAGTAACATATATCTTAATAGAAGGCCAAGTGTATTTAACCCTCCCCTTTGTCCTATTATACAGATCTTTGAAAAACTATGTGAATACGACATTAGGGAGATATTTAAACTCACAAGGCAAAATGCATATGCTCATGATAAAACAATAAAAAACTTGAACATAAAGGAGAGAGAGTTAATAGATAAGTTGTGCAACAATCATGGTTTAAGAATTTTGAAACCAGATAAAGGGGGTGGGTTGGTCATTATGAATAATAACTCATACATTGACAAACTATTAGGTATTTTACATTCTGAGACATATTGTCAAATTAGCATCAATGAGAAGAATATTCTATATAGAAAAGTAGATATTTTACTGGAAGAACTTCTTATGAATAGACAAATATCCTTAGAGGAGTATTCATTTATGGATGTGAAACATCTGAAAATACCTACAATTTTTGGAATTCCAAAAATTCATAAAGATTTAGAAAATCCTCCCCTTAGACCCATTGTCGATGCTAAAGCATCTAAGACATATTTTATTGCCAAATTTATAGATACACAACTCAAAAATACTCTTTCAGATTGTAATTGGATTGTGAAAGACTCTTGGGACCTATTAAGAAAAATTAACAGGAACATGTATGATGAAACACTGATTTTTGTGACAATAGATGTGAAGGATTTGTTTTCAGTAATTCCACACAACATTGGCATTGAATGGTTTTATTCATTTTTGTGCCATCATACTAGGTTTTCACATGATCGTATCCTAACTATTAGAAGCTTGATGGAGTTAATTTTGGAAACTAATGTTATAGTATTTGAAGAACAGTTTTTCAAACAGTGTAAGGGAGTAGCTATGGGGGCCATATGTGCCCCTATTTTTGCTAATATTGTTTTAGCATTTTGGGAAGAGGAATACATATTTAAGAGTCCCTTTGTAAAATATTGGACCTATTATGGTCGTTACCTAGATGACATTATTATTTTATGGAACAATAGTGAAGATATGCTTAAACAATTTTTGGTGTTTATTAAGGAAAGCACTGATTTTTTAGAATTTTCATGTACTACTTCATCTGACATAATACATTATTTAGATATTTCCATTAGCAAAAATAATTTGGATAAATGTTTTGAGACGACCATATACAGAAAACCTACTTACTCTAACACTTTGTTGCATTTTGAAAGCTTTCACCCCTTACATCAAAAGAAAGCACTAATAAAAGGACAAGGGGTAAGACTAGCTTGGATGATAACAAATAATTGTGAATTTTTGGATCAAATTAACATTCTTACTGATATGTTAGTTAAAAGAGGTTACCCCTTGGGGTTTGTAGATAATACACTACAGGAAGTAATTCTTAAGAGGAAACAATGGTTATTTTTTTCCATTATTAGGCAAAGGTACTGCAGTTGATCAACTAAGTGGGGGGGGGTACAGTACCGAAAACTTTCAATAAAGCTGGAATTTTTAGATATAACCAGCAATTTACAGAGGTTAGACACATTATACAACATAATTGGAATGTATTTAATATGAATAAGGAATATATAGAAGTAGTGGGTAAGATACCCAACATTGTATATAAAAAAGATATAACCTTGAAAAACATGATAGAGAAGTCACAGGATAGTTATTATGGAAAGAAAGGTATGTTAAAATGTGGTTTCTGTATGCAATGTCAACATATTATGGAGGGAACTGAGGTTTACATTCCAAATTATGGGAAATATGTATACAAAAAAAATATTCATGCAACAGTAAGACAGTGGTTTATTTAGCCAAGTGTTCTCAATGCCCTAGTTTTTATATAGGCAAGACGATCAATGCACTGAGAAGTAGAATGTATCAACACTATTATGACATCAAGAAACAAGATATGAAAAATGTCCTGGCTGTACATATTTTAAACAATGCAGGACATGAGTTTAAGTTTTGTATTATAGAACAAATTACTTTAGGTGAAAGAGGTGGACCCCTTAATGACTACCTGGAGGCTAAGGAACTTAGGTGGCAGTTAAGAACTAATGCCACACAAGAACCAGGTTTGAATAGTAACATCTCTATTAGTTCTGTTTTAAGATTAAAAGCTGAAGGTTACTTACAAATATAAATATATTTATCTAATTCATTTATTTATAAAACACTTTGAATTTTTGAAGTGATATTTTTACACTTATGAATGTTATATTTTTATACTTATGAATGTGACACAACTATTGTGTATTTATGATAATTAATCATGATATCACTAATTGTTTAATTGATTTATGTATATAAGGAGGGTTAGCTATGGTGTTATTTATTCTGATGAAGTTTTTATTAAAGACGAAAGCGCTTAAGGATACCTCGTGGATTGGTGTTTTATTCCTTCTGGTGGTATTATCAGTCTGTGTGTTTTTGCAGATACCTCTCAACCTCTTAGTGTAAGAAATCTGGAAAAAGCCCGATAAAATGGGGGGACAAAAGGCCCACAAATAGGGGCATATTTTAAATACTGCTCTTATAAACTTAAAAAAGTTGCTAGAATAAGAGGGTTTATTTCAACAGATATTTTTATGAAGGAATTGATGTCAGAAAATCAAATGCATGTCATTATTTAGTGACTTCAATCCTCAGTTCAACTAAGTGATTTGCCAGAAAACCACAAATTTTATGAACAGACAAAGATTATGAGCCAAAACTCTGGACATTCTGTGAAACTCTGGACAGTTGAGAGGTATGGTCTATAACACACAAAATCTTGGACTGAAGTACAGGTAGGTATGGCCTGGAGTCACTTTATAAGCACTGACAGTCCCAATGGGCATGCCTAAACACTTAGTTAAAACAACCTCAAATCTGTTGACCTGTCTCAGAATGATAGTTAAAATGACGGCAGATCTGTTGTCCTGTCTCAGAATGACCTGTTATGTATAGATATGTCTATACATACAAATATATATATATATATATATATATATATATATATATATATATATATATACATATTGCTCACATTCATAGTATATCTATCTTTATGTAGTGTCAAATAAATATATACCGATATATATAAAGCTATATATAGCACAGTGATACACAGACTCTCCCAATATATCTACATAACACATATACATATCGTACACACACACAGCTACATTTGTATATACATTCCTGTTAGTTACATAGCTATTTGTGTGGATGTCTGCATTGTCCTACATACCCTAATAATAGTGAGTAAATCTGCAAATCTACAAATCACACATCCATACTGTTGCTCAAAGGATCCAAACTAAGGGCACAACAGTACATACTCAACTTACCTACAGACCCCCATGTCTGCTGAATGTCACCAAGTAGAGAGATGCAGGTGAGCAGGTGGTGTAATGTACAATGTTGTCAATGCACACATGGACAGGGCACATTGTTCCTGCCCACAGGTTTGCCTATCTAACTGCAAGCAGCCACATATGTCCATACTGGTAACTGTACACACATAGCTAGGATAATAACAGTTATCCCATTGCTAGAATACTAGATGCATATAACAGTTGAAGCAATATCTCTCTGCAGGCCACAGATGCTGTTCAACACAAGCTTTGTTTGTGTAATGCATAAGCACTGTGCCTGCAATCACGTGTACAATAGACTCAACCTATGGTGCATGTGATAAGTACTGTGATCTGTAGTGAGTAAGACTAGGTAAGTAGGGGTTCTAATGTCACTTCAGGCTACTTGGTGCACATGTGTGTGTACACCCCTGCAAAACAATCCCTTGCCCTCATGGGCTATCCACCTGCAATGGTTATGCAGTTTTTAGCCCTGTAACTTGCTGATGGCTTCCAAACTGCTCTTGGCTACAAGACCTGATGATGTCATCCACCTTAAGAATACTAGCTGACAGTATAGTATCAGACTTAAGCCATGGCACATGCGATAAATACTGTAATCTGTATTGTGTAAAATGAGATAGGCAGGGGTTCTAATCTCACTCCAGGCTACTTGCTGCATGCATGTGTGTATATTCCTGAAAAACAACTGTCATGCCCTCATGGGCTATCCACCTGTAATGGCTATGTACTTTTTGGCCCTGCAACTGCTGCTGGCTTCCAAACTGCCACCTTCTACAAGTCCTGATGATGTCATCCACCTTAAGAGTACCAGCTGACAGTGTAGAGTCAGACTTAAGCTGTGGAACATGCAATAAATATTGTGATCTATAGTGGCAAAACTGCTTATGTAGGAGTTCTAATCTCACCCCATGCTACTTGATGCACATGTATGTCCATATGGCATAAATATGATCACCTTGGTAACCTAGAAATAGGTAGGGTTTTGCAGTATTTTATGTGTAGTGTGTGATGTGGTCCCCAAAGGACTGACTACAAGAAGGTCTGTTGATGTCATCAAGCATAATATGTCCTGCACTGATAGTAATAGCACACATGAGGTGTGTTGTGGGCATCACATATTGTGATCTGTAGTGTATACCATTACATAGCTAAGTGTCTACATAAAGCCAACTTGCACTATGTGTGTGCCTTGGCATGTCCAGTATGCAGTGATTGGAAGTGGTGCTAGCCTCAATGTAGCCATCTTTGTGTGTGATCCTGTTAGACCAGTTTACATCATATTACGGAACCATAAGACATTTGAACTTCACTAGCATAATGGCCATACAGCCTTTACAATCATAGACATTTTATACCCATAGTTACAGGATAAGCACATATTGTCCCAGTCCAAGAGGGGCACAGGCATACTCCCTGTGTTGAGAATATGGTCACCCAGCCAAACAGATGGCATATGCTGAGGTGCATTGAGGTGCAATGTGCCATTAGGCAGGGTTCTATTTCAAGAGTGTGTTTAAGTCTGCTAGACAAATGTTTCCCGCAAGCACATAGTACTAATGTCATACATGAGGTTAATATCCTTACAGTGAGTTCTCCATCTACTATGCCTCCTACAGATAGGCAGCATATGCAATCAAGCAGAGTCACACATTGTCCCGTATGCAAGGCACAGATCTCTTATGTGTAGTCTCCTATGCCACAGAAGACAATGACACTCATTGCAGATGATCCCCATTGGACACATACTGAAGATGTGGAGTGTCCTTTTGAGGGACCATACTGTTGTGTGCAGTTGCCAGTACTGCATAGAAAGGTACATCACCAAATGGCCATTGCACTCATATATTGGCATGCAGAGAGAAGACTGCTTGGAGGTTATGAGTATGTCACTTACTGGTGACTGTGGCCTCAGCTATGCCATATGATTCCTGCCATACCACTGTAGAGACATGGTGATCTGAGGCACATAAGGTGTGTGGCCAGGTCTGTGTGCTCAGCTCATTCTCCCCTGACTATGGACATCACATGTTTCAACCTGATGTGCTACTTGCCAAGTACATAGGTCTAACTGATGGAAATGATACAACATATATATTTGAATGGAGTTTATGGCTATTAGTATGTCAACTAGCATGGGTTCGCAATACCATCTTACAGGATAGTGACATACGACAGAGACTACATGGATGCTCACAGTCTGCAGGCATGAGCCAACATTGTTAGCCACAGTCAGTCAGTAGTCGCATGTATTGTTGTTGAATGAATTCCTAGCAGTAGAGGACCCAGGGCTGCACCCTGTTGAGCACTGGTACTTACAGTTCAACTATTGGAGGCAGATGTCCCTATGTTGCATGTTTGTGCCAGCAATGGGCCACTTAGTGATCCCTACAATGACAGTATCATGGATGCCTAAGTGGTTAATTTGTAAATATTGCCTAAGCGGGGCATATAGTCAGATGGATTGGCTCAGTCTAGGGGGTCGTATGCCCTGATATACTCTCACCCAGGTCCTTGCTGATTACCTCAGAAAAGTCCACCACTTGTAACAGTCATGCTCCACCTATCACACATACAAACTGTGCACAGTCAACTGTGTGTAGAACACATATATGTGTGTTGATCAGCTCCAGGTAGATTGCGCCTATGGATATACAGATATGGAAGCTCAGACAAAGAGGTGTATAGTTATGTTGATCAGTAAATGCACCACCTCTGTACAAGGGTATAACAGTTGCTGTTGTCCACTCAGCTGGTGTGTAGCCAGTAGTGTCAGTATGATTGCTAACGTTTCCCAGTGGTATTAGTAATCCTTGTCAGATCACATGTGGGATGCAGCCTGGAATGTTAGCATGTGCAATAGATGCTGTGTATCTTCCAATGAGAGGCCAGTTATGAACTGCTCTGTAAATATGGAAGCTATGGAACATATTGTAGGAATGTCATGTGTCACATGTGTTGGGGACAAGGGAATGTAGTTGACACAGACAGTGTGGGTGTATAGGTTAGGTATGAGTACACACCCATCATATGTGGCATCATGATGTATGAGGTCACCAACAATCTGGGCCTGTCCTTTGAGGTCACATATGTAACTACACTGTATGTTGTGGTTCTGCTTTGTCTGGGTGGCTACTTTTGCCACTTACCATGTCTACATAACATCACAACATCACTATGTGCTTCCTTTAGCTGAGGAGTTAGTGCCTCCATGTTAGGGACACACTCACCCCAACTGTCACACTGCACTCTCCACCTGTTATTGCATAGCCTGCTAATGGCAGTTGTCCACCAGTCAGGTCTGCTGAGCTATGATGAGCCTGTGTCCCTCCGGTCACATACAGCCAAATTCATACAGTTGTAATGCTGCTGACATAATGCATGTGTGTAGAGCTCTGCATGCTTGCCTGTCCCATCTGAAGGGGAAGGTGCAGTCATGCTATGTCAACCATTCCCCCAGGACATAATAAATGGCTGTCTTTACATATATGTCTTTATTGTCTGCAAAGGGGGTACATGCCGGTAGTTCTAAGGAGACTGATCTGTGGCCAGATCCCACCAGGGAAGACCTCATATTGGAGGGGCTGTACTTGTCACTCATATGGTAAACACATGATGCACTATGTTGATTCCCTGTGTGGGGATGTCACAGCACTGCTGAAGGGCAGTATATGTAAGGAACTGGACCATTCTTAGGGCAAGTGAGCCTCAGCATGACTAAGCAACACAGTGTATACATGGTACACTTCCCTAACATAGAAAATACAACAACCAGGAACCAATCGACACAATTTATTGCACCTCTCCAGCGCTTCAGCATAAGTCTTCAAGGGTACTCCTTGAAGGCTTGTGCCAAAGCACTGGAGAGGTGCAATCAATTGTGTGGATTGATTCCTGGTTGTTGTATTTTCTATCGGGATATTCCTTTTGTGGTTGCTTGTACACTTGCCTAACATTTTTGTCTGTGCTCTGTACAGACACCTTGCATGACTCTCTTCTTGCAACATGCTGGAAGTAACTGCAATACTTACTTGCAAAGAGGACAACCAGCATGAGTGCCAAGCAGTGTCCCCAGATCTCTGAATCATGTCACTTGAAATGCCATGATAGGAGTTAGTATGGATATGAACAATGGCACTGTCATGCACCTAGTGACACTGAGCCAAACATTTTTACTTTTGCTCAAGGACAGATCATGCCTACTGCCTCTAACCGGTGGACCCCATTGACTGTTACACTATGCAATGGATGTCAGGCATATATCTCACTTCACCAGCCCTGGACTGACACAGGGGATGACAATATTACGCCAGCAGGCCTTGTTAGAAACTGTGCACATCATGTACAGAGTGTTATGTCAGCTGGTGGATAGGCAAGTGTCTGACAGTCCTACTCTGGAAAGATAGCATTGGGAGATCGACACTGTAATGATGCCAGTCACCAATGTAGTTCACCATTCACCATTATTGGTGTACCCTGTCTACCTATTCCCTCTTTGTAGTCACAGCCACCATCAGTGACCTCTGACTGAGTACATTAACAGGTGATTGCATATTGGGAGCTGTCACAAAATCCCACACAGAACCAACAGTTATCCAGGATGGCCAAAGAAACAGTCAGTTGTTCACTAAGCCACTGACAAAGACTAACTGCCAATGACTGCACAGCATTATCCTGTGGGAAATCATCTACCCCTGAAAAATATTGTAGTATCTGCACACCCCACACCATTGAGCCATTACAAATAGAGAGCCCACTGTGTACCTCCCGCGTATCCATGACAGGACTAACACATCTCACATGTTCTACATGCCTATAACATCACTGTGGTATACATAGTACTTGCTGGAAGGACAGGTATGTAACACAGACAGTATGCCCTACATGATACAAGGCCCCCATGCATGTGAAGCACACATCTGCTTTGACACAGCATGTGCAGGTTACAAAATGGGATGCAGAACACAATAATCATAATGGATGTCGGGCAACTGTCTGTACTGGACACAGGATATTTGTTGATGGGTCATCAAAATCACCACAGTTGTAGATGTGTGAGTTCCCAAAACCCTGGTGACACATATCAAGGGTAGCAGACCTGTTCACACATTAGGAATGCATGAGTATGCTGATTTCTGCCATTGTCCTTGTTAGCCTGTTATACACATATGAAGCTATGGAGCCATGCACTTATAGTGCTGTACCTTGCTGAATACATATTTCTACTGTGGTGATATATCATCCTGTGCTGCTTTATTGCTGATGTGCATCCATAGGTTATCCCAACAGACTTCTGAAGCAGAAACATAAACAGGTCCATGGAACACCTATCATTTTGTACCTATACAGCCTTACAACATCATACAACATAAAGTACACAAAAGTATGTGGCATACTTGTGACAAATGCCAGCATGGAGTATCTGTCATGAATCACTTCAAGTGGCATGGCAAAACAATACTGCATTATCCAAGTACATGTTAACTAATATAGTCATCCTGTGCATCAGACACATAACTTTATTTCCCTGCATCAGTAGTGAGGATGACAGGGATGTAGCACACGTATCATCACTTGCACAGGACGTTGTGTGGGGGTGCAGGAGGCCTTGGCTGACACAAACTGTTGACAGCATGTGTGTGCGTCAGAAAGAGAAGCAGATAAGATGGAACATGGAAAGGTGCTGTCTGTATCTGTAGATGACCTGCATTTGACAGTGGTGTGTGAGTATGTGCATGTACACAGTCAAGTTCAGTGCTAGCCCTGCATGTGTGTATGTTGGACACCTTTGTGCCATACATGGTAAAATTGACAGTTCATCACCTCTGGCCCAGAAGATGGGAACTGGCTCTGCCAAGAGTTGCACTGGCACTTCCATGCCTAAGGTCAGAAGTGGTGATAGTACCTGATGGTGACTGCTGTCTGTTGACACCGTGTCCCCCATGGGAATGCCCACAACCACGAGCCCATGGCTTGACATGTCAAGGTGAGGACAGCATACTCCACTCTGTAGCACTGGATATACTGCCACTATGGGAGCATGATTGTGCATGGCCACGTGGACTTTCAGCTGATGGGGTTGCTAATCTGTTTCCATGAGTCTGACTCTTAACTCCAACCACATGTTCCAGCACAGACAATTTACAGTCCAAGACAAATACTGTCTCATCCCACCTTCTCTCCACTGCATCAGTCAACTGATCCAGGGTGTCTCCAGTGTGGTAGAGGAAGCCAGGATGTCAGACTGTGCTGTATCCATAACCCTAAGCATACATCTGGTGTTCTATTCAGAACATGCCTGTACCTCCATGTCAGCTCAAAAAATGTGCTGAGTGATCCATGCTCTGACAACTGCAATGGGCGTTGGACAGACAGCAGGCCTCCTACAAGTACCCCTGTCAATCTGCCTGTGTGGGACCTCACCAGCAAACTTGCTATGGCCAATGTCTATACTCACTGGAGCCATAGTTGCTACACATGCCTGTTTAATTTCAGGGACTGGGTATGTGTGGGTATACTGACTGTGTGTGGTAACAATGTAGGCCGAAGATGGATGCCTACCTCTGGGGCAGATTCATCCCGCTCACCCCCAACGGTGCCACACTGTGGCCACAACCATCATCAGAGTCCAAATAGACACTGACATCAGGTTGTATAGTGGACAGACATCAACCCTCTCGTTCACCTGTGATAAGAAAGAAAAAAGCAATACATGAATGCCTGCACTATTGTGTACAAAAATTCCACCTATACTCATAATAACAAAAATCCACAATTGGAGTAGCGGTCAAACATTTTTCTTCCCTGCTTTCATCCAAAAAAAGCTTTCTCAGAACAAAATACACATTCAGCTCAAGACCTTTATAACAATCACTTCAAGTAAATCAAGTAAAACTTGAAAGGTAAAATTTACCTTTTAATTAATCAGTATGAAACTATACTTGATAAAACAACACATAAAAACCCAGTACACTTATCTTAACAAATATATTGAAGTGCACATTTCACTGCCTAATTTATTTTCCTTTCAACCTTTTGTTTTTTAAAAGGCATTTTAGAGTAACTGCCTCATTTAAACCAGGTAGATTATCTGCTTTTAACTGTCACTGCCATATTGTTTCATTTAGTTCAACTACACTCCTGAGATTACCCCCTCTAAGATCCTTGGGTACCTGTTCCAGACTAGAAAATAAAAGCATTCTACTCTCTTTACACATGAAAGTATGTTTACATAGGGCATTATTCTGGTCCTTAAGTTTAATAGAATATAAATGTTCCTTAACAAAACAGTGTCATGCTTACCAGAAGCAGAACCATGGCCTTCACCAATATCTGACAGACCTGTGAAAAGTTGAGGATAAGGTAATGTCAGTACCACCTCATGTTGCAGCACAACAAGGTAATATGTGCATATATCTCACATCTACAGTAGCTACTGTTTTACTTGTATTGGTATGAGAGTCCAAATGTGGTTAACCCCCCCCCAAAGAACAAAGACCTGACAGCCACATAAAAGTATGTACAGCCAGACACACTGACTGCTTCAGTATTACAATGCTGATAACAGTATGTCTACTTGCACACTCCTCTGCTGTGGAAACTGTGGCACCCACCTCCATGATGTATGGTACGATGGATGCCTGGGAGCTGTTGTGTGTGTCTACGTTCACCAGGAATTCCTCAGAGTCCGAGACTAGTTGTTCCACTGCAGCAGCATGACCCCGGCTACATCTGCTGCCCTTCATCGTGCAGCATTGATCAAGTCGTTGCATGATGTTGGACCTGCTCATATGTCCTGTACTGATGGCCCATGCCATATACATCACGGACAAGGTCTGTCCTCAGTGCAGCCTGCTGTTCTCTGTTTGCCTCCCCTGGGCTGTAGGATGTGATGATGATGCCTTATTCCTTCCACTATAATTTCATTTTCTGCATCAGACAAGGGTGCATGGCATCTAGGGTACATGATTCCTGAAAGTAACAAAAGGGGAACACATTACAGGATCACATACATGGAATTACACTATGTAGAAATAGAGCAAGGACAAATTGGCTGGCACTATCAACTGCTTGCTCACACATGTCATACTCCACAGTAAGTGTGTGGATACAACTGAGATAGTAGCAATAGTCAGGTATTCCCATGAGTGCCATGACAGATACTGCTGTATGATCATTCACCCAACACTGAAGTCTACTGTGGTGTGTCGCTATGGGCAACCCCCTGATAATATTTCATAAGAACAGTGCCACACAAATAGTAGTGTGCTACTACTACTACAACCACTATAAAGGGACAGTCCAACAAGACCAATGTGCCACAATGACAAATAACAATGCACCCTTGATGTACTGTACATCCTGCTTAGGTGTAAGACAGCAGGAGATCAATGACATGTCATTATCACAGGTCCAAGACAGGCTTAATGCTGTAAGTCCTATTCCCCATAAGTCTATTCAGCCATTTACATCCTGTTGTACACAAAATCAGTTACATATCTAATGGAGTACAATGCTCCTCCGTTGAAATGTGGCGGTAGTAAAGTTTTCACAAAGGCATGCTCTGTGTGAGGAAAGTCTCATACAGAATGGTGCCCATAGCCAGCTGCTTGCTTTTTAAACATGCTTCTCATCAGCAGGTGATTACTCTAAACCAATCTGTGGGTCTGAAGTAGTAATTACAACCAACACAGCTGATTTGCACTATCATCAGCCAATGACATACAACCACTGTACAATATATAAGGCCTTCATGTAGATTAGGAACCCTTTCTGATATGTTGTGCTGGACATTACTGGGGTGAGGAGACTACATTGCTGCAGAGGGTATGTTTGTAGCAGAAACCTTTACATAGAGATGTGTATACTATAAGCTGCAGTTGGTGCTGCAGGTAATAGACATATGCAGAGAGTGTGAACACTTTGTAGGACAACAAGCTGTAGAAGTTACTGTGGGAGCTGTGTCAGCCTTTTTGTAGAGGCAGAGCCAGAGGAAGATACTCTTTCCACTCCAAATAAGGCATGTGTTTAAGGTAAGTATGTTAGGCAATGGTATCACTAACAGAGTACTAGGCAACATGTTTGGTGTGTCCTTGAGTAAGATGGGGTATAAATATAAGAATATGTCCACCATTAGGGCAAATGTCAGGCCACATGTTAAGGTCTGGTAGTAATTTGCAGTATGTATGAGGGCACTCATTGTTACAAGCAGGGAATTCGAATGTGTATGTTATCTGTGCATCTGTGATAATCTGCAAAGTGACTGTGGAAGGATTATGTGGTGCACTCTGATATTAGTGGCCCTCATTTGCCGCACCTGTGTTGATATTCTCTGTGAATGCATATTAATACATGATATGACACTTTATGTATATATAGTTATGCTATAGGGATTATGTGAAGTGTGTTCCTACCTTCAGGCCTGTGACTTCCATCAGTGAAAAGCAGACATGTCATTTGAAATGCATTGTGTGGATAAAGAGTGCATGACTGAGTCAGTAATTGCTGTCTTCACAATACTATACATTCACTTCTACACACCACTGGATTTGAACCCGGTCTGTGTGTGGCAAAATGTGCTGTTTACATGGCAATTAACAGATTGAGCTATTGAGTCACTGCTACAGCAGGTGCATTTGCAAGATATATGTGTACACATACAGGCTGTGACATACATTTTCTACTTCCATCAGTATGTGCATGGCTTTATATTGATGTATGTGTGCACGTGAGTCCCAGATGAATATGTATTTTGCCATTAATAACTTAGAGTTGTCTATCTACATGATGCTACTGAAGGGCAGATTTACCTGCTATCACAGGCTTCACTTATATCCATTATTATGTATTTGGCTTTCTAGTGGTTCACTATTGCACCAAAGTTCAAGGTACATTCCCATTTTTAATATTTTTAATTGAATTACTTTTTAATCAACTTTGCATGGCATGCCATGGTGTGCAGCTCTGCTGAGACATGCTTAATGACTGTAATGGGCAGTTACTATGTTTTCTTTAAACCATCTGCTTTAATTAAGAGTTGTGTGGTGTGACAGGTTAATGCAGTGGTCTGTAGGTATGATGGTCCTAGGTTTGAAATATGGGACTGGTGTTTATTTTGTAAGTGTGTATTACAAGCTGAAAAACACATATAGCCAGTATAGTTCTATTTGGCTGACTTAGTGAAGCTGCACAACATGGTGCAGCACAACACACAGCAATGCACTAAAAATATAAAGAAAAGAAAAATAGGGAGATAGGAAAGTGGTGAAATGAGGTGCAAGCAGGGGGGGACCATATTGAAATGCAGGTAGGGATGTACAGGAAGGGTGCAGGAAAGAACCAGAGGTATCTATTTCTTGTACAGCAACAATTGTGCACTTTGACAGAATTTGATCATGACTTTGAACTGTCAACCCCAGAGAGGGGTGAGGACAACATAACTGCATTGTTAAGCCAATTGGACCAAATTATGTCTGTCCAGTGGACACATGCAAAATGGAGAGCTATGTATGGGATGATTTTTTTGGGGGACAGGTGCCCATTTTTTAATGTGAGAGTGGAATGCTGAGGAAGTGACATAGGTACATGTGGGGGAGGTAAGTTGGGTAGGTTAGGATGCATTTACAGACAGACAAAACAGACAAGACAGCAGACAGGGGTGGTGTGTGGCACATGAGGGGGGTGAACAACTTGGATAGGGAGGGTATTATGGAATCCAAGTCCCATGTGCCTCCAGACAGCAGCAGTGTGACTCACATCCACACCCATGGGATTGTCAGCACTGCTCCTTTATTTCCCTAAGGTTGGCAGTGCTGGAAGCTAGGCACTGGGGTGAGATTGCCCCACCAGGTTGGCCAGCATGCCCTTAATCTGGTGCAGGCAGTGGTCAAACCCATAGCAGACTATCCTGAGCACCAAGACCAAAAGCTCATCCCTGGTGACAACCCCCAACTTCCACCACTACTCCCAGAAGGGAGATGGGTGCCTGTCCCGTGGGGTGGCACTGCCTGACACCTCAGGCAGTGCAGTGGCAGCAGAGGGGGCACCACTGGTCTGCATCACAGACATGCTGGGTCCCAGTGCCACAGCCATTTGAGACAAGGTAGGGGGATCAGCTGGAAATGGCCTACATTGATGTGCTGTGGTGAATGAGGTATAGCAATAAGTTAAAGCTAGTAATAACCAAACCATTGTTAGTATTAACAGAAAGGAACATCATTTTAGTTAATCCAAATACATATTAATGTATATTATGTGTAACACAACAGTAAATAGCATAACAGTCAGTATGGTAACAGCAAGCCTGTAAGAAGTAAATCATAAGATCAACAAAATAGTTAGTTTAACAAAAAATGGTAATAGTGAATCATAATAACACAACAATGCATCACATTTTACAAAAATATAGCTAATGTAACAAAATATGTTAATAGTAAATCATAAGAATAAATAGCAATAACAAATAAATGAAGATAAGGGGTGGGGAGAGCGAGAGAAATAATCCATTATTGAGAATGCAGACTATATCCCTGCAAACTCTGATAATAAATACTCTACAGGCATGTAGTGTCAGTTCTGAGTACAGTGACTACAATTCTCCTGCAGCTGAATTAGCACATACATACCTTTCAAGATGTTAGCATGGGTCAGTATGGGCCAAGCAATAACAAACGCAAGTACACAGTTACATAGAACACTTTCACATAATGTGGACTTCTGTAACTACCAAGGTGTTCTGTAAGAAGATTTGGTAATACATTGCATTCCAGGCAATCATTTTTCTGGTAATCCTGTGACAGACAGATTAGGCAGTTTTAATTACATTACATGAAATCATGAGACTTGAGAGGCATGTTTATGTATAGTACATAAACTAGACATGCATCATGCCTTACCTGGCAGGCATGGGAATAGAACCCAATAGCTGTGAGTGCAGGGAATATCTGCAAAAAATTAACATTGACTGCAGCAGCTTAGTACAGACATGCAAGGAATACAGTCATTCTGGGAATATGTAGAGATATGTATTTAGGAATCAACAATGCTGCTTAACACTTTATTGCTATTGCTGATAACTGTCTGTGAAATGTTAGCACAATCATATCTGCTTATAACATGGGCTACCTCAACTGTATACCATTTGCTCCTGGAATGGGAGAAAAAGACAGCATTATGTGACTGACTTCATTTTGCATTCTAGAACTATTACAGTGCTATACTTGACTGTAGTGACAGTAGAATACACATGCATGGCATATATCAGTACTGCATTTATTGAAACAAATTTCTTTAGGAATCAACTATGCTGCTTAACAATTTATTGGTATTGCTGAAAAGTGTCTGTGAAATGTAACCACAATCATATCTGTTCAGAACATGGGCTACCTCACCCATATACCATTTGCTCCTGGAGTGGGAGAAAAAGACAGCATTATGTGAGTGAATTAATTTTCCATTCCAGAACTATTACAGTGCTATACTTGACTGCAATGACAGTAGAGCACACATGAATGGAATATGGCCATAATGCATTTATTAAAATAGAATTCTGTAAGAATCAACAATGCTGCTTAACACTTTGTTGGTATTGCTGATAAATGCCTGTGAAGTCCACACTATATTTGTCCATAGCGTGGGCTACCTCACCCATATACCTTTATTACCTGAAATAGGATTAACAGAGAGTATTGTTTGACCGATACTGGAATAGAGACAGTCTTAGACTCTATTATGAGTTAAACAATACAATTTGCAGGCCAT
This sequence comes from Protopterus annectens, assembly GCF_019279795.1. NCBI lineage: Eukaryota > Metazoa > Chordata > Ceratodontiformes > Protopteridae > Protopterus > Protopterus annectens. The sequence continues at coordinate 523,092,964 of NC_056728.1, read as the reverse complement.
TAATTTTGCGTTCTACAGTTATCACAGTATTATTGTGTATACTTTATTGCAGTAAATGTTTTACTCTTTCTTGCTTATTGCACTATAGTTAGCATAACAAATCTGTACATACCACACTCATGGTGCAACCAGGCCAGGCACCCGGTATGGAACTCAACATTGTGAGCCCTCTGAGCTACAGCTGTTGGAAGAGAAGCACACCATTATGCATACCAATTTTACAGACATTCAGCTTGCATATTGGTAAAACAGAGGAAAACATACTTACATATTTGTGGGGCATTCTCAGCCCTGGCTTCTTGGACCCAGGTCTACAAGGTTCCCCCCTTTCTCCTCTTTAGGTCATCATAATGTGACAACACTGCTCATCTGTGCGGGGATACCAGTAACATTGGTAAGTTTCCTGGCCAACTGATCTCAGGCCTCCGCCTTCCACTCCAAACCCTGGAAACCACCCAGCAGCAGACTGAGTTCATGATTTTTCACCAGGAGCCCAACTAAGAAGTTGGACTCCTGAAGACCCCATCTCTGTGCCCAAAAGTGTGCACCTTCACCAGCACCGCCTACCATATCATCAGTTCATCAGAGTCCAAAGACTGTTGCAGAATTCCTGCCTATTGTGCCTAATATAGGCTGTTTTCCCACCCTTTCAAGTCACTGAGCAACATTTTAAAAAGCGTGGTGTAGCTTAGCATAGCACAAACCAGCTAAGTTCAGCTAAGTAGTGCAAGATCTCACACAACAAAAGTTTTAGCTAAGCTTAACTCCACACAAACAAAAGTAGCCATTAGCATGTTTAAGCAGTGTTCAGCACAGCACAGCAGTGCCATATTTCACAAATTTGTTTTTAAAATTAAACATATATAATAAATTAAAAGCATCTTATCACTGTTATAGCCTCAAACCCAGGACCTACTAAACATTAGGCTGCATCCCTACCCATTTAGCTACTTAGTTATTATGAAAAACTAGTACACCTACACATATACTACTGGGCTACCTGTTAGCATTGCTAAGCACCATGGCACACTGCACAAACATGCTTAAATAGACAGAGACATAAATAATTAATTACATCCAGTTTCTATTTTTAGATGTCTAGCACATATCAGCTATGTATGTATGAATGCCGCTCAGCAATTAAAAAAAAAACACTGAAAAAAAACAAAAATATTTAAAATAAGAAAAATACATCATTATGATCATTAATGACACCCGGTTTCTATTTTTAGATGTCTGGCAGGGGTCAGCTGTTTACATGTGAGCACAGCTTGGCATTGCTGTGCTCCTCGCCACGCAGTGCAAACAAACAAAAAATGGAAAAAAAATTAAATAAAATATTACAGATTTGACCCAATTCACAGCATTTCAACAGTAGTGTGGAGTAGTACAGATAGCTTCACTCTGTATGCATCCAGAACCACGGGTAGATTCTACACTTTTCCCTACACCGATTCAATATCCCTGTACTTATTGAATGAACACGTTCTGGCCTGGCTTGGGAGTAGCCCCTGCAAGAATGAATCCAGTCCAAGAGCAACAAAAATATGTTTAATAGTATAAAACATAGTTGCAACAATCAGTCAAGCGCTTTCATCCAGTGACCCTGGACTTCATCAGAACTGATATTCCAATCTAAAACAGTCTTCAAATACCATCATACTATCGTAGACAGCCAATCAAAATTCAAATATTAGCATACATTAAAATGTTTGCCCTCTTCCCCACACAATTTAACCATTTCAATGTATACAATATATGTAAAACACTTCAAAACTTTTTGTGTTGAATCACAGCTTTTTGATTTTTTAAAAATTGATATTTATAATGTACACATTAATATAAAAGCACACATTAATATAAAAACTGAGCCTATAATTCCCCCTAAGGGATCTATTTCTAAATACAGACATTTAGAAAATAATGCTGTATGTAGAGCATTCTGTTTCAGAATTCTAGAGATAGTGGAGAGATCCCTTGGGGGAGGGACTGGAGTTCCAAATTAGAAAGGGCAGAACTTTATTGGCAACTTAGATACAAGTCAGCACCTGGGTATAAACGATCACTTATCAATTATACCTATTTTAAAATATAGAGCACTGGAATTATAGGTTCAGTTTTTATATTAATGTGTGCATTTTAAATATCAGTTTTTAAAAAAATTAAAAAGCTATGATTCAACACAAAAAGTTTTGAAGTGTTTTGCATATATTGTATGCATTGAAATGGTTAAATTGTGTGGGAAAGAGGACAGACATTTTAATGTATGTTAATATTTGAATTTTGATTGGCTGTCTACAATAGTATGATAGTATTTGAAGACTGTTTTAGATTGGAATATCAGTTCTAATGAAGTCCAGGGTCAGTAGACGAAAGCTCTTGACTGACTGTTGCAACTGTGTTTTATACTACTAAATATATTTTTGTTGCTACTGGACTGGATTAATTCTTTCAGGGCTGCTGCCACACTGGGCCAGAAGGTGTTCATTCATTAATTGTGCCTTCCAGTACACCATTTGTGATTTTTACAAGTGATTTTGGTGGTGTGGGACCAGGGATGATCGGTTGTGCCTGTCATCAACTAGAAACAACTAGTGGAATACGTTAAGATGGAGGTATTCACCAATGACACACAAAATGAAAGAACTGGTGAATTAGCAATGAGTTGCAAGGATTCCGCACTGAAGAGTAGAAACCTCACTCAGCTCATTCTATTATTAATACAGAAGGTTTCACAGCTGCAAGAAACAGTGGAGAACTTAAGGACTGAGTCTGTCAGTAAAATGGGTTCCCATGGCAATGGGAACATTATCACAAGTAGCACTTGCGAACGTTTACTTCTGGGTTTTCTTTCATCCAGTTCACCTATATTATCACAGAATACGATTCCCTGTGGTCAGGGCAATCAAGTAAATACAGCTACAAGCAACAAACGGAGCCTGAGGGACTGGTTAAATGTTGACTGTTTTACTGTCAATGGATCCAGTGTACAAACTATTAATACAAATATTAAAAATGGACTAAAGGACTTCGAATCTCTTTTATTGAAGATACATAACCTTTAATGTGATAACGCATTCTTAAAAGAATCATTAAGATGCAAATGAGTTCCTAGGGGGCTCAGGGTATATACATTTCTGAACGGCCTGGTTAACGGCCAGGAAGAATGTGATTTAGTGACTGAAATGATTGATTGTCATGGGTTTCAACTCATGGAGTTCATTATTAAAATTAACAATGATAAAATATAAAAACTGTTAATCGAGGTGGACAAACTTAATAATGTTATTGTGAATGATGCACAGTTTAATAATTATAGTGCACATTATGAAGGGATTTTTGAAACTGTTAAAAACATATAGATAACAATATAAAAAGAAAACATGGTAAATTATTGAGAGATGAAGAAGAATACAGAGATAACCTGGCATACCCTTTCCCTAAATCATGTAATGTACAAGCCAACAAAGAAACAAACACTACTAGGAATAAGGGTTGGAGTATTTGTGACAACATGAATGGTTGAAAAAGAAGTTAAATCTATGAGGAGGATAATACAGACAACTATGACCAGGAATATCCCCCCTTGAGGAGATCAGAGACACTCCAAAATAAGAGTAAAAATTCAAATAATTTTTTAGGACAACAGGGAGGGGGGACGTGACAGAATCCCAGAGGTCAAAGATGGAGGAAAGAGAATTACAACCACTAAAAGAGACCACCGAATCTCAGAAAGAAAATATAAAGAGTAGTTATGAGGGTACACTTTTGAGTTATGGGGGGTTTAACATCTACAATTATTCAAATGAGGTTGTAAATTTGGATTATTTTTCCCTGTTAAAGAAGGGTATGAAGTTTGTACTTAGGAGGAAGGATGTTATATCCAAGAATCTAACTGAATAAAAGACTTTTACCATAGGTTCATAGGTTCATAGGTAGGTACTAGGCTATCGTCCCAAGGGCCTAAGTTAGTCTAGCCAACAAGGTTCCCTGGCTTACGCCGCCCAAGAAAGTTATTTTCCTGTGCCCCTGTTGAGCAGAGCAATGGATGTGATCCCCGGGGTGCATTTCCTATTTCCCATCCACTCATAAAGATTTTTCTTGAAGAGTGCTACTGAGGAACTTTGCTTGACATAGATGGGTAGCTTGTTCCAGAGTATGAGAAGTCTCTGGGACAGGAATCTATCCCTCCAGCATGTCCTGTTTATTGTGGTGAAAAGGTTTTGGTCCCTAGAGCGTGTAGCTCAGAGAGATTGGGATTTCTTTAGGTGTAGTATGTCCAACAGCTCTGGGTTTGACATAGCTTTATATGTTAGGCAGAGATCACCTCGGAGTAAGCAATATGCTATGGGGTAAAGCTGGAGTTTTTTGAGACAGTCAGTGTAGGACATCTGTTTGAGGCTAGTAATCCTCTTTGTGAGGTACTTCTGTGGCCTTTCCAGCTGCTGCAGATGTCTTGTGAGGTATATTCCAAAAGGGGCATTGTACTCTATAATGGGTCTAATGAGTGTCGAGTAGAAGGGAACAATGACCTTTTTTTTCCTAGATAAGAAGAACCTTTTTTTGATGATGTGTGCCACATAGAAGGATTTCCTGCTACTGTGGCGATGCGATTATCAAAGGAGAGAATACTGTCCACCTGGGACCCAGGTCTCTTATCACACATTCGGCATTAAGTAAACTGCTGCCTATGTGGTAGTTCATGGGTACAGAGTTTTTACCAAAGGAGATGACAATGCATTTTTGGCACTGAGCTTGAGGCCATGGCTCTGACACCAGACATCTGTTTCAGTGAGGCCCTTCTGTAGGATGTCCACATTATTTGGGGACTCTACTATGGCTCCTAGTTTGCAGTCATCTGTGAACTTCATTAGCCAAAGGCCTTCTGTGTTAGCCTGTACTTCAGAGACGTAGATACCAAACAGGAGAAGTCCCAGGACTGAACCCTGTGGTACTCCACTTGTCACTGGTTTGAAGTCAGATTTGGAGTCTGCAACTTTTACAGTGTGGGTTCTGTCAATGAGCCAACTGGCACCCCATCTTGTGATGTAGGGATTTATACCTAGTTTAGTGAGTTTAGCTATAATTCCAGAATGGGGGATGGTATCAAAAGCCTTGGCAAGGTCAAGATAGGCTGTGTGAACCACCTTACCCTTGTCTACAGCTTTGGTGACTGCCTCAAAGAAGTAGATCAGGTTCAGTGAGGCATGATCTGCCTTTCACAAACCCGAACTGGGTGGGGTCCAGAGTTTGGAGGTTACCAATGTCTTTGCTTATGAGTTCCATGATGATACGTTCCATGGCCTTACCGACCAGGCTCGTCAGGATAATAGAGCAATAGTTTAAGGACCAGAGCGAACAGAGTATAAATGTAAACATTACTATAGGGAATGATATGCCTACAATAGGAACTAATATTTTTTAAGAAAAAAAGTTGCTTTAACCCCCATTATACCCTACAGTAGCAACCTATGAGCATATCTGTACACAAGAGATTTTTAAGTTGTACAAATGTAGTAAAAATCAATTTCACAATCTACGCCTGGAGGAAATTAAATTATCAATGACATTAGAACAAACAGTAATGTCAGGATTATTAAGCCAGACAAAAGTGGAAGAATTGTGATGGTGAGTAAGATGGATTACAGTTGTAGTATCCTAGCTATGCTACATGATGAAGACAAGTATGAAGCAGTCTCCAAAAATGAAATAAACATACCCCAGACTGAGATCCATCTTATGATTGAGGATAGTCTATTTCAGGGAAATATCAATGAAGTAGTATTTAACTTTTTGGTTAATGAACACCCAGTTATACCAACAGTGTTCAGTATTCCTAAAGTACATAAGGACATCCTGAATCCACCTTATAGATTAATAATTTCTTCTCGGTTTAGTATGACTTATTCCCTGGGAATTATTGTGGACAGATTAGTAAGAAATGCTTTGACACCCATTACACATATTTTAAAGGATTCCTGGGACTTTCTTTCTCGTCTCAATAGCAAAATGTACACTGATGGATGTTGTTTTACTACTATTGACGTATGTGATTTATTCACTTCTATCCCCCATGGTTCAGGCCTAGAATTGTTTTATGATGCCCTTCATTTCAGAACAACACTAAACTACACATTTATAAATTTAGTGATGTTATTGATGGATACTACATTAAAAAACATTTTTTTCTTTTTTGAAGGGGAACATTTTAGACAGACCCAGGGGGTAGCTATGGCCAAAAGTTGTGCCCCATTGTTTGCCAACTTGGTTATGCATAGTTGGGAAAAACAATATATTTTCAGTAGTGAATATAAGCACAAATGGCCAATATATTTAAGATTTTTGGACAATATTTTTATATTGTGGAAAAGAGAGGATGTGGGTATAACATTTGACGAATATATTAATGGAATATGTGATTATTTTAAATTCACTTCCTCACACAATAGCAACAGTATAAATTACCTGGATGTTACAATTAGAAAAGATGTGCACAACAAATGTTTTTCTTCCATTATATATAGGAAGCTTACATTCTGTAATGATTATTTGGAATATAGTAGCAGTCATCCATACTTTATGAAGAAAAATATTGTAATGGGGCAATTTATACGAGTGGCACAAATGTTTTTGTCACTTCAAGGTTGCAAACAGGAGATGGTTGTGGTGAAAAATTATTTTTAGAAATAAGATATCCAAAGCAACTGGTTGTGAACATGTACAAAATAGTTATAGAGAATTGGGGAGGTAGGTATAAACCTTTACTTGGGAACAAAACTGAAGTGAAAGAAAATGTGACCCCAACAGGTGTATATGAAAACTCAATGATACTGGTTTATGGGGGGTTAAGTAACCAAATTAAAAACATAATGAAAAGAAATTGGATTCTTTTTAAGGCAAACAGTGACTTACATGTGGTTATGGGTAATAAACCAAGATTTGTTTGCTGAACCAATGTTAATTTAAAATTCTTATTAGAACACCCACTGATTTCAAGAAGTATCAGCGAAAGGGGTACTAATAGCTGTGGGTGTTGTAATTATTGTAAATATATTCTGAAGGATTCAGTGTTAAACAGTGGGGAATTACAAACACAAATAAGAACAGTGCCAGGTAATTGTGGATCTAGGGGCATTGTTTATATTGCTAAACGTCAAGATTGTAATGGTTTTTATAGAAGGAAAACAGAGAGGTCCCTTCGGAAAAAAAATTATGAGTACATATATGCCATAAGACAAAGGAATGTGAATAATGCATTATACAGACATTTAGAAAATAATACTGTATGTAGAGCATTCCGTTTCAGAATTCTAGAGATAGTGGAGAGATCCCTTGGGGGAGGGACTTGAGTTCCAAATTAGAAAGGGCAGGACTTTATTGGCAACTTAGATACAAGTCAGCACCTGGGTATAAACGATCACTTATCAATTATGCCTATTTTAAAATATAGAGCACTGGAATTATAGGTTCAGTTTTTATATTAATGTGTGCATTTTAAATATCAGTTTTTAAAAAATCAAAAAGCTGTGATTCAACGCAAAATGTTTTGAAGTGTTTTACATATATTGTATGTATGGTTACATTTTGTGGGAAAGAGGGCAAGCATTTTAATGTATGCTAATATTTGAATTTTGATTGGCTGTCTATGATAGTATGATGGTATTTGAAGACTGTTTTAAGTTAGAATATCAGTTCTGATGAAGTCCAGGGTCACTGGACGAAAGCGCTTGACTGATTGTTGCAACTGTGTTTTATACTATTAAACATATTTTTTGTCGCTATTGGACTGGATTAATTTTTGCAGGGGCTGCTGCCAAGCCAGGCCAGAAGGTGTTCATTGATTTAGTTTTCATTGTGCCTTCCAGTACATTCCTGTACCTCAGCTTTCCTTCAGCAGTGGATCATCATTAATATGCATGGCATGCTGCCGAGGGAGTGCCATGGCCATGCACATGGATACATTACATGTAGGGTCTACATGGTGCCTACACAAATTTTATTAAATCTTGGGGACTGTGTATAGCTTTACAAAATGTATCCCTAATTGTGATGTGTTCCATGTGATTACTTATTATTCAGTTAATCTGTTAAAAAGGTTTTTGAAGAGAAGTTACCCTACATCTTAACTATTTCTGGTAATATGTGCATAGAAATAGTGCACATATATGACACTGGACTCTAAAATCATAGAACATGCTATCTAAGGCAATGTGATAGTTTACCTGGCAACCTATAGAGACAAAATAATGATGGGGCATTCCTTACAACGACATGCTCATTACATGGCATGGCAGATGAATTTTGCCTCCTTAGCTTCAAGGGTTCATAGAAAGTGATGAATTATAAAGCCTAAGGTCAGCAAAAATATAATGCTATTCACTCCTCTTACTATTTTTAACCCTATGTAATGGTTTAGTTTTCATTTGGGTTAATTCAGTCTGAATTTTCATATGTGTAAAGGCAATCTATTTAAAAGTCTTGAGTGGTGCTGTCTTATAATGCTATCTCATTTTTATTGTTGTTGTTATCAATTTTCCACACTTCATTGTCTGATCTGCCAGTTACCCACTATGCAGTGCAGTTCAGACAAAGAGATTTAAAGCAAATAAAACCCAATAAAGCACTGAAGACTAGATGCAAGTCTACACTGAATTATCTGTTCAGTGTAGTGAGAGTGATATTAGTCAGCCTTTGCAGCAATGTCATTCCAGCGATTCTTTTGGAATATTACATTTGTATTCATCTAACTTGGTCTGTTGTTCACCATACAAGAGTAGAATGTTATATTCTGTTTTCTGACTGAGCTTCCTAATGACACACATATTATAGGATATTTATATATACTGACTATGCAAGAACAAATTACTGTGGCAAAAAGTGTTCCTTTATGATATTATTAAAACTGCTAAGTTCTTTGTCAATAAATTTGTCAAGATCTTTAATTTTATGTGCTATTTTTAGCACCTGATTGCTAAATCATACGTGTGTTGTCCGTTAATCAGCTTCTAAACTATTAAGTAGCACATTCACTTATATTTGCTTATATTTAAATTATTGTCAGTGGACCACGTGGTTCACTTTGTTAAGATATTTTAGGTATGAATAAGTCTGCATGTAACATGAATGCACATCCTATTTCATAGCACTCTATGTAGTTATTTAGTTTTATATGATCTCCTGGCACTGTGCCACCAATAAAGATGTGTGACTATAAAGGACAGTTTTATTTTGTGCAGCACATCACTTTTGAAGTCAGGCTTTTATAAATGATCTTCTGATAGTTTAATTGTCAGTCTCTGCAGTTAGTTAAATGACACTTTAAATTCTACTCTTGGATTTTAATTATACTGTATTTTCCTTAATACCACTGTGTAGAGTGGTTTTGAATGCTTATATCTGGTCCATGTACACAGTGAAATTAGCAGCTGTTTGCTGTTAGTCTCCAGCAAATGAAACAAATTGCAGTCAAGGTTAGGTAGCTGACAAAGCTTAATCACTTTTTTCCCAGTAACACTAAATCCCCAGTCATTTACTTATTCTTAAAGAAATAATTATTATTTACTCAACACTGAGTACATGCTAAATGTTCTTGTCAGAATTCTGCAGGCTCCATTTTAGATCCAACCATAAGAACAGGAACTATTATTGCCTGTTCCTGAATATCAGGAATAATACAGCTTTAAATAAATCAATTGTACAAAAACTATCATGGCTCTTCCGTGATTCATTTATTCTTGCAGTAACAAGTGTTAAATTAGAAAAGGTGGTATATACAAAATGTCGTGGATGAGAATATGGGTTAAAGCTGTGATGGAAGAATTCAAATCAGTCGAGGTTTAATGCTGATAATATGATCTGTAACAGGTAGCGGGAAGAGAAAAAGATAAGAGATAGGAGGTTACAGCAACTGAAATTTTAACTCTTGGCCATATATTGTGTGGTGCTTACTTGTGTCAGACTATGTCTGCATATAGACTGAATTAAGATTAAGTGTGTAGCTAACTGCAGTTCTGGGAGCAAAACTCAAGGCTAAGAGAATGAACATGTTGAAACTTTTGACTACAACTTGTCTGGATTAAGTGACTGTACAATGCTATCAGTGTCAGTAATCATTTTCTAGGGTCCAAGCTTAGTACTGCCAGGGTCAGTTAGTTGAAGAACTGAAGGAGAGAATTTGGAGTGAAACAGCTTAGTGTAACCTTAGAAACGCAGACTTTAAAATGTCAGCATTGGTGGCCTTGGACATCTGCAAAAAAGGCATTGTCAAATGTTGAAGCTCTGAACTCCTCATGCTGTATAGGTAAATGAAAAAAAAAAAAACAGGAAATGGGAATAAGGTTTCCTATGTCACAGTTCCCTGAATCCTTTTCCTTGGCACTGAATGCCTTTGAAAAATATCATAGTATCAGCACAGCCCGTTTATGCCCGTATAACCATTGTTGCATATGCTGTGCTACCACTGTATTCGAGAAATGGTACTGCAGGTGGTATATAGTGGTAAGCCCAGTTGTCACATAAGGTCAAGCTAGTCTCAGGCAGGCAGGGTCAGGTAGAAGAAAAGAGGGACTTGCCAGATGAGGACCGTACACATGCATGGTACTCTTTACCATTTATTTACAGTGTCAGCTTAAAATCTTGTTTTTCTAGTACCTTTTAAGTGCATATTGGTAGTACAGCCCCATATCATGCTGTACCTTTCATTTTAGATGTGGTACTGCATGCATAACTGACTTCTTTACCTGTTATGTATTCATTCTCATGTCCAGCAAACACATGACACTGTGGGAACAGCCAGCTTTTGGGACTCTGAACTCCAGCTTTATGTGAGAACTATTTATGCAGGCAGGTTAAAAGCCTAAAGTGCCAATTTTCTCACACAGGTAGAACTGTGGATAGGGCTAGCTTCTAGTGTTTCTGGTAGTTATGTGGTAAGCTTGAGAAATGTTGTATTATGCCAGGATTAGTAAAAGTGATCAAATTACTTTGAATGTTAATGAGTATCGTGGTGTAGTGGGTATCCCATACATCTGTACCATTAGTTTAGCATTGGCTAGTGTTTGATGTACTCATACCTGTATAATGTTGTACTAGAGGACAGAGATAAAAGAATATAATTAAGCCATATTAAAGGATTGTGTGAGCTCTCTGCAATGCTGCTTTTTTATCTCTGTTCACTCTTGGGCAGGGGGCATTTTTGGATTCTGTGCATTGTTCAAAAGCCAGTCACTGAAACCCTGTTTGATGAAACAATGTGTAGACAAGGACAACCACCATAATGTCTTGCACTGTGTTTAAGATGCCCATATGAAAGAAAAACTTTTCAAGTGAGCTTCTAAGAAAGAAAAGATAGTTCTATCATAAAAACAGTATGTATCACTATCCTTAATGTTAATCATTATATGCCATATAGTAGAGTTGCCATTCAATGGCTGAGAATACCACCAAACAGAACTATATATATAAAACTATATATGAGAACCTAGCTACAAGTATAGAACTTTGATCCTTAAAATGGTCAGAGTTAATTTGTCTCTCACCTGCTGGTAAGATTTGAAATAAGGTTGATAGCATGTATGTTAGCCACCTTATGGCTATATGTTTCCCCTTTTCAGATATAATCTCTATCTCCTCCTAAACCACCTTAAGGCTAAATTTTTCCCCTTCTGAGATGTAATCTCCAACTATTTCCTCCTTACCTATTAACTTCCATCCATTTAATGTCTGTACTTCAGAAAAACATGTAATTTTGTGTATATAGCATTAAACAAATATCTATGTTGTTTAAATACAAAATAAGAATGTCACTGTAATTATACTTGTTTATGTATATTTAGAGCTTTTCTCCCCGGGCTTCCGCTGAAAATGGACATGTATCCAGTCGGACTTTCCCGGTTAACAAATGTAAAATAAAATAAAATAAATAAGAGTTAACTATTAAAAGAAATAATTAAGAATTTTTCCTAGAAAATGGACTAATAATTCTTGGGAGAAAGTTATCTCTCTTATTAAGACAACAAATCCAGATATACTTTCATCTAATTAATCAAATTGGAAGCAAGAATTGTTGAATATTGTATAACCTTCTTTATATGTTTATATTATTTTGCTATTCCCTTCTCTTTTGCTCTTGAGGTCTTTGTAAATTTTGTATATAGTTTATCGCAATTTGTCATTTAAATTGTAAAATAATTTTTTTTCTCTATTATTATTGGAAAATTAAATAAAAAAATTTGAGGAAAAAAAAAAAGAAATGCCTACTATACTGTAGTTATTTAAAAAAAACTGGCATACATGGTATACATTTACCTGTTATCTGTGTTTCTTTCAGCTTTTGCATAGTGATCCAGAAGAATCTGGATTGCTTTAACTGAATGTCTTCTACTGGATTTTATCCCATTAAGACAGCAGAGAAGGCAACAATTTCATGAAAGAATATGGAATTTTGCACATCTTCTCCCATGTTCTTAGCCTATTTCAAAATGCTGCATATTTGCATCTAACATCTCAGTGACATGCATATAGGAAACTAATATTCACTGACAAAGTATTCACTATCACTTTCAGAAGTGACATTAAACCAGGCTGCCACCTGTTGTTTCATTTTATGAAAGGCAAATTGGCCAGCATTATTCACACATTTGCAATAACAGCTTTGCAGTTTATTATTTTGCCCTATTTATTCTAATCCTTATTATACTATACTACATTTATTTCTTACATTTCTGCCTGGTTAAATTTTTACCTTCCATGACTGAGAGTGTTTAATGCAAGATTTTCCTTTGATTGACATGGCTTAATGAAACAAAGTCAATCGTGGATGAACCCTGCATTACTGACACAGGAGTGGATAGCTAATATTATACAATGACACTACTACTATTTAAAATGTTCCATATACTACTGGTCAACAACATGGAGTATATTCTTCTTATTTTCTGCATGGCACCTCTGAGGGATCCAAGCTGATCATAATGGTACAACAGAAATAAATGTACCTGTGTTTACACACACACACACACACACACACACACACACACACACACACACACACACACACACACACACACACACACATATATATATATATATATATATATGGTTTCACTTCATATACTTGAAATGCTGAAATCTCCAATTGCAGCATTTTGAGTGCATAAAGTCAAAACTTCAGAATAGCGAAAGGGCATAAGCGTGACTGCTAATATGTCAAATCCACGCTTATGCAGTGACACTAGGTTACGGGAAGTGCATGCTTGGGATGTTTGTGTTTGGACTGTCAGATGAGTGAGTGTATGTGAATATTTTTGTTACTGATGTGTGTGTGTGTGTGTGTGTGTGTGTGTGTGTGTGTGTGTGTGTGTGTGTGTGTTTGTGCACGAGGGACTGTAGAATGTGTGTGTTTGAGGTTTTTTTTTCTCTGCTTGTGCAATCTTGGAGTTAGTATATATAAGTAGGGGGGTGGGGGGTGCAGGGGTGCTTGCACCCCTGCTTATGGTTAGTGTAGGTATGCATATGTGTATGTGTGGTGTTTTGTTGTGTTTATGTTTTGTGTGGTGTAGGTGTTGTGGTTTGTGTGTGGTGTAGTGTATGCATGTTCAGGTTTGTGATTTTGGCTTTGTGGGGTTTCGGTGTTGTGATGGTTTTGACTTTATGCACTCAAAATGCTGAAATTCGAGATTTCAGCATTTCAAGTATATGAAATAAAACCAAAACCATATATATATATATATATATATATATATATATATATATATATATATATATATATATATATATATATATATATATATATATATATATATATATATATATATATTAATTTGTGCATGTGCTTGATATGCTTATAGCAAGAGCAATATGGCTTACTTGACTCCTCTGCCTTATGCGAAGGAAACGGTTACTGGAGCTAATTGGGTCTGGACATCATTTGTGTGCTCAATGCTAACAACTTAATTTTTCTGTATGAATCTCTGTATGTGTGTGTATGGGAGGCTGCTATACATAATACTGTTGGGGAGGACACTAGGCTCCAGGCACACCTTTTATTTACTACAATACAGCTCTGGCATTTTGTGCATTTGCTGTTTCCTGAGTTGTAACAAAAGCAAGTTATGTCCTTGTATTTTATAGTGAGCTATCCTGTTGTTTGTGGATATGAAATTTAGTAAACCTTATATGGTGGTGAAAGGTGAAGTAAAGTTTTTTTGGTGGTGAAAAAGAGTATCCAGAACCCAAGTTACATACTCAGATTTTGTGCATCTTATTTGGAGCTTTATTGACTTTTTTTTGGGGGGGTTCTTACATTAGAGGATCATGGGATCATAGGGTCCTAGGAAGTTACTTGGCTAATAACCCTAGGGCCCTTACAAGCCTTCCCAAGTTCTACCCTTATTTCCATGATCAGCACCTATTGCCCCTGTCCAAGAGGACACAGGTGGAACCCTGGGGTGAATTTACTGTTACCCATCCAATTGTCCCGATTGCATTTGAAGAGGGCCATTGAGATGCTCTGTTTGACATGAAGTGGGAGTCTGTTCCAAAGGTGTGGTAACCTCTGGGAGACACATCTGTCCTTCTAGCAGGTTCTATTATTGTTACATACCAAGTTAAGTTCTTTAGAGCAAATAACCCATTTACCATTTGACTCACAGATATGCAGCATTTCCAGTAAAGCAGGGTCAGAAAGTGCCTTGAATGCAAGACAGAGATTGCTTCTGCATAGTCTATATGAAACAGAATAAAGTGACAGTGATTTCAGACAATCCACATAGGACAGATGTTTAAGACCTTGAATTTTCCTTGTGAGGAACCTCTTTGGTCTCTCCAGTTGCTGCAGGTGCTTGAAAAGGTACATACCAAAAGGGTTGTTGTACTCAATTATTGGCCTTATGAGGGAAGAGTACAAGGAGATTATAACTTCTTTGTTTCTGGAGGCAATGCCCTTACTTAAGAGATGAGCAATATAGAATGCCCTTCTTACCACTGTGGAGATATGGTGGTTGAAGTTAAGGTTACTGTCAGCCTGTGTGCCCAGGCCTCTCACCACTGAGTGCATACTTAATTTGTTGTTATTTATGTGATGGTTAGCAAGAATGGGATGCTAATAATTTTTTTTTGCATTGCGTTTAAGGCTATGACTTTGGCAACAGTCATTTGTTTGTGTAAGACCCTTTTGTAATATGTTGACATCATTTGGAGACTCTATGATGGCTCCCAGTTTGAGGTCATCAGCAAACTTTGGCAGTTGCAGACCTTGAGTTTTTGCTTTTACTTCAGAGAAATAGATTCCAAATAGTAGAGGTCCCAGGACTGATCTCTATGGAGCACCACTGGTTACAGGTCTGCTGCTAGAGGTAGATTCCCCTATTTTGACTATATGGGTTCTATCAATGAGCCAGTTAGTGACCCATCCAATTATAAAAGGGTTGATACCTAGCTGGGTGAGTTTGTCAATGATGCCTGAGTTGAGGATAGTATCAAATGCCTTGGCTAAGTCTAGGTAGGCTGTATGCACAGATTTTCCTTTGACCAGAGCCTTGGTGACTGTCTCGAAGAGGTCCACCAAGTTTAACAGGCATGATCTCCCTTTGAAAAATCCAAACTGAGTAGAGTCAAGTGTTTGGAGATTACCTATATCATTTTTGATAAGGTCCATGATGATTTGCTCCATGGCCTTGCAGATAAGGCTAGTCAGGCTAACAGGTCTATAGTTCCCAGGGTCAGTGGAAGCACCACCTTTGTGCAAGGGAATAACAGTTGCTCTTTTCCATTCAGCTGGGATGAAGCTGGTGATTAGACTATGACTGAAACGAGTACCCAATGGTGTTACTAATTCTTGTTGGAGCCCATGTAGGGCACAGCCTGGGATGTTATCAGGTCCAATAGATGCTGCATTTTTGGGCTTAGAGAGGGCATTTATGACCTTCTCTTCAAAGATACAAGTTAGGGGACAGGTGGTAAGGATGTCATGGGGTACGTGTGGTGGGGACAAGTGAGTGAAGTTTTCACAGAACCTGTCAGCCAACAGGTTAGCTATGTTCTCAGGCTCAGTATATGTGGTATCATTAACTTTCAGTTCGCCACAAATCTGGGCCTTTCCTTTTAAGTTATGTATGTAACTAAAGAACACCTTATGGTTGTCCTTTGTTGAGGAAGCTAATTTGGATTCATAGTTTGCTTTGGAGGACTTCACAAGAAGTCTTATTTGCTTGTTTAAGCTGAGGAAGGAGTGTTTCCAGTTTAGGGTTCACTCCCTCTTAGTTTAGAGAGCAATTTATTCCTCTTATTGTAAAGCCTGTTAATGGCAGTTGTCTCAGGTAGGTTTGCTCTTCTCGAGGAACTTGTTTTGATCCTATCAGGTACAGCCAAGTCAATGCAGTTATACAGGTGTTTGTATAAAGCACTGGTGTAGAACTCGGCATAGTTGCCAGTTCCATCTGAGGGGGGAGGTGTAGTGAAGCTATTTATAGCATTCCATAAGAGGTTATAATCTGATATGGAGAAGTTTTTTAGTTTAGTTGCTGCTGGGGGGAGGGGGGGCAGGTGTGATAGTTACTTCAAATGAGACTGATTTGTGGTCAGATCTCACCAGAGAAGACCTCAAAGTGGGGGTGCTACAGTGGTCCCCCATATTGGTAATCACCAGATCCAGAATGCTGGCATCCCTCGCGGGGGTGTCAACTAGCTGGTCCAGGGCACTGGAGTTAATGAAGTCAAGGAACCTTTGGGCAAGTGAGTTTGAGGATGATTAATTTACCCAGTCAATGGACGGGTAGTTAAAGTTGCCATAAACCATGATTGTTGGATGTATCATGATAGACTCAAGTTGATCCAAATAGGCAGAGTGGGTGTCCTGATTCATGGACGGGGTCCTGTAGCTGGCAATGACTTGAACAGGGGTTCTACCAACAGTTAATTGCACCTGAAGTATCTCCAGGGAATCATACCGTTTAACCAATCTGGAGGTGTATTTATCTTTAATAAATATTGATACACTGCCTCCTTTATTTTTCAAGCCTTCAGTTTGGATTATCTCTTGGATTATTGGATTTGTGCTACTGGATTCCACATTGGTCCTTCTGCATGCAAGGTATTTGACAATAGTATGCTTGTTTTCATATATTACATTAATTTGACATGACTGTATGACTTCCTTACTGTAACATACGATTTTAGGATGTAAGATTCTTTATTTTTTCTTCCAAGCTGAGGATATAAATCAGTAATATTGTGGAATGTAGCTGCAGAAAGTATTTCTCTTTGCTTTCTTTGACACCATGAGAACAATGCAATGACCTGCTTAGTGGGTTTTCCCAGTTTTTGCCTCCTGTCTGACTTTGAATTCATACAGACTGGATGCATAGCAAGATGATGGTTTTGTAATTGCTCTACATCACCCAATTGTGGAATTTTATCAAGTTGTGAATAGCATTTACTCTGTGATAAATGCTAAATCTGGTTGCAGAGGTGCTAACAATGTTGTTTTTGTCAGCCTCGCTACCAAAGAGGTTAGTAATGACATATTGAGAATTCCAGACCTCATGCCATGCTAGTGATGTTTGTGCTGAGTGTGTAAAAGAAATGTGGCTTGTAATATCAGGCCATGCTGTGTTATATATTTTACCCTGTCTCCGATACAGGCTCCCTATCCCCATGAAGCAAAGTTCCTCCCTAACCCAATTCAAGTGTAACTAGGACAATTGGATGGAGAACAGGAAATCCATCCCTGGCTTGGCACCTATATCTCTAAGGGACACAGGCAGCTTGTAAATGGTTCATCTCCCAGGTCCCTGCTCATAAATGTTTCATTTCCCAAGCCCCTGCTTACACTTATCAAGGGTATGACAACTTGTTGAGATTTGGGATGCATGGCTAGGCTTATAGAGACCCTTGTGGTCATTAGCCTAGTAAACACTTATGAAACTATTAATCTATATATCTAGAATATATATATTATTGGATTTATGATATATCTTTTAGGATGTGTATATTTATATTGCTTACATTTCATGTTGTTGAAACTAAGTCTGTTATGTAAGCTGGTTGTTTTTTGATCATTTAGTCATACATGATTTTGTATTTGTAAGATTATATTACAAAACAGAGTACTTGCTGCCTAGTGAGGGATGTATCTCTCTAGGGAATGGTGTTGGAGAGCACTCTCCATCTAGGGGGGGGCTGGTTTGTGTAGGTGTGTTGAGCACTGGCCTTTTAGCTATGCTTCTAGCCTTCATTTGCTGTATGTCAGAGTTTGCAAAGGGAAAGTACTGGTCACTCCACTAGGTCTACAGACAGTACACTTGGACTTAACAATTAACTTATCCATGCTGTTACCAGAATGCACTATTATGCTAAATGTGTTGCTCCATTATATTTTTCAGTAAATTGGAGTAGCATGGTTACAAATGTCCATGTATTTTGACCATTGTCCACCAATAATTTGGTTGCTTTGTCTAGAGTAGACGTGTTGAGAACAGGTCTTTTTGCAATGCTTCCAACCTACATTTGCTTGTGTCAAAGTTTGCAAAGGGAATGTACTGGTCAATATGCATATTAGCATAATTAGCATATTTCTGTACATATCTTTGACACTGTGCACTTGTACAGGTTGTGAGTCAGTATGTTGTGTGCCAAGCCACCAGAGAGGTCATGAAAGGTACCTTACATCAATGGGGTATTTGATGCCTATAACAATTATGAATTGTTTTCTGAAAAATATTATTAATGTATTGCATATGTTCATAATGGCATGAATAACATTGACAGGAGAGTGTTTGACATTCCATGGTATCAAATAAAAATATTCACAATGCTGAAAAAACTTTGCATCAATAGTTGGTTTGTAACTAACACTTCATCGAAGATATTTATATTTATTTGTCCATATAATATGCAAATATTCATACCATTCATAAGCATGCAAATATCTCAGACAATGAGTGTCATCTACATAGGTTGATAGGTTCATAGATGTTTACTAGGCTAACGACCATATGGACCTTTTTAAGCCTAGCCATGCATCCCAAATCTCTGACAAGTTCTGATACCCTTGATAAGTGTAAGCATGGGCCTGGGAGAGAACCATTTACAGGTTACCTGTGTCCATTAGAGACATAGGTGCCAAACCAGGGATGATTTTCTGGTTTCTCATCCAATTGTCCAAGTTGCACTTGAATTGGTTTAGGGAGGAACTCTGCTTCACATGGATGGGGAGCCTGTTCCATAGATGGGGTAGTCTCTGGGATACATACCTATCTCTACAGCAGGTTGTATTTATATCACAGGCAAGGTTTAAGTCTTTATAATGGGTAATTCTGGTCCTGTTTGTTTTGTGACTATGCAGGAGGTCCGTCAGAGTGGGTTATAACAATGCCCTGAATGCCAGGCATAGATCTCCCCTCAAAAGCCTGTAGGAGAGAATACAGCGATAGGGCCTTGAGGTGGTCTGCATATTACTTACACCCTGTATTCTTTTAGTGAGAAACCTCTGTGGATGTTCCAGTTGTGGGATATGCCTGGTTAGGTACATACCAAAGGGGGCATTGTATTAGTTTGCATGAAAATGAACATCACATCTGCCTGAGCAAAAGTCATAATGATTGCTGCGGTCTGTCTACTATAGTTACAGAGATTTTAATAGATGTTTGCACAATTATAATAAGTAAATGTGTATATGTGTATATATATATATATATATATATATATATATATATATATATATATATATATATATATATATATTGTCTAATTACTTGTTCAGTATAAAATGATGTCTGTCTGACATAGTAATATCACCATAGTGACGAGGAATGGATAATGAATAATTTTCATATTTTAACTTTCTTGAAATTGTATTCTTTTTAAGATGGATAGATTTGTTTACAGTTAGGTTCCAAAACTGCATTCTCAGAATAGCTCAAGTGACGTCTGTCCAGGCAGGAACCCCTTAGGTGTCAGAAGGTGCAAAAAGAAGAAACATTGCTCCAAAGCCACAAACTGGTATTTTAATAAACCAAATGTAAGAGCTTTATTTTCCAATGCTACAAAAATATCATCAGACAAACAGATACACTCCCTCACATCCTTTAAATACCATAAAAAGCTAAACATCACCAGAGGGTGGCGCCCAAGAACAAGGCATGTTATACAGCATCTTGTGTAACATCTCACTTTCTAAGAAAGGTGGTGCCAAAGTACAAAATGCAAACATTTTGTTACCTTCATAACACATAAAGTCCTAGTGCATGCTGAATATTAAAAACTGAAAACATATATGCATGTGGGCGACCGTGGTGGTGCAGTGGTGAGCGTTGCCGCCGCACAGCAAGAGGCTCTCCGATTTGATCCTCAGCTGGGGTGACTTCTGTGCAGAGTCTGCATGTCCTCCCTGTGGTCATGTGGGTTTCCTCCAGGTGCTTCGGTTTCCTCCCAAAGACATGCTCTAGGTGGATTGGATACTCTAAACTGGCTGTAGATGTGAGTGCATGCATTTGTGTGCCTTCCGTGGAAGGTTGGGCACCAGGCTGGCAACTCAACACCATAAAACTCCACTGCCAATCATGAGAGAACAGGTAATCCACTGTGGAGACCCCTAACCAGGAAAAATCTGAAAGAAGAAAACATACATGCATGCATAAATATTAATGTCAATGATAAAATTGCATTGATTAGTTTAAATACTGAAAAAGTGCATATTGTTTCATAATAAAAATTAAACAGTACCTGCTTTCAACTTTAAAATAGGTTTGATCGATACACAGTCATTAAGCCTTGGGGAGTAGTGACATGTAAGATAACTTATAAATAAAAATCCAAACATAACCTGGAACTCGAACAACGGCTACTGCAGTGAACCTGGTGAATACAACGTAGCCGGAACAGCTAGACCCAACATCCGAAACAACAAATTCGGAATATAATAATCCAAAAGCACCGTCAACTTGTAGAAAGATTTTCTTTTATTGTACGATAAAAAATCTAGTACCACTAGTTTAGCGCTTTCATCTGCTGACCGCAGACTTCCTCAGAACTAGTGTATACCATCTTTACAAGCTTATTTAAAAAACTTTTGGCGCCAAAACTTTAAAATCCATTTAAAGAGACATACATTTCCAAAACTTATTAATAACATTTAAGCTAAATGATGTCGCTCTAAGCTGTTGTGAACTATGTACATTAAACTTAATTTCATAACTTTAACACCCACCAGGGCAGAATAAAATGAAAAAACAGGCAGATAATTTTAAATACCACACTCCATGCTGCTATTGGTTGAGCCATGGAGTGTGGTATTTAAAATGTATGTAATGTTTGTTCCTTGTTACGACTCTGAAGATGCCTAACTGTTTGGCGAAAGCATTCTACTATGCTTAGTCTGTATCAGTCTAAAATTATCTGCCTGTTCCAATAAACTTCCTGTTGTGAATTCACCTTCGTGGTACGGCTGCTGGACTTTGTGGCAATTTAAAGTTTTTTTAATTTCATAACTTTGTTTGCAACAACTAATAAATATAAATGTAACATTGTAATAAATATAACATTATAATAAATATAACATTATTTGACAATATTTTAAAAAATGTGAATAAATTCTAAAACCTAATATAATGTACTAATAATAGTGTAATTTTAATAATGTAAAATTGTATAAAATTATGAGTTCATAATCAAAACTGACTTAATACTAATGAACTCATTAATACCTGGACTCCTGGTGGAATCAGTGAGCATCTGCCATTTACTTTCTTTACAGGCTAGTCTTGTTTTCCAATCACCACCATATAGTGTGTCTTTTTCCTCATCTATAATAAAAAACAAGAAAATATGATCTTCCCCATATTCCTTAATGTGTCTATATAGTGCATTTTTACAATCATGTTTTTGTATCCTGTAATAATGTTCATAAATGTGTTTTTTCAACTGCCTTTCTGTTTTGCCTATGTAATGGGCTGAACATTTCTTACATAGAGCCAAATACACTATATGTTTAGTACTACAATTTCTACCTATACTTCTTATCACTGTGTTGTTTGTATCACCTAATTGAACTTTACTGTTCATATTGATATACTTACATTGATTACAACTTCCACATTTCCTGGTGAAAATTTTTTCCTGTTGATTAGCCATCCTCCTGTGTTTTACTCTTTTTAACAGTCTTTTTATGTCGGGACCCATTTTATAAACTATTTTGGGCTTATCTCCCAGAATATTCTTGTTAGAATCTATAACAGTTATTATGTCCCAATACCTCTCAATAATGTCTTTGATTCTATAACTGTATGGTGTATAGGTAATGACACAAACTCTACCCATGATGTCCTCTTGTGTGTAGTTAATATCTCTAACCTCCAATGTGTTACCCAACAAAGGTTGATATTTATGTCCCCATTGAGTCGTAACATATTCTATAGTATCCTTAATCATTCTTGTTGGATAACCTCTGTTCACAAATAAATCATTAATGAATTTCATTTCATTCTCCATTAATTCTTTACTAGATGACATCCTGGCACCTCGGATACATTGACCTTTAATTATGTTTTTAAATATGTGTGGTGGATGTTCACTATTGAAGTATAAATAATCATTAGAAAAAGTGCTTTTGCGATGTACTCTAGAAGTAAATCCATCTAAAGTTACACTAATGTATGAACCTAAATATGCAATACCCTAATTGCTTGTTTCATATGTAAACCTGAGGAATTCGGTGGTTCCATTGATGTAATCCATAAATTCTTTAATTTTGTCATTGGATCTGTTCCACAAAATAAAAATGACATCAAGAAATCTCACATAAAAAGTAATATAAGGATGAAATTCACAATTAGTGATAAACTCGTTTTCCCAGTCAGACATGACCAGGTTTGCAAAAATAGGGGCACAAGAGGCCCCCATAGCAACACCCTTGCATTGTCTGAAATATTCTCCTTCAAATTTGAGATAATTGTAATCCAGAACCAAACCCATCATATCTATAATTAAGTTGATTTTGTCCCAATTTAACTGTGAGAATTTCCTTAGACTATTTCCAAACCTTTCCAGGCCCTCATCTTTGGGTATACTAGAAAACAGATCACATACATCGATGGTAATCAAGGTTAAATGTTCTGACCACATTTCAGATCTAAGTTTCCCAAGAAAATCCCATGAATCTTTAATTATAAAGGGTATGTTCCGGTAAATGTGTTTGGTCCATCTATCAATTGTTACTCCAATGTTAAATGTTTTTGATCTTGAAATATTAATGCCAATGATAAAATTGCATTGATTAGTTTAAATACTGAAAAAGGTGCATATTGTTTCATAATAAAAATTAAACAATACCTGCTTTCAACTTTAAAATAGGTTTGATCAATACACAGTCATTAAGCCTTGGGGAGTAGTGACATGTAAGATAACTTGTCAATTCAGTTCCCTTTTCTCCACTAAGGTCTCCCAAAATGAGATTTTTTGGATGGTATTTTTGTTTTGTGGAAAGGATGTTTGAAGGACTTAGAAAACATTATAGATTTCCTTAACCACTCCACTGAATGTTTTCTTGTTCACTCATCACTATCATAATAACTCAATAGATTTTTTTGGATGTGACCCTTTATAAGAACTTGGATAATTCAGATATGAATCTAATATATATATAGGAAACCAACCTTTTCTAATTCCTACTTACATTTCTCTAGCCAGTATCCCATCTGGCAAAAGAAATATTTAGTAAAAGGTCAGTTAATTAGGCTATGTAGATTGGTTTCAGATGATGAAGTGCTCAAAGTAGAGGATGAGAAATTGGTTAGTATGTTTCTTGAAAGGGATTACCCTAAAGATTTTTTGGACAGCACCATTGATTATGTTATGGAAAACAAGGGTGTTAGATATAAGCCCCTTTTATGCAACAATGATGCAGGTAGCAACTCTATTAATTTTGAAGGTCAAGGAACTAATACCTGATATGACCATCATAATTCATCACAAGTATTTGTTTTGCAATATAATCCAGGTATTTATTTATTACAGGACACAATTAAGAAACATTGGTCAACTGTTTTTTGGATCATTGGGACTTATAGGTAGGTTGGGCGCTGAATACAAATATGTTTACAAAAAACAACGATTTTAAGTGTATTTTTGAAACCAACAAGCAACAGACGAATGGTCACACTAATGGTTGTGGAATGAAAAAATGTGGGGCCTGCCGACAATGCAGGTATATCCTGGAGGTTAGTAGTTTGTTCAAGGTGGGGCCTGATGACAATGCAGGCATATCCTGGAGGTTAGTAGTTTGTTCAAGGTAGGACTTGAAGACAATGCGGGTATATCCTGGAAGATAGTTGTTTCCTTGTTCAAGGTTGCTCATATTTGCATATGGATAAAAGTAAATATGATTGTAATACTAAGGGGGTTGTTTATATCAGTTTTTGTGCCACTTGTTCTGCTTTTTTTGTTGGAAAAACTAATGGCCCCTTATGTATGAGAATTTACCAACATATTTATGCTATTAAGAGAAAAAATACAAGTAAGGCTCTTTTTAACCATTCCATCATGTGTCCTGGTTATAAGAAATTTGTGTTTGTTATTCTGGAAAAGGTGGGTGCATTAGATAGAGGGGTTGATTGGGAGACCGTAGTGGAGAAAAGGGAACTGTATTGGCAAGTTCTCTTAAATGCCTCTACCCCCCCCCCCCCAGGGCTTAATGAGTACATATTGATCAAACCTATTTTAAAGTTGAAAGCCGGTATTGTTTGATTTTTATTACAAAATAATATGCACTTTTTTCAGTATTTAAACTAATCAATACAATTTTATCATTGGTGTGAATATTTATGCATGTGTATATGTTTTCAGTCAGGTATAAGCTCAGCATATCCTTCCCAGGTGTCCTGCAGAGACCAAAATTGCCAGAGAGAAAAAAGGAGAGACTTTGGAGTGTTTACATACCTTTTTTTTGGTTTTTCTTGTTGCTTATTGCTATATCCACCTAAACACTCATTTTCTGGCATTTATTGCTTCTCAGAGCACTCATTTTACACTGAAATTGCATTTATTTATGCCTGCAATTTAAGTTCCGGTCTTTTTTGTAAATTGTATTTTTCACTGTTACTGGCTTCCCACTCAAGTGAGACAGCCATTACTGCACTATAAAAGTGTTTTGCATTTGTTTCTACTGTTTTCTTAAAAAAAAAAAAAAACTTACTATTTTCCAGCCTTACTAAGCTAGAAAAGTCCAGTTTCAGATACCTGCTGATACCTGGACTGTGTTTAAGCTTCTATGTTTGGCCATACCTTACTTGGGCAAAAAGGTAATTTCTTTGTTCACCAGTGACAGTGGGGAGCTCTGAACAATGTATCTGCCCTTGGAGGCATGGTTTCTGTCCAGAAACTGTAGTTTTATTGGCAATTTTGGGCAAATTTCTATCTTTTTAATCTTTCTGATATAAAAACCACCTTTGTGCATTTTTTTTTGTTTGTATAAGCCCAGCAGATCTTGCCCAGGTGTCCTGCAAAGACCTACAATGCCAGAGAGACAAAAGGATAGACTTTGGAGTGTTTAAGTACCATTTTTTTTTTTTTCTTGTTCTTATTACTATTTCTGCTTCAATGCTTGTTTTCTGGTGTTTATTGCTTCTCAGAACGCTCATTTTACACTGAGATTGTATTTATTTGTGCTTGCACTTTAAAATTCATTTTTTGTTGTAAATTGTATTTTTAACTGTTACTGGCTTCCCACTCAAGCATGACAGCCATTACTGCACTATAAAAGTGTTTTTGCATTTGTTTCTACTGTTTTCTTGAAAAAAAAACAAAAAACAATCTTGCTATTTTCCCACCTTACTAAGTTAGAAAATTCCAATTTGATATACCTGCTGATAACTGGACTATGTTTAAGCTTCTGTGTTGGCCATACCTTACTTGGGCAAAAAGGAAGTTTCTTTGTTCAGCAGTGAAAGTGGGGAGCTCTAAACAGCCTACCTGCCCTTGGAGGAGTGGTTTCTGCCCAGAAACTGTAGTTTTTATTGGACATTTTGTGCTAATTTCAATCTCTTTTATCTTTCTGATATAAACACTGCATTTGCCTGTTTTTTGTGTTTGTATACGCTCAGCAGATCCTGCCCAGGTGTCCTGCAGAGACCTACAATGCCAGAGAGACAAAAGGAGAGACTTTGGAGTGTTTAAGTACCATTGTTTTGGTTTTTCTTTTTGCTTATTTCAATTTTCACCTAAACACTCATTTTCTGGTGTGTATTGCTTCTCAGAATGTTCATTTTGCACTGAAATTGCATTTATTTGTGCCTGAACTTTAAAATTCATTTTTTGTTGTAAATTGTTTTTTAACTGTTACTGTCATCCCACTCAAGTGCATCAGCCATTACTGAACTATAAAAGTGTTTTTGCATTTGTTTCTACTGTTTTCCTGAAAAAGAAAACAAAAAAAATGCTATTTTCCCAACTTACTAAGCTAGAAAGTCCAGTTTCAGATATCTGCTGAAATCTGGACAGTACATAAGCTTTTGTGTTTGGCCATACCTTACTTGGGCAAAAATGAAGTTTCTTTGTTCACCAGTGAGAG
Organism: Protopterus annectens; assembly: GCF_019279795.1. Lineage (NCBI taxonomy): Eukaryota > Metazoa > Chordata > Ceratodontiformes > Protopteridae > Protopterus > Protopterus annectens. Next base: position 523,066,404 of record NC_056728.1, on the reverse strand, counting down.
TGGGTAGCTCCGAACAGTCTACCGGCCCTTGGTGGAGTGGGTTCTGCCCAGAAACTGTAGTTTTATTGGCCATTTTGGGCTAATTTTTATCTCTTTAATCTTTCTGATATAAAAAACTCATTTGGGCAATTTTTGTGTTTGTATAAGCTCAGCAGATCTTGCCCAGGTGTCCTGCAGAGACCTACAATGCCAGAGAGACAAAAGGAGAGACTTTTGAGTGTTTAAATACCATTTTTTTTTGTTTTTAGGTTCATAGGTTCATAGGTTCATACTAGGCTATGTGCCCTAGGGCATTAATAAGCCTAGCCAGAGTATGTTTGGCTTTCACCACCCATTTTAAATTAATTTTGCTATGCCCTTTTCCGTGGTTAGTATACTGTGCCTCTGTCTAACAGTGACACAGAAGTGATACCCGGGGTAAACCTACGATCTCCCATCCACTCATCAAGATTCCTCTTGAAGAGAGTCAATGAGGGACTCTGCCTAACCTGGACTGGGATTTAATTCCAGAGTGAAGGGAGCCTCTGGGTTATGAATCTGTCCCTCCAGCATGTCCTATTTATTTCAGTGCTGAGGTTCAAGTCTCAAGCGTAGCTCGATGGGATTTGGATTTTTTGAGGTGCAGCATGTCTCTTAATTCCGGGTTGGACATGGCTTTATATGTCAGGCACAGGTCGCCTCTGAGCAGGCGGTATGCCACTGAGTAGAGCTGGAGTTTCTTTAACCGGGTAGCATATGGCATCTGTTTGAGCCCTTTGATCCTCTTGGTGAGGTACTTTTGGGGTCTTTCCAGTTGCTGCAGGTGTTTGGTAAGGTACATCCCAAAAGGGGCATTGTACTCGATTATGGGCCTGATGAGGGATGCGTAAAGAGGCACGATTACCTCCCCTAATCTAGATGTGAATCCCTTCATGATTAAGTGGGCTATATAAAATGTTTTTCTAACCACTTTAGCCACATGGCTGTCAAATGAGAGATTGCTATCAACGTGGGTCTCCAGGTCCCTAATTACTTCTTCTGTACTTAATGGATTACCACCTATGTGGTAATTTGTGGGCACTTTGTTTTTGCCAAAGGGGATGACTATACACTTTTTGGCGTTTAGCTTGAGGACATGGCTCTGGCACCAGTTGTCTGTTTCTATGAGGCCCTTTTGGAGGATGCTTGTGTCAGCTGGAGAGTCGATTATGGCACCCAGTTTGCAGTCATCTGTGAACTTGGTCAGCCACAGTCCTTCCATGTTAGCCTGTACCTCCAAGAAATATATACCGAACAAGAGAGATCCCAGGACTGAGCCTTGTGGGATGCCACTTATAACTGGTTTGGAGTCTGACATGGCTCCAGCAATTCTAACCATGTGGGTTCTGTCCTTGAGCCAGTTTGCAACCCATCTAGTGACATAAGGGTTTATATTTAAGCTGGTGAGCTTATCTATAATGCCCAAGTGGGGTATTGTATCGAAGGCTTTTTCGAGGTCCAGGTAGGCTGTGTGGACCACCTTCCCTTCGTCAATGGCCTTGGTGACTGTTTCAAAAAAGTCGACCAGGTTTAAGAGGCAGGATCTGCCCTTAACAAAGCCAAACTGGGTAGGATCCAGTGTCTGTAGTTCCCCGATATCTTTATTTATGAGGTCCATGATGATCCTTTCTATAGCTTTGCAGACCAAGCTAGTCAGGCTTATGGGGCGATAGTTTCCAGGGTCCGTTGAGGCACCACCTTTGTGGAGAGCGACCACTGTTGCTGTACGCCATTCTTTGGGTACATATCCTGTAGTAAGGCTGAGACTGAACAGTAGTTTTATGTTTGGGTTTAGCTCTTCTTGGAGTTCATGTAGGACGCAGCCCGGGACACCGTCTGGTCCCATTGATGCTGTGTTTTTTGCTTTGGAGAGGGCGGCTCTTACTTGAGCATCTGAGATGTCAGGGGGGCAGCACTCTGCTGGGATAGATATTTGCCCTTTGGTGGGAGGGGAGAAGTTTGCGCTGAACCTGTCAGCTAGGATGTTGGCAATGTCTGTGGGCTCAGTGTATTTTTTGTCATTTTGGACTAATTCTGAGCATATCTGGGAATTCCCACCCAGGTTCCTAACATAACTAAAGAAAGCCTTGTGATTATCCTTAGTGTCCTGTGCAATTTTCTCTCGAAGCTGGCCTTAGACGATTTTATGAGTGCCCTTAGTTTTTTGCTATTACTGATCAGAGATGCCTTCCCTTTTTGGGATTTTGCTCTATCATGTAGTAGCTTCCTCCTTCTATTGTATAGTTTGTTTATGGCTAGGGTCCACCAGACAGGATGTCTGCCTTTGGAAGATTGGGTCTTGGTTTTATTTGGGATTGCATGATCCATGCATTCCTGAAGGTGTTCATAGAATGCATTTATAAAGGATTCTGCAGTCTGGGCCGTATTTTCCACAGGCCCGGGTGCTTTGAAGGATTCCACCTCAGTTTTGAGGAGTGTGAAATTTTCATTAGAGAAGTTTTTCACTGTGGTTTTCTGGGCAGGGGGTGGGGTCGGGATGTGAATATCCAGTGAGATCAGTTTATGGTCTGATCTTACCAGTGAGGGATACACTTCTGGTCTGGAGCATAGAGTCCCCATGTTGGTGATGATCAGGTCCAGTATGTTTTCCCCTCTTGTGGGAGTGGTAACAAGTTGTTCCATAGCATTTGAGTTTATGAATTCTAGGAACCTTTGGGCTAGGGTGTTGGAGCTAGAGTAATGCTCCCAGTCTATGTTTGGGTAGTTGAAATCACCCAATATAATGGCGGTTGGAGAGACCTTCATATTTTTCAGTGTTCTCAGGAAGGCCGGGTGTGGTTCCTGGGTTTGGGAGGGTGGTCTGTAGCAGGCTATAAACTGGAAGGCAGTTTTACCCACTGTTAGTTGCACATGGATAGTCTCTGATGCTTTGTGCTTTGCCACCAACCTGGAGGTGTGGGTATCTTTGATGAATATCGATACTCCCCCTCCTTTTGTGGTTCGGTCCACATTTTGGGGCCGAAAAGCATGGTATGAGGTATAACCTGGTAGTGCTGGGGTGCTCTTGGGAGCCCTGAACCAGGTTTCTGTTACTGCACAAATATCGATGTTCTCCATGCTAAGGAGAGTTTTGAGTGCGTGCATCTTGAGGTTTAGACTTCTGGTGTTGAGTAGCATTACTCTTAGTTTTTTATCCCTTGTGATACCTATGGAGGTGGGTTTGTCTTTTGAGCCCTGCCTAAAAAAGGCACTATGGGGGTAGCAAGAGCCTTTGCCAATATCTGGAAGCCCAGGGGTGACAGGTGCAAGCCGTCCCTAGCGAAGCATTGTGGCTTGTCGAGCATATCATCCCTGGCTGACAGGCATTGGATCCCTTTTGAATGACACCAATACTTAAGCCAATTGTTGAAATTGATCATCTTGTCTTCATATTGTGGCGTCATTCTTGGTGAGGGTAAGATGCTACTCAAGGTCAGGGTTATACCAACCTCTGTCTCTTTTCATGTTGTCCAGGGAGGTACGTCTCAGGTCATTCACACCAGCATGGACAATGACGGAGTCATATTTGTACTTGCCTTGGAGTGACCTGAGTGCTTGTGTTATGTGGCGGATCCTAGTGCCCAACAGACTACTCACCGTGACCTTCTCCTTGTTCAGCCTGGTGAGCGGGACGTCAGTATGCCTGATGATAGAGTCACCTATTACAAGTGTATCAGGTGTGTTGTTTAGCCTTAAGGGCTGTGACTGTTCAGCACACTGGCTTTGTGAGATATGTGTTGCACGTGTTTTGTTTTGGGGTAGTGGTTGCTTGGGTGTCTGCTTCGGAGGTCTCTGCTGCTTAGGCAGATCTTTATTTAGAGCCTCCGAGTATGTTTTTGTGTGATTATGTGTTTGGTTTGCTGTCGTGGTAGGTCTATGAGAGACTGGAATTGTAGTGAGTGTGGTTTCCTTCTCCTCCTGAGTGGTTATGCCAGTACTGAGTTGAGAGAGCTTAGCCTCCAGTTTGGCTATATGGTTGCATCTCTCACATGTGTTGGAATTTGTTGGGAGGAGGAGAGGGTTGTCTGTGTACATGAAGCAGTTGTAACATTGCCTCAAGATTCCCAGATTCACCAGCTGGACCGGAGAGGAGATTGACAACTGACCTTTGGACAAGCTAGAATAATATTGGGAATTCCTTTATAATTGAAAACAAGGGCCAATGGGGAGTGAGGGCGTAGTGCTTTTAATTTTTAGTGCTGACTTATATAATTGCTTTAGTGAGCAAGTGCCAGGTAACTTAAGTGCAATATGTTACAGGTAACTTAAATGCAAAAATGACAAACAGTAACTTTCTTTTAAGTGAAACAAGGAAATAAGTACAGTAAGCAATGCAGATATCACTAAGGATCCACAGAAGAGCTGAGAAGCTGCGTTTAGGTGGAATTAGCGTTCCAGGGAAATAACAAGCAAACAAACAACAAGCATACAAACAAAGCTAGATTCAGCAGGCCTGGATCTAGTCTATGCTACAGCAAACAAGGTGTACCAATTTCAGTAAGAAACAGTTCAAATATGCAGGCACTATAAAACTTTAACCAGAAATTCTCAGCTCAGAAGGGCAGAGTCCAGCCTCTCCTCCCACAAGAGTGCAGACCACGAACCTTCTTAATGTAAAATAACTGGCCTGAAGCCCAAGTGCTTAAGCCAGAACTAATACATTTTAAGAATAACAGACACTGAGCTCTCAATCAGCAGTTCCCAACTTAGAAGGATGAAAGCTACCTGTCCTGCCACCACAGTGAATGCCACAAACCTTCCTAATGTAAAACAACTGGTCTGAAGCCCAAGTGCTTAATCCAAAAGACTTAGAATGATAGCTACACTTTAATCAAGTTACTACCAAGCTGTAATAAATACAATTGAATACTTTAAAGAATGTCTGGATTAGTGCTCAAGTTATGCAAACAAAGCTAGATTCAGCAGGCCTGGATCTAGTCTATGCTACAGCAAACAAGGTGTACCAATTTCAGAAGAAGCAGTTCAGATATGCATGCACTATAAGTCTTTAACCAGAAATTCCCAGCTCAGAAGTGCAGAGTCCAGCCTCTCCTCCCACAAGAGTGCAGACCACGAACCCTCTTAATGTAAAAAACTGGCCTGAAAGCCCAAGTGCTTAAACCAGAATTAATACACTTTTAGAATAACAGACACTGAGCCTTCAATCAGCAGTTCCCAACTTAGAAGGATGTAAGCTACCTGTTCTGCCACTACAGTGCAGACCACAAACCCTCTTAATGTAACACAACTGGTCTGAAGCCCAAGTGTTTAAACTAAAAGGCTTAGAATGAGTTACACCAAGCAGTAATAAATACAACTGAGTGCTTTTAAGATGACGCAAAAGCAAAATAAAGTAGGAAGAAACACAAGTACAGTAAACGCAGATGAATTATTATTTTTTTTTTTCAGAAAAGTAGCGAAAGCAGTAGTAAATACAATTCTCATGCAGTGCAAGCTGGCACACTTGAATATGTAGCAATATTAGTCCACACACAGTTTGAAAAAATGTAATTAAATTGAAAAGGACTAAAAGCAAGTGCAGAAAAGGTTTATTAGGTAAAATGTGGTAAAGAGATGGGCCTAGGGGAGTGTCTTAGATCAAATCTACTGTGGGGTGGGCACTGCAAAAGCCACCAAATTTAAACTACAGCTAAGAACAGGGGGGGGGGCAGTTTCAACACAGATGTGAGGAATGTGCAAATTATAAAGCCAAAAAATATATACTGTTCTCTATATATTTGCAGAGCAGTAAGATAACAGATATCTAAGCAAACAATGTAGCTCTATAATACAGAATAATACAGAAAAATATACTCAGCTCTATATATTTGCAGATAGTTCTGTAAGGCTGTCTTTCAAACTAAGGTTCCAGTTTGAATGCAGATTATTAATTAACAGGACACACAACACTAGCTCAATTATATCAGCTGAAAACAAGGCAGGAAATGAGGGGGTGGGCAGTTTCAACACAGATGTGAGGAATGTGCAAATTATAAATCTAAAAAATATATACTGTTCTCTATATATTTGCAGAGCAGTAAGACAACAGATATCTAAGCAAACAGTTAGCTCTATAATACAGAATAATACAGAAACATATACTCAGCTCTATATATTTGCAGATAGTTCTGTAAGGCTGTCTCTCAAACTAAGGTTCCAGTTTGAATGCAGTTTGTTAACTAACAGGACACACAACACTAGCTCAATTATATCAGCTGAAAACAAGGCAGGAAATGAGGGGGGGACAGTTTCAACACAGATGTGAGGAATGTGCAAATTATAAAGCCAAAAAATATATACTGTTCTCTATATATTTGCAGAGCAGTAAGACAACAGATATCTAAGCAAACAATTTAGCTCTATAATACAGAATAATACAGAAAAATATACTCAGCCCTATATATTTGCAGATAGATCTGTAAGGCTGTCTCTCAAACTAAGGTTCCAGTTTGAATGCAGATTGTTAATTAACAGGACCCACAACACTATCTCAATTATATCAGCTGAAAACAAGGCAGGAAATGAGGGGGGTGGGGAAAAACAGTTTCCACACAGATGTGAGGAATGTGCAAATTATAAAGCCAAAAAATATATATTGTTCTCTATATATTTGCAGAGCAGTAAGACAACAGATATCTAAGCAAACAATTTAGCTCTATAGTACAGAATAATACAGAAAAATATACTCAGCTCTATATATTTGCAGATAGTTCTGTAAGGCTGTCTCTCAAACTAAGGTTCCAGTTTGAATGCAGATTGTTAATTAACAGGACACACACTAGCTCAATTATATCAGCTGAAAACAAGGCAGGAAATGAGGGGGGTGGGGAAAAACAGTTTCAACACAGATGTGAGGAATGTGCAAATTATAAAGCCAAAAAATATATACTGTTCTCTATATATTTGCAGAGCAGTAAGACAACAGATATCTAAGCAAACAAGTTAGTTCTATAATACAGAATAATACAGAAAAATATACTCAGCTCTATATAATTGCAGATAGCTCTGTAAGGCTGTCTCTCAAATTAAGGTTTCAGTTTGAATGCAGATTGTTAATTCCTTTTCTTGTTCTTATTGCTATTTCCACCTCAACGCTTGTTTTCTGGTGTTTATTGCTTCTCAGAATGCTCATTTTATACTGAAATTGCATTTATTTGTGCCTGCACTTTAAATGTCGTTTTTTGTTGTAAATTGTATTTTTAACTGTTAATGGCTTCCCGCTCAAGTGTGACAGCCATTACTGCACTATAAAAGTGTTTTTTCATTTGTTTCTACTGTTTTCTTGAAAAAAAAAAAAATGTTGCTATTTTCCCGCCTTACTAAGCTAGAAAAGTACAGTTTCAGATACCTACAGATACTGACTGTGTTTAAATGTCTGTGTTTGGCCATACCTAACTTGGGCAAAAAATAAGTTTCTTTGTTCACCAGTGAGAGTGGAGAGCTCTGAACAGCCTACCTGACCTTGGATGAGTGGTTTCTGCCCAGAAACTGTAGTTTTATTGGCCATCTTGGGCTAATTTCTCTCTTTTTAATCTTTCTGATATAAAAAATGCATTTGCACAGTTTATGTGTTTGTATAAGCTCAGCAGATCCTGCTCAGAGGTGTCCTGCCAAGACCTACAATGCCATAAAGACAAAAGGAGAGTTTTTGGAGTATTTAAGTACCATTTTTTTGTTTTTTTCTTGTTGCTTATTGCTATTTCCGCCTAAATGCTCTTTTTCTGGCACTTATTGATTCTCAGAACACTCCTTTTACACTGAAATTGCATTTATTTGTGCCTGCACTTTAAAATTAATTTTTTATTGTAAATTGTATTTTTAACTGTTACTGGTTTTCAATTCAAGTGTGACAGCCATTACTGCACTATAAAAGTGTTTTTTCCATTTGTTTCTACTGTTTTCTTAAAAAAAATAAAAAAATAAAACCCAAGAAAGCTTCCTATCTTCCCACCATACTAAGCTAGAAAAGTCCACTTTTAGATATCTGCTGATACCTGGACTGTGTTTAAGCTACTGTGTTTGGCCATACCTTACATGGGTAAAAAGGAAGTTTCTTTGTTCACCAGTGAGAATGGAGAGCTCTGAATAGCCTACCTGCCCTTGGAGGAGTGGTTTCTGCCCAGAAATTATAGTTTTATTGGCCATTTTGGGCTTATATCTATCTCTTTAATCTTTCTGATATAAAAACTGCATTTGCATGGTTTTTGTGTTTGTATAAGCTCAGCAAATCCTGCTCAGGTGTCCTGCAGAGACTTACAATTCCAGAAAGACAAAAGGAGAAACTTTGGAGTGTTTAAGTACCATTTATTTGTTTTTTCTTGTTGTTTATTGATATTTCCGCCTAAACTCTCATTTTCTGACATTTATTGCTTCTCAGAACGTTCAATTTACACTGAAATTGCATTTGTTTCTGCCTGCACTTTAAAATTTGTTTTTTGTTGTAAATTGTATTTTTAACTGTTACCGGCTTCCCACTCAAGTGTGACAGCCATTACTGCACTATAAAAGTGTTTTTGCATTTGTTTCTACTGTTTTTTTTGAAAAAAAAACAAAAAAAAAACGTCCTATTTTCCCACCTTACTAAGCTAGAAAAGTCCAATTTCAGATACCTGCTGATACCTGGACTGTGTTTAAGCATTTGTGTTTGGCCATACCTTACTTGGGCAAAAAGGAAGTTTCTTTGTTCACCAGTGAGAGTGGAGAGTTCTGAACACCCTACCTGCACTTGGAGGAGTGGTGTCTGCCTAGAAACTGTAGTTTTATGGGACATTTTGTACTAATTTTCTATCTCTTTTATCTTTCTGATATAAAAACTGCATTTGCGCATTTTTTTGTGTTTGCATAAGCTCAGCAGATCCTGCCCAGGTGTCCTGCAGAGACTTACAATGCCAGAGAGACAAAAGGAGAGACTTTGGAGGGTTTAAGTACCATTTGTGTTGGTTTTTCTTTTTGCTTATTGCTATTTCCACCTCAATGCTTGTTTTCTGGTGTTTATTGCTTCTCAGAATGCTCATTTTAAACTGAAATTGCATTTATTTGTGCCTTTACTTTAAAATTAGTTTTTAGTTGTACATTGTATTTTTAACTGTTACTGGCTTCCCACTCAAGTGTGACAGCCTTTAATGCACTATAAAAGTGTTTTTGCTTTTGTTTCTACTGTTTTCTGGAAAAAAACAAAACAAAAAAAAAATATTGCTATTTTCCCGCCTTACTATGCTAGAAAAGTCCAGTTTCCGATACCTGCTGATACCTGGACGGTGTTTAAGCTTCTGTGTTTGGCCATACTTTACTTGGGCAAAAAGGAAGTTTCTTTGTTCACCAGTGAGAATGGGGGAGCTCTGAACAGCCTACCTGCCCTTGGAGGAGTGGTTTCTGCCCAGACACTGTAGTTTTATTGGCCATTTTGGGCTAATTTCTATTTCTTTAATCTTTCTGATATAAAAACCGCATTTGTGCGTTTTTTTGTTTGTATATTTGGCCCAGAAATTGTAGTTTATTGACCATTTGGACATTTTGTCTGTCTCTTTCAACTTTCTGGTTTAAAAGACCACATCTGTGCTTGTTTCCCATCTTTCCTGTAACTAACCTGCTGGGTAGCACTAGAAAGCCTTAAACTGATAAAAGCTTTCTAGCTTAGAGGAGAGAGTTTGGAGTGATTAAGTATCAGTTTTCTGTACTTTCTTGCTGTACTTAACTGTTTTCCTCCTAAACGCAGATTTTCCATCATTTATTGTGATTTAAAAGCTTGTTTTTTTTCACATATTGTACTTATTTGACTACCTGCACTTTTAAAAAGTTGTTTTTTGTTTAAATAAATTGTTTAACTTTTGTAGGCTACAGACTAAAGTGTGATAGCCTTTTCTGATCGTTTATAGTCGTTTAAAGCTGTTTTAAGTGTATTTTCTACTGTTTTTGCCTTATCTTTCAAAAAAACAAACAAAAAAAAATCCTTGTTTCCCACCTTTCTAAGCTAGTATCGTCTAGTATTCAGGCTAGTGCTGAATTCAGGGCTGTGATACTAGTTTCTAGTTGCCCATTCCTTACTTGGATAGAAAGAAGTTTCTCTGTTCACCTGTGAGAGAAGGGAGCTTTGAGAAACCTATCTGTCCCTGGAGGAATGGTTCCAGCCCAGACGATAGTATTTTATAGGCCATTTTGAGCTAATTTCTATCTCTTTCATTTACGTACTATAAAAACCATGTTTGCATGGTTTTGACTCTGGGCAGTGCCAGTTAGCTATGGTTAAATTATTCCCGGCTCCACTAAGTCTCCTCTTCATTTTTTCCTTGAAAGTAGTCTAACTCTCAACCTAAGCACTCAAAATGCATCTTACAGCCCAGCACTTGCTCAGACCTAATAGCAAGAACTAATATACTCTGACACTGATTGCCCAGCAGAGCAAGGCTCTTTATTCACCCCTCACCAACCAAGTGACTAATCAGCTCACCCTACTATTCAGGCATGACCAAAGGGCAACTTCAGGTGCACTCTCCAGTCCAGCTGTAGAATCTGGGTATCCTAAGGCAATGTTACAACTGCCACATGTATACAGACAACCCTCTCCTCTTACCACAAAAACACTAACATATGCAAGAGATTTTTTTATTTTATTTTACATTTGTTTACCGGGTTAGTCCAACTGGATACATATCCATTTTCAGCAGAGACCCAGGGAGAAAAGCTTCACAGTAAAAACAAGACTTTAAGTTACATACAAATAATTTCATGATAACATGGTAGGAAGAGACACAACTTGAACATATCCATTTTCATAATAGATCCAAGGAGAAAATCTCCACGTAAAAAAACAAGACTTTGATTTACATACAGAACAAATTATTGGTAACATGGTAGGAAGAGACATCAATTTAAAACATAGCTATAAATTAAGTATTCATGTGATATGTAGGTAAATGAAATAGGGATGCACTAGACAATATTGAGGATTTAAATTCTAAGCTCAGAGGAGAAGGGTGAAGTTTTATCCCATACATCGCTCATAGTGAATTATGAGGTGAAGGCAGTCGAGAGGAACTAGAGATCTTATAAACATATTATTGTATGGATCTAGTGGAAAAAGAGAAGAGAGAGATGGCATTGGGAAATAGCATGGAGGGGATAGGGGATTTTTAGGACTAGTTTGGTTTAGTACAAGGATATAGCCAGTGAGCTTTTAAGAATAATTTAAGGTTACTTTTGAACTGGCTGAGAGAGGTAGTTAGTCTTAGGTTATTGGGAAGGGAATTCCATAGTTTTCCAATGGAATTAGCATAAAGAGCTTCACCTCCTAAGTTATTAGATTTTGTAGTTTGTACCAGGACACTATTTGAAGATCGGAGGCAGCTGAGATTGGTATAGGGGGTTAAAAGTTTGCTCAGTGAGGGGGGTTTATCTGGTTCCTTAATTATTTTAAATGCTTCAGTAAGTTGGTTAAGTTTGAGAAGATTGAGGCGTTCTAACCAGGCAAGTTTCTTTAGGTTTAGGCAGTGATGAGTATGGTACGGTTCTCCTGTTACGAATTTGGCAATATGGTTATAAGCAATAGAGAGTTTATTGAGCTCAGTTTTATTGAGGAAGGAAAGTACTGGAGAGGCATACAGTAGGGTGGAGAGAAGGTGTGTACATGCAATGGTTAGTTTGGTATTAGGAGTTAGAAAGTTCTTAATTCTGTGCATGGAACCAAGTTTCTTGTTTACTGTTTTATAGTTTGACTGATGTACAAGTCAAATTTGAGCTTGTGATCAATAGTGACACCTAGTAGTTTTGTGTTGGTGACAGGCTCTATGCAATTATACAGCCAAACTGGAAGCTAAGCTGTTTCCACCCAAGAGTGGAACAGACAGTAAAGAGGAGAATGTTAAAACTTGCACCACACCTCCGGCCGCACACAGACCTACTAAAACAGCACTGGCAAAAAATACACATAAATACACAAAATCATACTCAGAGGCTCTAAATAAAAACCTGCAAAAGCATCAGAGACCTCCAAAGAAGACACTCAAACAACCTACACTTCCCGTCACAAACCAGACAACATATAAAACACAAAATCAGTGTGCCGCACAATCACAGCCCTTAAGGCAAAATAACATACCTAACACACTAGTAATAGGTGACTCTATAGTCAGGCACACTGACGTCCCACTCACTAGGTTGGACAAGCAGAAGGTTACTGTTAGCTGCCTGTCAGGAACCAGAATCCGCCACTTAACACAAGCACTCAGGTCACTCCAGAACAAGTACAAATATGACTCTGTCATTGTTCATGTTGGTGTGAATGACATGAGGTATACCTCCCTGGACTACATGAAAAGAGACATGGAAGAGCTCTCTGATCATGCAGCCCAGGCTGGTATGACCCTGACCCTGAGTAGCATCCTGCCTTCACCAAGAATGATAACTCAGTATAAAGAAAAAAATGTCAATTTCAACAATTGGCTAAGCTTCTGGTGTCATTCAAAGGGGATCCAGTGTCTGTCAGCCTGGGACGACATGCTCGACAAACCACATTGCTTCGGATGAGATGGTTTGCACTTGTCACCCCTAGGCTTTCAAATACTGGCCAAGACTCTTGCTGCCCCCATAGTGCCTTTTTTAGGCAAGGCAAAAAAGTCAAACCCACCTCTGTAAACAGCACAATTAACAAAAAACTGAGGGTTATGCTACTCAATGCTAGGAGTTTAAATTTCAAAATACACACGCTCGAAGTTCTCCTCAGTATGGAGAATGTCGACATCTGTGCAGTAACTAAAACCTGGTTCAAGGCTCCAGAGAGCACCCCAACACTACCGGGCTAAAACTCATACCACACATTTCGGCCACAGAACACAGACCGAAACACAAAAGGAGGGGGTGTATCCATATTCATCAAGGATACCTACACCTCCAGGTTAGTGGGGCAGCATGATACCTCTGAGATCATCCATGTGCAACTAACATCGAGCAAATCTGCAATGCAAATTCTTGCCTGCTACAGATCACCCTCCATGACCCAGGACCACAACTCCACCTTTCTGGAGACACTGGAAAACATGACAGTCCTACCAAACACCCTGATATTGGGTGATTTCAATTATCTTACCATTCACTGGGAAAACTACTCAAGTACAAATTCCAAGGCCCAGTGCTTCCTGGAATTCATCAACTCAAATGCCCTGGATCAGCTGGTAAATTCCCCTACCAGAGGTGAAAACATATTGGACCTGGTCATCATCAACATGGGCGACAGGTGTTCCACACCAGAGGTCAACTCGTCACTGGTTAGATCAGACCATAAACTAATCACTCTGGATGTCCACATCCCAACACCACCCCCAACTAAGGAAACCACAGTAAAAAACTTTTCTAAAGCAAACATCACCTTACTTAAGATAGAGGTGGTACGCTTCACAGCCCCCCACGCTAAAGGATAATGCTGCCCAAAATGCAGAAACCTTTACAAATGCACTCTATGAGCACCTACAAGGATGATCATGCCATCCCTAGCAAAACCAAGACTCACTCCTCTATGAGAAGGAAACCAGTTTGGTGAACCCCTGCAATAAACAGACTATACAATAGAAGGAGGAAACTAGTTCAGAAAAAAAAAATCCCAAGAAGGAAAGACATCCCTGATCAGAATCAGTAAGAAACTAAGGTCCCTCAAGAAATCATCCAAGGCTAACTTTAAAAGAAAAATAGCCAAGGATTCAAAAGATAACCACAAAGCCTTCTTGTGCTATGTTAAGAATCTAAGTGGCAGATATGCACTGAACTAGTGCAAAATAGCATCAAATATACTGAACCTACTGATATTGCCTACATCCTGGCAGATAGATTCAGTACAAATTTCCCCCCACTCTCACCTCCAAAAGGGCCCGCAACAATACCGGAAAAGTGTAATGTCCCAAAAATCACAGATGCGCAAGTGAAAACAGCCCTTTCAAAAGCCAAAAACACAGCGTCAGTGGGACCAGATGGTATCCCAGGCTGTGTCTTGCTTGAACTACAGAACAAACTAACCCACACCTAAACACGCTGTTCAACCTCAGCCTCTCCACAGGCTATGTGCCCACAGAATGGTGCACAGCAATAGTTATTCCTCTCCACAAAGGAGGGGCCACAACTGACCCTGGTAACTATTGCCCCATAAGCCTGACTAGCCTGGTCTGCAAGACTATGGAGTGCATCATCATGGAACTCATTAACAAAGACATTGGGAACCTCCAAACACTTAAGCCGATCCAGTTCAGCTTTGTTAAAGGCAGATCATGCCTACTAAAGCTGGTTGACTTCTTCGAGACAGTCACCAAGGCCGTAGATGAGGGAAAGGTGGCTCACACAGCCTACCTTGACCTCGCCAAGGCTTTTGACACCATTCCCTACTCAGGTATTACAGAAAAACTCACCAGCCTGAACATAAAACCCCTACGTCATGAGATGGGTTGCCATCTGGCTTACAGACAGAACTCACACGGTAAGAATAGCGGGCTCCGGGTCTGACTCTAAACCAGTCACAAGTGGTGTCCCACAAGGCTCAATCCTGGGGACCCCTACTGTTTGGCATATACTTTTCAGAAATACAGGCAAACACAGGAGGACAATGGCTAACCAAGTTCGCGGATGACTGCAAACTGGGAGCCATAATTGACTCTCCGGATGACAAGGACTTCCTCCAAAAGGGCCTTACTGAGACGGACACCTGGTGTCAAAGTCATGGCCTCAAGCTAAATGCCAAAAAATGAATAGTCATCCCATTTGGAAAAACAAAACACCCACGAATTACCACATAGGTGGCAGCCCCCTTAATACAGAAGAGGTAATAAGAGATCTGAGGACCCAGGTAGATAGTAATCTCTCCTTTGACAATCATATCGCCAAAGTAGTTAGGAAATCCTTCTATATGGCCAATCAAATTACTAAAAGGTTCGCATCTAGAAATAAAGAGGTTATAGTGCCCCTCTACTCGTCACTCATTAGACCCATCATAGAGTACAATGCCCCATTTTGGATGTACCTCACAAGACACTTCCAACAGCTGGAAAGACCACAAAAGTACCTCACCAAGAGGATTACTGGCCTCAAACATATGTCCTATGCAGCTCGTCTGAAAAAACTCTGGCTGTACTCAGTGGCATATCGCTTAGTCAGAGGTGATCTCTGCCTGACTTACAAAGTCATTTCCAACTCAGAATTGATGGACATGCTCCACCTAAAAAAATCCAAGTCACTGCGAGCCACGTGCTCTAGTGAGCTAAACAACAATAAATAGAACATGCTGGAAGGATAGATTCCTGTCACAGAGACTCCCCATGCTTTGGAACAAAATTCCAAATTACATCAGGCAAAGCCACTCACTAACACTCTTCAAGAGAAACCTTGATGAGTGGATGGGTAATAGAAAATACAGCCCTGGGATCACTTCATTGGATCTGCTTGACAGAGGATCAGTTAATTAATCAATGGGGTGGCAAAAGCCGACACACTCTGTCTAGGCTTATAAATGCCCTCAGGCAGATAGCCTAGTACCTACCTATGAACCTATAAGCTCAGCAGATCCTGCCCAGGTGTCCTGCAGAGACTTACAATGCCAAAGAGACAAAAGGAGAGACTTTGGAGTGTTTAAGTACCATTTTTTTTGTTTTTTTCTTGTTGCTTATTGCTATTGCTGCCTAAACGCTCGTTTTCTGGCATGTATTCCTTCTCAGAATGCTCATTTTATACTGAAATTGCATTTATTTGTGCCTGCACTTTAAAATTCATTTTTTGTTGTAAATTGGGTTTTTAAGTATTCCTGGCTTCCCACTCAAGTGTGACAGATATTTATTTTTATTTATTTTATTTTACATTTGTTGACCGGGATAGTCCGACTGGGTGCATGTCCATTTTCAGCGGAGGCCCGGGGAGAAAAGCTCCAAGGGTAAGCAGATACAGCATTACATAATACAAGCATTACATATTACAAACAGATTTACAGAGATTACATAAGTAAGCAAGTTAAACAAGTTCCACAGGTTAAAGTTAGTCCTGAGCACAACTCAGGATTAAATTAAATTACACAGTAAACTGGTTAACAGATTTTTACACATTCAAGAGAGAGTTAGCCAGGCTTGATACATTGACATAGCCAGTTAAGTGACAAATGTTGTTTGAGTCTAGTTTTAAATTGACCTAAGGTGGAAAGTAAGGTAATATCAGCTGGAAGTGAGTTCCAGGATCTACTTACAGAGTTTGCAAAGAGAGAATCACCGGCTGTGTTATTAATTTTGCTAGTCTGAATTAGTAGTTTGTTAGAGGATCGAAGTGGTCTAGGATTGTTATAGGGGGTGATAATATTTTTAAGTGCAGGAGTATTGGCCGGATTATAGAGGATTTTATAGGCCATAATCAGTTGGTTATACTGGATTAGGCTAGGTAGTTCAAGCCAACCAAGCTGATTTAGATTGATGCAATGATGTGTCCTAAAAGGCAGCCCAGTGGCAAACCTGGCAATGTGGTTGTAGCAAATTGAGAGTTTGTTAAGGACAGTCTTGTTCAAATTCGAGAGTAGAGGGGATACATACAGAAGGGTTGAAAGAAGGTGAGAGCGAGCTATGGCAATTTTAGCTGGAGGGGTTAGGAAGGCTTTTATTCTGTAAAGTGACCCTAGTACTCTTCTTGACTGGCAGTAATCTAACTGTCCAAGATAGGACCGCCAGACCAGGTGCGAAAGCACGGACAAAGCCTCAGCCCCAACGCTACCTCTAACTCAGCCCAAGGTACTGCCCAGTACTCTTCTTGACTGGCAGTAATCTAACTGTCCAAGATAGGACCGCCAGACCAGGTGCGAAAGCACGGACAAAGCCTCAGCCCCAACGCTACCTCTAACTCAGCCCAAGGTTAACAGATACTGTTAAACATTTTATTTAAACTGTAATTTCTATTTACGGACCATTTATTGGGTTCAAACACAGCAGCCACCATCCATAATCTATTATAATTCCTCTAACCTGGCTCTATTTTTGCTCCAAAATTAAAGTCAGAAGTGCTCAAACTAGCCCTGGCTTGTAAAATCTCTTACATATAAAATCAGGACTCGACACCAGAAGACTGCAAACTCCGAGTTTGGGTTTGCAGAGCTTGGGACTGCCCACCTCCCTCTGACATCAGCAAAAGTTATATATCTCCCCCCCAGTTTCCGCCATTCCCCTATAGCTGCTGTGTTCCTGACCCACTTGGCCGCCTAGAAACAGGGTATGTGTAATGCCGATACTATTACAGCATTTGTTTATTAATATACTGCACTAGCAACTACTATGATAGACTTTGGTGCTATAAAGTTACTTTGCACAGTTTATAAACCTTACTAAACCTACCTATATGTAACGCTGCTGCACGTGTTTTAGGGTATGTGCAATGTTGTTAGTAAAATAGCGTTTCTTCATTGATATGCTGCTCTAGAGACTGCAATGATAGTCGATGTTGTTTGTTAATATATACTGAACTAGCGACTGCAATAATAGTCCATATTGCTGTAAAATTACATTGTACTGCTTGTAAAACCTTACCAAACTACCTACATGTAAAAGCTATTGCACGTGTTTTGGGCGTCCTCCACTAGCGACTGCATTATATTTAACGCTTTGTTGGTTATCTCGCTCTGAACTGTAGCGTGTTTTGAAAATATTAAGAACCTGTTGTAGTGTTGTTAGATACCAAACCAGTGACTTTGTTGAAGCTAGTTATCTAGAAAGTTAGCTCTGAACGGCATTGTGTTCTCCTAGGCTAAAACAAACTGATGTTATGTCTCTTGGCAATCTCTGCTAGAGTTGGCGACATTTACTACCTATTTCTGTCATTTGTTCAGAACGTGCTTATTCTATAGAGTCTCTAATGATAGAAATAATAACTATAGTTAAATATTTGTCAACAGAATTTTGGTTTTGTTACTAATCTAACATATTATATCCTCTATTCAGGTACTGCCCAGTACTCTTCTTGACTGGCAGTAATCTAACTGTCCAAGATAGGACCGCCAGACCAGGTGCGAAAGCACGGACAAAGCCTCAGCCCCAACGCTACCTCTAACTCAGCCCAAGGTTAACAGATACTGTTAAACATTTTATTTAAGCTGTAATTTCTATTTACGGACCATTTATTGGGTTCAAACACAGCAGCCACCATCCATAATCTATTATAATTCCTCTAACCTGGCTCTATTTTTGCTCCAAAATTAAAGTCAGAAGTGCTCAAACTAGCCCTGGCTTGTAAAATCTCTTACATATAAAATCAGGACTCGACACCAGAAGACTGCAAACTCCGAGTTTGTTTTCCGCTCGCTTGCCTTCTGCCTCGCCGCCCCCACCCTGCCCCCTTATCCCACCCGCCCCCACTACCTCTAGATTTATAGCCACCTCGCCACGCCTACTTCCTCTCCCACCCACTAGACTTCCTCCCTACCAACTCCCGCCCCTGCTCACCATCACCATGCCCAAGCCAATAGGGATAATTATCCTACTTATCCCACCACTCATTTTACTACCCTATCTCCTAACAAGTTATGAACACCTGTCCTTATCAGGATTCCACTACTCAAACTACCACACAAGTTCCCCCTCCCCACCATCTATAGACGAATTCTTCCCCCATAATACAACCCCCAAAACAACAAAACTGAGTGATCTGTACCTAAAAAAGGAACACCATATAACTCCCAAAACAAAGCTAGGTCTAAAATTACTATCCAAAGTTCTAAAATTAATAGAATACCTAACCAAAAACATCACCAAAGATGGAGATATCCATCCCAACCCAGGCCCTACCAGATCAACAGAGCCCACTCAACATCCAATCTCCCTTAGACCAGCTAACTCTCTACTCATTTGTCACCTAAATATAAGAAGTCTGAACAACAAGGTTCACAACTTACACGCCATGCTTGCAACCTACTTACCTGATATCATGTGTCTGACTGAAACTTGGCTTAAACCATCAACCAAAGACAATCAGATAATGCCACCTGGGTTCAACATACTCAGAGCTGACCGATTAAAGAAAAGAGGAGGTGGGATAGCTGTCCTATATAAAAATACGCTAAACATCCTAACTCACCCCAATCAACCACCGCAGGTTGCAAATGCTGAAATTCTAGCTCTAAAAATACAACTAAATAAGCAAAAAAGCATAAACCTAATAGTTATCTATATACCCCCAGGAACAATACTGAAACTTTAGAAGCCATCTTAAACTGGATAGATAACAACTATCCACAAGAAACAGTAGTCCTGGGTGATGTTAACATTGATTGGAACAAATGCTCTGCACAGTCCAGTACTACTTTAAATCTCCATGGTTTCTCTCAGGTTATAACCACTACCACCAGACTAGGTAATAATAAACAAAAGGAAAGCATACTTGACTGGGTACTCATCAAGGAACACCCCCAAAAATATACCTGGGACTCTACCCAATGATCTTAGTGATCATTTGCTTACTTACATTAGGAAAGATAACCCAACCAATGCTAGCTTACCAGTCTATAGAACAGTCAGACACACAAAAAATTTGATCCTCTAAAATTTAACATGGCACTCAATCACTGTAACTGGTCAACATTGAAATCCCTTCCCCTAGACGAGGCAGTCTCACATTTTAATCAAACATTCCTTACCCTACTTGACTCTCATGCCCCCAAAAGGGTATCCAGAATCAAAACTCACATAGCACCTTGGCTAACCTCAGAATCCAAAACCAAAATAACTAATAGGGACAAAGCATGGAACAAATGGCGTACTACCAAGTTACCACTAGATCGGGTTATCTTCCAGCAAATGAGGAATGAAACCAAAAAGGCCACCACCCAAGATAAGAAAAACTACTTTCACCAACTACAAAACAAAAACCAAAAGAACCCTCAAAAATTCTGGGCAGGATTGAACAAACTTCTCCAACCAGGAAAATCCACCACTCCTACCCCTGAAACTCTATCTGATAAGAACCAAGAAGAAATAGCTAACAACTTTAATACCTTCTTCACCGAAACAATTCAGGTACTAGCTAACCAACTACCCACCCCCTCTACCACACTGAACAATATGACACCTAACTCTGCACTATCCTTTAACCTCCAACCCATATCCACTGCCTTCATCCGATCCTGTTTGAAAAAGCTAAAACCAACTACCCTCTCAGCAGACCTTCTACCTGCAGAATACCTGCAAATTGCTGCAGATGTCATAGCATACCCTATTTCAATATTAATTAATAGAACCATTACCGAGTCCACTATCCCAGCAATCTGGAAAATATCTTACGTCATTCCTCTTCATAAAGGAGGAACATCCACCGAGCTCTCCAACTATAGACCAATTGCTATACTATCACCACTTGCCAAAATCATGGAAAAGTGTGTGCATAACCAACTCATGTCCTATCTCACCCAAAACAAGCTACTAACTGATTGTCAGCATGGATTTAGACCCAACCATAGCACGACTACTGCCCTCCTCTCTTTCACAGAGAAAATTAACCATAACCGGAATAACAAAAATATCTCCTCAGCCCTCTTTCTAGATATGTCAAAAGCTTTCGACATGGTAAACCACCAGCTACTTCTCAAAACCTTATCAACCTTACATCTAGACACCCAAGTCCTAAACTGGTTTCACGCCTACCTGGAGGTAGACAACAGGCAGTTATGTGGCAGAACAAACTCTCCTGCCTATTGCCGAATAGTATAGGCGTACCCCAAGGGTCCATCCTAGGTCCACTTCTGTTCTCAATTTTTATAAATGACCTCCATACAGTTATCCCCGAAGCCACCTGTATTCAATATGCAGATGACTCAACTATCATCTGTTCTAATCCTATCCTTGACAACCTTCTAATAACCACCCAACTCTGCTTTACCAAAGTTGAAAACTGGCTAACTAACCATCAACTCATCTTAAACCCAAAAAAAACCCAACTTCTCCTTTTCCACCCATCCAACCCAACACCTTTCACACACTTTACCATACAATCTAACAATGGTACCATTATATCTCCTACTACCAACGCTAAACTATTAGGAGTAACTATCGACAATAAACTACGATTTGACATCCACATCAACCAAACTATTAAAATGGTTAACAAAAAACTTGGCTCTTTATATAGGTTAAAACCTTCCTAACTCCAGCCGCTAGGTTAGCTACTGCCTTTCGCACCTCCTATCCACCCTACTATCGCCTCCCGATCCTTACAAACCTCAACAAGTCTGACCTCAATCGTCTTTCCACTTCTTATAATCACATTGCTAGATTCATCACTGCCCTACCTTACAGAACACATCACTGCATCAGCCTGAAAAACTTGACTGGCCTGAACTCCCTAATCTTCTACTGAAATACCAACTCATTGAAGCCTTTAAAATCCTGAAACATCCAGATAACACCCCTGCACTAAACAACATCCTAACACCTTACTCCAACCTAAGCTCTTCGCTCATCCAACAAACTCTTAATACAAACCTGCAAGTCCCATAACCTAGGTGGGGATTCACTCTACTCTAATATTATTGGCAAAGTATGGAATTCTCTTCCCCAGAAGCTTACGTCCTTACAATCACTAGCGCTATTCAAAAAAGAACTAAAAATCCACTATAAATCACATTGGCTTTGTCCATGTACAAACCCTGACTAACTTTTCACATGAGTAATTCCTACAACTAGGCAAGTTCTGTCTATTCAACTAAGAGTGAATGAACCTGAATGTAATGTAATGTTATCTTTTTGTACCGTCTATTGTGATTATCTGCTCACTTTGAATACAATGTGATATGTCTTTATGTACCTTGATTAACCTTGTTGGAGCTTTTCTCCCCGGGACTCCGCTGAAAATGGACATGTATCCAGTCGGACTATCCCGGTCAACAAATGTAAAATAAATAAAATAAAATAGTTTGGTTAACATGTAGGTCAAATTTGAGATTATTGTCTATGATGACACCTAATAGTTTTGTAGATGGGTCAGTGGAGATTATTGTGCCATCATTTGATTTTATGGTAAAGGTGAAAGCGGTAGACCTACGTGTTGGTGAAAATAACAGAATTTTTGTTTTTTTGGGATTTAGGATCAGACGATGTTCAGAAAGCCAGTTTTCTATTGTATTAAAGGTGGTCTGGGTAGCTGACCATAACTCTTCTGGAGATGTGGCTGAGCAAATCAGAGTAGAGTCATCAGCATATTGGATACAGCTGACTTTTGGGATGACAGTAAAAATGTCATTAATGAAGATGGAGAACAGCAAGGGCCCTAGTATAGAGCCTTGTGGTACTCCGAGGGTGTTAGGTAGAAGGTTAGAGAGTTTGTTCTGCCAGAGGACAGCCTGCTGTCGACCATTCAGGTAGGATTGAAACCATTGGAGGGCTCCAGTATCTAGACAGAATGTTTGCAGGGTGTGGATTAAAAGTTGGTGATCAACCATATCGAATGCCTTGGAATGATCCAAAAAGAGGGCTGAGGATATATAATTATTGCTGTGATTATGGTTTATGGTGTTAGTAAAGGCTAGGAGGGCTGAAGTAGTGCTGTGATGAGGACGGAAGCCATGCTGAGTGTCTGCCATAAGGCGATTTTGGATTAGGTGTTGCATGAATTGTCTATGAATACATTTTTCCATAATCTTTGCAAGTGGAGAGAGTATAGCTATTGGCCTATAATTGGAGAATTCAGTAGAGCTGCCTGCTTTGTGAAGTGGGATTACATAGGATATTTTCCAGATGGTGGGAATTTTAGCTTCTACTATGGTTCGATTGATTAGTATTGAGACGGGGTAAGCAATAGCATCAGATGATTTTTGTAGGTACTAGGCAGGGAGTTGATCAGCAGAAAGTGTAGTGGGTTTTAATTTTTTGATCAAGGTACGGATAAGTGAAGTGGCGACTGGTTGGAAGCTGAACGCAAGTAGGTTTCTAGGGTGTTACTTTCAGGACCAGGGAGCTAGGAGGTAGTTGGCTAGCTAGGGCTTGAATTGTCTCAGTAAAGAATTGGTTAAAATTATCAGAAACATCTTCAGGGGTTTTATCTATAGTAGCAGCAGGGATTGGGGTTGAAGTTTGTCCAGGATGTAGTAGATTATTTAAACCTGCCCAAAACTTCTGAGGGTTATTTTGATTTACTGTCTGTAAATTACAGCAGTATTGTTTTCTGTCTTGTAAAATTGATTTTTTGGTTTCGTTCCTGGATTGCCTGTATTTAATGTGATCTTGAGGGTCTTTAGAAGAACACCATAAAGCCCATGCTTTGTTTCTAAGGGTAATTTTGAGTTTAGACTCTATAGAAAGCCATGGTGCAGTTTTTGCCTTGGTTCTCTTTAAACGAACAGGTGCATGCAAATCAAGGATCTCAAGGAATTTGTTGTTAAAGTATGCTACTGCTTCCTCAAAGGGGAGGTGTTTTAGAATAGACCAATTACATGAGTTTAGTTCTTGTTGGAATTTGGCAGGGTCAAAGTTTTTATTGTTTCTAACCTTTCTGAGTAAGGATTGTTGGGAATTAATGGTTTTGTGCTTAATTACATATGTGAGAAGGTGATCGCTTAGGCCATTAAGGAGGGTACCAGAGGTGTACAGTTGGGGGTGACTGTTTATGAGTACCCAGTCAAGTATACTTTCTTTTTGGTTGGGTTTACCTATCCTGGTAGGGGTGGATATGATTTGTGTAAATGCATGCAGGTTAATATGGGTGGTTGGAGATTCTAAGGAACAGGTGCCCCAGTCTATGTTAAAGTCTCCAAGTAGTAGGGTTTCTTGGGGGTAGTGACATGATAACCAGTGCAGGATATATTCAAATGTAGATATATTGTTACCTGGGGGAATGTACATACATATGATATTAAGGCATTTATTTTTGTTAAGTTGCAATTTGGTGGCAAGAATCTCAGAGTTATTAATCTGAGGAGGTTGTATTACATCTATGGTGACATTCAACTCAGATTTATAGAGTACAGCTACCCCACCCCCCTTCCTAGAAGCACGATCCAGCCTGTGTATGTTGTACCCAGGTGGTAACACTTCATTGTCTTTAGTGTTAGGTTTTAACCAGGTTTCAGATAAACAGAGAATCTCAGGGGAGTGGACATCCAGAAGTGCATGCAATTCATGTACCTTGTTATTAATGCTTCTAATATTGAGATGACAGACTAGGAGAGAGTTAGTTGGCCTATAAATTGTAGGTTTGTAGCTTAGATTACAAGTAGAGGTGGCATGTGTATCTGAAGTGAGTGGGCCAGGGTTGGGGTGAATATCACCACCAAGTATTAGGTTGAGTCTATACTTGGTGATGAACTTCAGGAATTTGTTTATTAGTTTGTGGTAGTGTTTGGATCTAGAGCTAATGTGCCTGGGGTTGAGATGTTGATAGACTGAACAAGATGTTGGATAGGATCTGGTACTGTAAGTATGGTTGAAGGTGGAAGGATTTACAGCTGGGGTGATAGTATGGCCTTTTGGGACCTGAAATCCCGTAAGAAACTGGTTTTCATACAAGGTAAGGAGGTATGGTGTGAATAAGAGGGTGTGAACAAGAGGGGTAGTAAAGAGGAGTATATCATTATATGTGATTCAGCTAGTGAGTGAAGGAACTGTTTTACCTGGTGATGCAACACCAGAAGATAGAGTGGTGAGGTAAAGGTACTGGAAGGGGGGATGGGAGAATGCCAGATGAAAGCTAATAGGTACTATTAAATGTAGGTAGTAGAATAGGGTGGGTGGAATTATCCCAGATGAAAGCAGATAGGATCTAGAAAGTGGGGAGTGGCTATAGTACTATAAATTTAGAGGTACTGGGCGGGAGGGAATTGGAGGCAGGAGGGGAGAAGAGAGCCCAGAGCAAGGGCTTAACGAGCAGGGCTATTGCAGTTTACAAGGTTTCCTAAGGTGTCCTAAAGCTATAAGGTAATTATTACAGCTCTAATGTAAGAGTCAATTTACTGCAGTTACAGGAGAAGGGGGCAACCACTCAAGTAGAAACATAGAGCCCTATGCTTTTTGTGTAACCTACTCTGTTTAAATGTTGAAAACAACTGATTGCAGTCCTGTAGACACCATTTTGTTGCTGCTTATTGCTATTTCCACCTAAATGCTCATTTTCTGGCATTTATTGCTTCTCAGAATGCTCTATAAATGTGTTTTTGCATTTGTTTCCACTGTTTTCTTGAAAAAAAAAAAAAAAACTTGCTATTTTCCTGCCTTACTAAGCTAGAAAAGTCCAGTTTCAGATACCTGCTTATACTTGGACTGTGTTTAAGTGTCTGTGTTTGGCCATATCTTACTTGGGCAAAAAGGAAGTATTTTTGTTCACCAGTGAGAGTGGGGGACTCTGAATAGCCTACCTGCCCTTGAAGGAGTGGTTTCTGCCCAGAAACTGTAGTTTTATTGGCCATTTTGGGCTAATTTCTATCTCTTTAATTTTACTGATAAAAAAACAGCATTTGTGTGTTTTTTGTGTTTGTATAAGCTCAGCAGATCCTGCCCAGGTGTCCCGCAGAGACCTACAACACCAGAGATACAAAATGAGCAACTTTGGAGTGTTTAAGTACCATTTTTATGGTTTTCCTTGCTGCTTATTGCTATTTCCACCTAAATGCTCATTTTCTGGCATTTATTGCTTCTCAGAATGCTCAATTTATAATGAAATTGCATTTACTTGTGCCTGCACTTTAAAATTTTTAACTGTTACTGGCTTCCCACTCAAGTGTGACAGCCATTTCTGCAATATAAAAGTGTTTTTTGCATTTGTTTCTACTGTTTTCTTGAAAAAAAACAAAAAAAAAAAATCTTGCTGTTTTCCCACCTTACTAAGCTAGAAAAGTTCATTTTCCGATACCTGCTGATACCTGGACTGTGTTTAAGCTTCTGTGTTTGGCCATACCTTACTTGGGCAAAAAGGAAGTTATTTTCTTCACCAGTGAGAGTGGGGAGCTCTGAACAGCCTACCTGCCCTTGAAGAGTGGTTTCTGCCCAGAAACTGTAGTTTTGTTGGTCATTTTTGGGCTAATTTCTATCTCTTTAATCTTTCTGATATAAAAACTGCATTTGCATTGTTTTTCTATTTGTATAAGCTCAGTAGATCCTGCCCAGGTGTCCTGCAGAGACCTACAATGCCAGAGAGACAAAAGGAGACACTTTGGAATGTTTAAGTACCATTTTTTTTTGTTTTTCTTGTTGCTTTTTGCTTTTTCCGCCTAAATGGTTGTTTTCTGGCATTTATTGCTTCTCAGAATGCTCATTTTCCACTGAAATTGCATTTATTTGTACCTGCAATTTAAAATTATTTTTTTGTTGTAAACTGTATGTTTAACTGTTTCTGGCTTCTCACTCAACTGTGACAGCCATTACAGAACTATAAAAGTGTTTTTGCATACTGTTTTCTTGAAAAAAAAAACAAAAAATCTTGCTATTTTCCCACCTTAATAAGCCAGAAATGTCCAGTTTCAGATACCTGCTGATACTTGGACTGTGTTTAAGCTTCTGTGTTTGGCAATACATAACTTGGGCAAAAAGGAAGTTCCTTTGTTTACCAGTGAGAGTGGGGAGCTCTGCACACCCTATCTGCCCTTAGAGGAGTGGTTTCTGCCCAGAAACTATTGTTTTATTGGCCATTTTGGGCTAATTTCTATTGCTTTAATCTTTCTGATATAAAAAACGCATTTGTGCAGTTTCTGTGTTTGCATAAGCTCAGTAGATCCTGACCAGGTGTCCTGAAAAGACCTACATTGCCAGAGAGACAAAAAGAGACACTTTGGAGTGTTTAAATACCATTTCTTTGGGTTTTTCTTGTTGCTTATTTTTTATTTCTACTTAAACGCTCATTTTCTGACTTTTATTGCTTCTCAGAATGCTCATTTTACACTGAAATTGCATTTATTTGTGCCTGCATTTTAATATTCATTTTTTGTTGTAAATTGCATTTTGAACTGTTACTGGATTCCCACTCAAGTGTGGCAGCCATTACTGCACAATAAAAGTGCGTTTGCAGTAATTTCTACTGTTTTCCTTGAAAAAAAAACAAAAAAGAAAATCTTGCTATTTTCCCACCTTACTAAGCTAGAAAAGTCCAGTTTCAGATACCTGCTGATACCTGGACTGTGTTTAAGCTTCTGTGTTTGGCCATACCTTACTTGGGCAAAAAGTAAGTTTCTTTGTTTACCAGTGAGTGTGTGGAGCACTGAACAGCCTACCAGCCCTTGGAGGAGTGGTTTCTGCCCAGAAACTGTAGTTTGTTTTTTTTTTTGGCTATTTTGGGCTAATTTCTCTCTTTAATCTTTCTGATATAAAAAATGCATTTGCGCGGGTTTTGTATTTGTGTAAGCTCAGCAGATCCTGCCCAGGTGTCCTGCAGAGACCTACAATGCCGGAGAGAGAAAATGAGAGACTTTGGAGTGTTTAAGTACCATTTTTCTCTTTTTTCTTGTTGCTTATTGCTATTTCCACCTAAACAAATATTTTCTGGCATTTATTGCTTCTCAGAATGCTCATTTGGCACTGAAATTGCATTTATTTGTGCCTGCACTTTAAAATTCATTTTTTGTTGTAAATTGTATTTTTAACTGTTACTGGATTCCCACTCAAGTGTGACAACCATTACTGCACTATAAAAGTGTTTTTGCATTTGTTTCCACTGTTTTCTTGAAAAAAAAACAAATAAACTTGCTATTTTCCTGCCTTACTAAGCGAGAAAAGTCTAGTTTCAGATACCCGTTGATATTTGGACTGTGTTTAAGCTTCTGTATTGGGCCATACCTTACTTGGGCAAAAAGGAAGTTTCTTTGTTCACCAGTGAAAGTGGGGAGCACTGAACAGCCTACTTGCCCTTGAGGAGTGGTTTCTGCCCAGAAATTGTAGTTTTATAGGCCATTTTAGGCTAATTTCTATCTCTTTAATCTTTCTGATACAAAAACTGCATTTGTCTGTTTGTTTGTGTTTCTATACGCTCAGCAGATTCTGCCCTGGTGTCCTGCAGAGACCTAAAACACAAGAGAGACAAAGGAGAGTCTTTGGAGTTTTTAAGTACCATTTTTTTGGTTTTGCTTTTGCTTATTGCAATTTCTCCTAAATGCTCCTTTTCTGGCATTTATTGATTCTCAGAACGCTCATTTTACACTGAAATTACATTTATTTGTGCCTGCACTTTAAAATCCGTTTTTTGTTGTAAATTGTATTTTTTAACTATTACTGGCTTCCCACTAAAGTGTGACAGCTATTACTGCACTATAAAAGTGTTTTTGCATTTGTTTCTACTGTTTTCTTAAAAAAAGCAAAGAAAAACAAAACAATTATAGGTATTTTCCCTCCTTACTAAGCTAGAACGTCCAGTTTCAGATACCTACTGATATCTGGACTGTGTTTAAGCTTCTTTGTTTGGCCATACATTACTTAGCCAAAAAGGAAGTTTCTTTGTTCACCATTGAGAGTGGAGAGCTTTGAACAACCTACCTGCCCTTGAGGAGTGGTTTCTGCCCAGAAATTGTAGTTTTATTGGCCATTTTGGGCTAATTCCTATCTCTTTAATCTTTCCGATATAAAAAACAGATTTGCGTGTTTTTAGTGTTTGTATAAGCTCAGCAGATCCTGCCCAGGTGTCCTGCAGAGACCTACAATGCCAGGGAGACAAAAGGAAAGAATTTGGAGTCTTTAAGTGCCATTTTTTTGGTTTTTCTTGTTTCTTATTGCTATTTCTGCCTAAATTCTCATTTTCTGGTGTTTATTGCTTCTCAGAACGCTCATTTTACACTGAAATTGCATTTATTTGTGCCTGCACTTTAAAATCCATTTTTTGTAGTAAATTGTATTTTTAACTGACTGCGGTGGTGGTGCTGCATTAGCGTTGCCGCCTCACAGTAAGACATCCTGTTCGATTCTCAACTAAAGCGTCTTTTGTGTGGAGACATGCGTGGATGGGCATACCTTCATTGAAGGTTGTGCATCAGGGCTGGCAACTGCACCATAAAAATCTACTGCCAATCATTAGTGGACCAGAGTTCCGCTGTGGCGACCCCTAACCAGGAAAAGCCGAAAGACACAACAACAACAACTGGCTTCCCACTCAAATGTGACAGCCATTACTGCACTATAAAAGTGTTTTTTGCATTTGTTTCTACTGTTTTCTTTAAAAAAAAGCAAAAAAACCAAAAGAATTCTTGCTATTTTTCCGCCTTACTAAGCTAGAACGTCCAGTTTCAGATACCTGCTGATATCTTGACTGTGTTTAAGCTTCTTTGTTTGGCCATACCTTACTTAGGCAAAAAGGAAGTTTCTTTGTTCACCAGTGAGAGTGGGGAGCTCTGAACAACCTACCTGCCCTTGAGGAGTGGTTTCTGCCCAGAAATTGTAGTTTTATTGGTCATTTTGGGCTAATTCTTATCTTTTTAATCTTTCTGATATAAAAAACAGATTTGCACATTTTTTAGTGTTTGTATAAGCTCAGCAGATCCTGCCCAGGTGTCCTGCAGAGACCTACAATGCCAGTGAGACAAAAGGAGGGAATTTGGATTATTTAAGTGCCTTTTTTTTGTTTTTTCTTGTTGCTTATTGCTATTTCCACCTAAACGCTCATTTTCTTGTGATTATTGCTTCTCAGAATGTTCATTTTACACTGAAATTACATTTATTTGTGCCTGCACTTTAAAATGTGTTTTTTTGTTGTTGTAAATTGTATTTTTAAATGTTACTGGCTTCCCACTCCAGTGTGACAGCCATTACTGCACTATAAAAGTGTTTTTGCATTTGTTTCCACTGTTTTCTTGAAAAAATACAAAAAAAAAAAACTTGCTATTTTCCCACCTTACTAAGCTAGAAAAGTCCAGTTTCAGATACCTGCTGATATTTGGACTGTGTTTAAGCTTCTGTGTTTGGTCATACCTTACTTGGTCAAAAAGGAAGTTTCTTTGTTCACCAGTGAAAGTGGGGAGCTCTGAACAGCCTCCCTGCCCTTGAAGGAGTGGTTTCTGCCCAGAAACTTTAGTTTTTGGGCTAATTTCTATCTCTTTAATCTTTCTGATATGAAAAACACATTTGTGCAGATTTTGTGTTTGTATAAGCTCAGCAGATCCTGTCCAGTTGTCCTGCAGAGACCTACAACACCAGATAGACAAAAGGAGAGACTTTGAAGTTTTTAAGTACCATTTTTTTGGTTTTGCTTTTGCTTATTGCTATTTCACCTAAACACTCGTTTTCTGGTGTTTATTACTTCTCAGAACGCTCATTTTACACTGAAATTGCATTTATTTGTGCCTGCACTTTAAAATCCGTTTTTTGTAGTAAATTGTATTTTTAACTGACTGCGGTGGTGGTGCTGCATTAGCGTTGTCGCCTCACAGTAAGACATCCTGTTCGATTCTCAGCTAAAGCGTCTTTTGTGTGGAGACATGCGTGGATGGGCATACCTTCATTGAAGGTTGTGCATCAGGGCTGGCAACTCGGCACGCAAAAATCTACTGCCAATCATTAGTGGACCAGAGTTCCGCTGTGGCGACCCCTAACCGGGAAAAGCCGAAAGACACAACAACAACAACTGGCTTCCCACTCAAATGTGACAGCCATTACTGCACTATAAAAGTGTTTTTGCATTTGTTTCTACTGTTTTCTTAAAAAAAAGCAAAAAAACAAAATAATTCTTGCTATTTTTCCACCTTACTAAGCTAGAACGTCCAGTTTCAGATACCTGCTGATATCTGGACTGTGTTTAAGCTTCTTTGTTTGGCCACACCTTACTTAGGCAAAAAGGAAGTTTCTTTGTTCACCAGTGAGAGTGGGGAGCTCTGAACAACCTACCTGCCCTTGAGGAGTGGTTTCTGCCCAGAAATTGTAGTTTTATTGGCCATTTTGGGCTAATTCCTATCTCTTTAATCTTTCTGATATAAAAAACAGATTTGCGCGTGTTTTAGTGTTTGTATAAGCTCAGCAAATCCTGCCCAGGTGTCCTGCAGAGACCTACAATGCCAGGGAGACAAAAGGAGGGAATTTGGATTATTTAAGTGCCATTTTTTTGTTTTTTCTTGTTGCTTATTGCTATTTCCACCAAAACGCTCATTTTCTTGTGATTATTGCTTTTCAGAACGCTCATTTTACACTGAAATTACATTTATTTGTGCCTGCACTTTAAAATTAATTTTTTGTTGTAAATTGTATTTTTAAATGTTCGTGGCTTCCCACTCCAGTGTGACAGCCATTACTGCACTATAAAAGTGTTTTTGAATTTGTTTCCACTGTTTTCTTGAAAAAATACAAAAAACCCCCCAAAAAATCTCGCTATTTTCCCACCTTACTAAGCTAAAAAAGTCCAGTTTCAGATACCTGCTGATATTTGGACTGTGTTTAAGCTTCTGCATTTGGCCATACCTTACTTGGGCAAAAAGGAAGTTTCTTTGTTCATCAGTGATATTGGGGTGCTCTGAACAGCCTATCTGCCCTTGAAGGAATGGTTTCTGCCCAGAAACTTTAGTTTTATATGCCATTTGGGGCTAATTTCTATCTCTTTAATCTTTCTGATATAAAACCCGCATTTGTGCAGTTTTTGTGTTTCTATAAGCTGAGCAGATCCTGTCCAGTTGTCCTGCAGAGACCTACAACACCAGAGAGACAAAAGGAGAGACTTTGGGGTTTTTAAGTACCATTTTTTGGCTTTTCTTTTGCTTATTACTATTTCGCCTAAACGCTTGTTTTCCAGTGTTTATTGCTTCTCAGAACGCTCATTTTACACTGAAATTGCATTTATTTGTGCCTGCACGTTAAAATCTGTTTTTTGTTGTAAATTGTATTTTTAACTGTTACTGGCTTCCCACTTAAGTGTGACAGCCATTACTGTACTATAAAAGTGTTTTTGCATTTGTTTCTACTGTTTTCTTTAAAAAAAAAAACCTTGCTATTTTCCTGCCTTACTAAGCTAGAAAAGTCCAGTTTCAGATATCTGCTGATATCTGGATTGTGTTTAAGCTTCTTTGTTTGGCCATACCTTACTTGGGCAAAAAAGAAGTTTCTTTGTTCACCAGTGAGAGTGGGGAGCTCTGAACAGCCTACCTGCCCTTGAGGAGTGGTTTCTGCCCAGAAATTGTAGCTTTATTGGCCATTTTAGGCTAATTCCTATCTCTTTAATCTTTCTGATATAAAAACCATATTTGAGCAGTTTTTAGTGTTTGTATAAGCTCAGCAGATCCTGCCCAGGTGTCCTGCAGAGACCTATCATGCCAGGGAGAAAAAGGAGAGAATTTGGAGTGTTTAAGTGCCATTTTCTTTTATTTTTTCTTGTTGCTTATTGCATTTTCCACCTAAACGCTCATTTTCTGGCATTTATTGCTTCTCAGAATGCTCATTTTACACTGAAATTACATTTATTTGTGCCTGCGCTTTAAAATTCATTTTTTGTTGTAAATTGTATTTTTAATGTTACTGGCTTCCCACTCAAGTGCGACAGCCATTTCTGCACTTTAAAAGGTTTTTTTGCATTTGTTTCTACTGTTTTCTTGAAAAAAAAACAAAAAAATCTTGCTATTTTCCCACCTTACTAAGCTAGAAAAGTCCAGTTTCAGATACCTGCTGATTCCTGGGCTGTGTTTAATCTTCTGTGTTTGGCTGTACCTTACTTGGGCAAAAAGGAAGTTTCTTTGTTCACCAGTGATATTGAGGAGCTCTGAACAGCCTACCTGCCCTTAGAGGAGTGGTTTCTGCCCAGAAACTGAAGTTTTATTGGCCATTTTGGGCTAATGTTTATCTCTTTTAACTTTTTGATATAAAAACCGCATTTTTGTGGCTTTGCGTGCCGGGTAGTACTGGTTAGCTAGGGTTAAACTATTCCCAAATCCACAAAGTCTACTCTTCAGTTTTTCCCTTGGAACTAGACAAACCTTCAACTTTAGCACTCAAGCCATTCATTTTACAGCCCAGCACTTGCTTAAAACTCATAACAAGCACTAAATACCCCTAGCACTAGCCCCCCTTATACTGTCCAGAAGAACAAGGCTCTCTATTCGTCCACACCAGTCAATCAGAAAAACAGCTCACTCTCCATATTCAGGCATGTCCACTGGGCAGTTTCCGGTGTACTCTCCAGTCCAACTGGTGAATCTGGGCATTTTGAGACAATGTTACAACTGCCTTATGTACACAGACAACCTTCTTCTCCTACCACCAAACACTAATATATGCAAGAGATGCAATTATACAGCCAGACTGGAGGCAAAGCTCTCTCAACCCCAGACTGTAACTGACTGTCAAGAGGAGAAGGGTAATATGTGCAACACACTGCCAGACTCACGTAGACCTAACAAACCAACACAGGCCAATAGCACACATAAATGCATGAAAAAATACTCAGAGGCTCTAAATAAAAATCTGCAAAAGTAACAGAGACCTCCAAAGGAGACATCCAAGCAACCTCCACAACCCATCACCAACCAAGAAGTACATACTTCACATAATCAGCGTGCCGCACAATCACAGCCCTTAAGTCAAAATAACATACCCAACACACTAGTGATAGGTGACTCTATAGTCAGGCACAGTGATATCCCACTAACTAGGCTGGACAAGGAGAAGGTTACAGTTAGCTGCCTGTCGGGTGCCAGGATCCACCACATAACACAAGCACTCAGGTCACTCCAGAACAAGTACAAATATGATTCTGTCATTGTACATGTTGGTGTAAATGACCTGAGACATGCCTCCCTGGACTACATGAAAAGAGACATGGAAGAGCTCTCTAATCATGTAGCCCAGGCAGGTATGACCCTGACCCTGAGTAGCATCCTACCCTCACCAAGAATGATGACACAGTATAAAGAAAAAAATTTACCAACTTCAATAATTGGCTAACTTTCTGGTGTCATTCAAAGGGGATCCAGTATCTGTCTGCCTGGGATGACTTGCTCAACAAGCCATGTTGCTTTGCAAGAGATGGCTTGCACCTGTCACCCTTAGGCTTTTGAATACTGGCAAAGGCTCTTGCCGCCCCCATAGTGGCTTTTTTAGGCAAGGCTCAAAGGACAAACCCACCACCGTAAATAGCACAAGTAACCAAAAACTGAGGGCAATGCTACTCAACGCCAGAAGTCTAAACCTCAAAATGCACTTACTCGAGGCACTCCTTAGTATGGAGAACATCAATATCTGTGCAGTAACAGAAACCTGGTTTAAGGCTCCAGAGAGCACCCCAGCACTTCCAGGCTATAACTCATACCATACCTTTTGGCCACAGAACCCAGACCGAAACACAAAAGGCAGTGGTGTAGCCATATTCATCAAGGATACTCACACCTCCAGGCTAGTGGCACAGCACAATGCATTAGAGATCATCCAAGTGCAAATAACAATGGGAAAAGCTGCAATCCAAATTGTAGCTTGCTACAAATCACCCACCATGACCCAGCCACCCCATTCCCCATTTCTGGAGACACTGGGAAATATGAAGGTCCTACCAAACACCCTAATACTGGGTGATTTCAACTACCCAAACATTAACTGCTCAAGTACTAACTCCCTTGCCCAATGCTTCCTAGAATTTATAAACTCGAATGCCCTGGATCAACTGATTAACATCCCCACCAGAGGGAACAACATATTGGACCTGGTCATCACCAACATGGGCGACCGGTGCTCCACACCTGATGTCAACCCCTCGCTGGTTAGATCAGACTATAGACTGGATATTCACATTCCGCCCCAACCCCAATCAAATAAACCACCATGAAAACTTTTTCAAAAGGAAACTTTACATTGCTTAAGACCAAGGTGGAAAGGTTTACAGCCCCCATGCCAATGGACAATGCTGTCCAAGCTGCTGAAATCTATACAAAGGCACTCTATGATCATCTGCAGGAATGCATGGATCGTGTTATGCCAAGTAAAACCAAGACTCACTCCTCCAAGAAAAGGAAACCAGTCTGGTGGAACCCTGCCATAAACAGGCCCTACAATAGAAGTAGGAAACTAGTACAGATAAGAGCAAAATCCCTAGAAGGAAAGACATCCCTGATCGGTATCAGCAAGAAACTATGATCCCTTATTAAATCATCCAAGACTAGCTTTGAAAGAAAAATTGCCAAGGACTCCAAAGATAACCACAAAGTGTTCTTTAGCTATGTGAAGAACCTAAGTGGAAACTCTCAGATCTGCTCTGAGTTGGTGCAGAATGGCACAAAATACACCGAACCGACTGATATTGCCATAATTTTGACAGACAGGTTCAGTGCATACTTCACACCCCTCTCCCCCTGTAAAGGGCCCATAACCATACCAGAAGAATGTAAGGCCCCAGCAATCACTGACACACAGGTTAAAACAGTCCTATCGAAAGCCAAAAACACAGCCTCAATGGGACTGGACGGTGTCCCAGGCTGTGTTTTACAAGAGTTCCAAAATGAACTTACCCCTCACCTAAACACAATGTTAAAACTCAGCCTCTCTACAGGCTACGTACCCACAGAGTGGTGCTCAGCAACAGTTGTCCCACTCCACAAAGGTGGCGCCACAACAGACCCTGGGAACTATCACCCTATAAGCCTGACTAGCCTGGTCTGTAAGGCTATGGAGTGCATCATAATGGAACTCATTAACAGAGACATTGGGACCCTCCAAACTTTGGGCCCCATCCAGTTTGGCTTTGTTAAGGGAAGATCATGCCTCCTAAACTTTGTGGACTTCTTTGAGACAGTTACCAAGGCATTAGATGAGGGTAAGGAGGAGGTCCACACAGCCTACCTAGACCTCGCAAAGGCTTTTGACACCATTCCCCATTCTGGTATTATAGATAAACTCTCCAACCAGAGCATTAACCCCTACATCATGAGATGGGTTGCAAATTGGCTCATGGACAGAACCCACACGGTGAGATTTGCAGACTCTAGGTCCGACTCTAAACCGGTTACAAGTGGTGTCCCCCAGGGCTTAGTCCTAGGACCCCTTCTGTTCGGTATATACTTCTCAGAGGTACAGGCAAGCACAGGAGGACTTTGGGTGACCAAGTTTGCATACGACTGCAAACTAGGGGCCATAACTGATTCTCCTGCTGATCCAGACACCCTCCAGAAGGGTCTCACTGAGATGGATACCTGGTGTCAGAATCATGACCTCAAGCTGAATGCCAAAAAGTACATAGTCATCCCATTTGGAAAAAAAAAGTACCCGCGAACTACCACATAGGTGGTAGTCCCCTAAATACAGAAAAAGTAATAAGGGATCTGGCGACCCAAGTAGATAGCAAGCTTTCCTTTGATAATCATATTGCCAAGGTGGTTAGAAAATCCTTCTACGTGGCCCACCTAATCTCAAAAGGGTTTTCCTCCAGAACAAAGGAGGTTATTGTGCCTCTCTACTCATCACTTATTAGACCCATTATAGAATACAATGCCCCATTTGGGGTGAACCTTACAAGATACCTGCAACAGCTGGAAAGACCACAAAAGTACCTCACCAAGAGGATTATTGGCCTCAAACAGATAACCTATGTAGCCCGACTAAAGAAACTCCAGCTGTACTCGGTTGCATACCTCTTACTCAGAGGTGATCTCTGCTTGACATACAAGGCCATGTCCAACCCAGAATTGATAGATATGCTCCACCTAAAAAAAACACAAATCCCAGAGAGCCACACACTCTAGGGATATAAACCTTACCACAACGATAAATAGGACGTGCTGGAGGTATAGATTCCTGACCCAGAGACTCCCCATGCTTTGGAAAAGATTCCAATATACATCAGGCAGAGCCCCTCACTAGCACTCTTCAAGAGAAACCTTGATGGGTGGATGGGAAACAGAAAATTTACCTCGGGGATCACTGCAGTGGCTCTGCTGGACAGAAGCGCAGGGAACTAATGGCTCTGCTGGTCAGAGGCACAGGGAAGTAATCAAAGGGGGTGGCGAAAGCCAGCACACTCTGGCTAGGCTTATAAATGCCCTTGAGCAGATAGCCTATTACTTACCTATGATCCTATGAACCTATATTCACCATGCACTAGCATTTTGTTTGTTATGAAGGTAACAAAATGTTTTGTATTTTGTACTTTGGTGCCACCTTCCTCAGAAAGTGAGATGTTGCACAAGATGCTGTATAACATGCCTTGCTCTTGGGCACCACACTCTCAAGGAAATTATGAAGGTAACAAAATGTTTTGTATTTTGTACTTTGGCGCCACCTTTCTCAGAAAGTGAGATGTTGCACAAGATGCTGTATAATATGCCTTGCTCTTGGGCGCCACCCTCTCAAGGTAGTGAGGTTTAGCTTTTTATGGTATTTAAAGGCTGTGAGGTAGTGTATCTGTTTGATGATGTTTCTGTAGCACTGGAAATTAAAGTGCTTACATTTGGTTTATTAAAATACTGTTTTGTGGCTTTGGAGCAGCATTTCTTCTTTTTGCAGTGCTACATTTCACTGTTGGGCTTGGTTGCTTAGGTGTCAGGAGGTGAAAATCCATTCAGGTTAGGTGTGAAAGAGTTAAATGATAGCCATATTGGCTGAATGACTGGAAATTACTTCCTGTGGTAGGAAGCCCTGAAAGGCCAAAAGAGTTAAAAGAACTGCCTTAAGTTCCAAGATATCTGTCTGTGAAAAAAACTTGAAAAAAAAAAACAAAAAAATATTCTTGTTCTCCTAACTTTCCTGGCTAGTTTGTTCCAGTGATCAGATTTTGCTGATCCCTGGGCTTTGTCTTGGTTCCTGTACTTCTCCATTTTCTTTGTTTGGTCAGGGGGAAGTTTCTTTACTCACCAGTGGGAGTGGGGAGTACTGAGCTGCCTGTTTGTCCTCAGAGGAGTGGTTTAAGACAGTAACTTGTAGTTCAGTGGCCATTTTGGGTCATTTCCTGCCTTTTCCAGCCCCCTGCTATAAAGCACGCTTTAGGGCGGAGTTGCCACTAGAGCAGCATCAGGCAGCGCCGGTTTAACAAGGTTAAACTTTTTCTGGCTCCATAAAGTCTGTTCTTCATTTTTTCCCTTAGAACTGCTCTACTAGCAACCTAAACAGTATATCCCTTGACTAAAAAGTGCAGCACTTGTTTTTTTCAAAAAAAAAAAAAAAAAAAAAAAAAGCTCAGAATTAGTCCAAAATGATACAAAAATCACTGAACCCACAGACATTGCCAACATACTGGCAGACAGGTTCAGTGCAAACTTCACCCCCCTAAAGGAGAGATAACTATCCCAGCGGAGTGTAGCCTCCCAGACATCTCAAATGCAGGTGAAAGCTGCTCTCTAAAGCTAAAACACAGCATCAATGGGACCGGATGGTGTCCAAATGAGGAATTAAACCCACATATGGCAGCTGTTTAATCTCAGCCTTACCACAGGATATGTGCCCAAGGAGTGGCGTATGGCAACTGTGGTCCCACTCCACAAAGGCGGTGCCTCTACGGACCCTAGTAATAACAAGTCTAGTCTGCAAAGCTATGGAGAGGATCATAATGGAGCTCATAAACAAAGATATAGGGGACTTGCAGACATTGGACCCAACCCAGTTTGGCTTCACAAGGGCAGATCATGCCTTTTGAACTTGGTCGACTTCTTCAAACAGTCACCAAGGCCATTGATGAGGGAAAGGCAGTCCATACAGCCTACCTTGACCTTGCAAGCTTTTCGACACAATACCCCACTTGGGTATTGTAGAAAAACTTACCAGCTTAAATGTAAACCCATATGTCACAAGATGGGTTGCAAACTGGCTTAAGGACAGAACCCACAGGGTTAGAGTTGCTGGCGCTATGTCAGACTCCAAGCCGGTCACAAGTGGTGTCCACAGGGCTCGGTCCTTCATCTACTTCTCAGAAGTACAGGCCAACATGGGAGGACTTTGGCTGACAAAGTTTATAGTGGAAAGTGCATCAGACACGGATATCCTTCAGAAGGGACTCACAGAAACAGATAGCTGGTGCCAGAGCCATGGCCTGAAGTTAAACGCCAAAAATGTATAGTCATACCCTTCGGGAAAAACAAGGTAACCCCAAGCTACCATATAGGTGGCAATCCACTAAGCACAGAAGAGGTTATCAGGGACCTGGGGACCCAGGTTGACAGTGGCCTTTCTTTTGACACTCACATTGCTAATGTGGTTAGAAAGACCTTCTACATTGCCCACCTGATCATGAAGGGATTCACATCCAGATCTAGTTAGGTCATTGTTCCCTGTACTCTTCACTTATCAGACCAATGATATGTATCTCACCCGACATCTGCAGCAATTGGAGAGACCCCAAAAGCTCCTCACCAAAAGGATAAAGGGACTCCAAAATCTGTCATATGCTGCCAGATTGAAGAAACTCCAGCTCTATTCAGTCGCATACCGTCTGCTCAGAGGTGACATGTGCCTGACATACATGGCCATGTCCAACCCGGAATTAATGGACATGCTCCACCTCAAAAAATCCAAATCCATCAAAACCACTACAGCAAGCGACTTAAACCTTAGCACGGATATAAATAGGATGCGCTGAAGGGATAGATTTATCACTCAGAGACTCCCTATGCTGTGGAATAAAATCCCGGTCCATGTGAGGCAGAGCACCTCACTTTCTCTCTTCAAGAGAAATCTTGACCTGTGGATGGGAGATTGTAGGTTTACCCCAGGAATCATCTCTGTGTCACTGCTGGACAGAGGCACAACAAACTAATGGGCACAGTATTTTTTCATATAAGGATAAATGCCTTAGGGCAGATAGCCTAGTATAAACCTATGAACCTATATTAATTTAGAAGTGATACTCCTGAGGTATCCAGGTAACCAGAGTGCTCTTAACATCATAGAGTTCCTCCTACACTAGAGCAGACACATCTACAATTACTGTAGCCCAATGATTTTGGAGCTAGAATGAACCCCATGATTGTAGGTATGAGAAGTGCAACCACCAACACAGGTGTAAATAACAGATGAAACTACCTCTACTGGTGTAATTAACAGATTTTTGGATTTTAAACAAGAAAACATCTACTGAACTTAAACTATCGGCCATACTGTAGAATCCTCATTTGAAACTACAAAAAAAAAGGATCATGAAAAGTTCTAAGGCTTTAAGATAAGTCTCTGATGGAACAAATTCTGCTGAGTGACTGGAAACAACCTGGAGGAATGGAGAAAACTTTGTAGTCTTGGTGTAGAAAAGCTCAAGATACTGTGGTGTCCAAGCTGCGTCAAATAAAGGGAGGTCCTGAACTAACAAACTTTTACTCCAAGACAAAGGAACTGTTTGAACAGAGACCCAATCTTGTGAATTGGATCTGTCTCAGCTGAGACAGTGTGAAACCATTCATCCTGATATGAGGATGGTTTTCTCCAATCTTTACAGAGCAGACAGCAGGTCATTGTGACAATAAAGGGAGGAAAAGTAATAACAAACGCACTTCTCACTTACAGTCAAATGCACATGAGAATGCAAACATTTACTTGAAGGTAGGCTGTGTCTGTTTTCTTCTGAGGGATTTCACATTGAGAAAAGGAATCATAAAGAGGGAAAGATAAGTGATGCATACTGTGATGAGGAGGATTCTAGGCAGCCCATAAAAGTTTTATCTGCTAAGCAGCTCTGATGTCTGTGACGATTCAAAGATTACCGAAGATGTACCTCATCTTTTCAGATCTGCCATCCATTTTGTAGACTAGTGTTCCAGACTTCAACAGTAACCTCAGCAACTGTTGCAAGTTTCTTTGACACATCCACTGGCATCAAGACACTGTCTTCAAGTCTGTCTACATAATGTTCCATTTTGAACTTAAGGAATCTCAGTATGGTTATGCTTTACAGAAAGGAATGTATAGAGTGGAAAGAAAATATTTAGTGTTAGTACTAAAGGATCATGGTGTATATCAGATATTTGCTACAATGCCTACAATGCATTAATGCATTTTGACATCGTCTGACAAAGCAATAATCATGAAATTTCTTCATGACAGCTAATACATTTTGTATTTTATGTTTGTCTGAAAGACCCATTAATGCAAACTTAATTTAACTAAAGATAATTTCAATACTGTCACCCTGCATTCAAACAAAATGTGCAGACAAGTTCAGTATTCTGCAAACTAAGATGAGAGCTGCTATAGCGAGCTGCTTTTGGCTATTGCAGCGCATCTGTAAAGCTTAGTTGTTTAATCTTAAGTTAATGTATGAATTCTAAATGTCTATAATAAATAGTACTTTACTTATGAATACTAATGAGCAGTTATTTTACTCACAAGACTCTTAGTTACTTATTTTGTGCAAACATTTTGCATAGAACAACTTAGTGAGTTGCAAAATCAAAGCTAAATAAAGTTGTAAGACTTATTTATTTCACATTTGTTTACCGGGAAAGTCCGACTTGGAGCGAAGCCAATTTTCAGCAGATGCCTGGGGAAAACTGCTCCAGATGTATGTCTTTGTGATGTGGGAGGAAACGGAGCACGTGGAGGAAACCCACATGAACACAGGGAGAACATGCAAAAGCCACAATGAAGGCAACCTAGCTGTGAATCAAACTAGAGAACATATTGCTGTGAGGTGACAATGCTACCACTGCACCAAACAGTTTAGAATAAGACTTCACCAGGATTGGACTGGAAACCAAACAATGTGGCTGTATTCCTGATGGTTGACTTGGAGGTTGGAGAGTTGGGGGAATGACGTGCTCCCTCAGGTTCCCTTCTCTCAAGGAGAGTGTAGGGCTTCTTCTGCTTGGTTGCAACTCCCTGTGGATGTTGAGGTTTGAGCTCAGGTGCAGTAACAGTATGTAGCGATGCAGAAAGAGCATAAGCAGTGGAGATTGTGGACATGAAGACACAAAATTCCTGAAAGCATTGACATCACTGTGCATCTTGCTTGGGGTGGGAAGGATAGGCTAGAGAGAAACACTTGTATATCTTGCTGGGATGAGGCTATACTGAGATGCCCTAGTGTATTTTCTATCATGACGAAAGAGTTAATGCTGAGGTATCTAAATACAGTAAGCAGTAGCTAGCAAGAGATGCACATAAAATAGTAAGTGAAAACATGGTAAACTTTACATGTGTTGTCTAAATCAGATCTTTAACTGGTTCTCATACTACTGCTGATGTACAGTTATTAGATTCCACTCTATATGGTATACTTCAGAGCTAGTGTACAAAATGCAGACAAAACTACCTGCTTTCCAAAAGAGCACCCAATGAACATTTCTTTAGCTACATGAGACACTGGTTTGAAATGTGTCTAAGAAGCAATTGCATGCATTCTACCCCATTCTCAAAGACCATATTAAGGATCATGAAAGGATTATGTGCCATATACTGTCTGAAAAAACACTTATAGCAGAAGTGGTCAAATAATACAGTAGGCAATGTATCTGTAGAGATAAGAAATCATACAAGGAGCGATGTGATAAACCATACAGGCAGTCAGTTTGTGGATTCCTATTCAACAATTCATATCAGGTACAGATGATGTGACTGAAAACTATGATAACATTTACGAACAATACAGTGACATATTTTAGACTACATTACTCTCTAAGGTAAGGCAATATACTAAGTAGTTACCTGTCACAAGTAATTTGCAGCTGCAAAAGAAAGCCTGCAAAAGTGGTATCAGGTATGGAATTGTAGAATATAAATCTAGTCAACTGCACAGTATGTATGTCTCTGAAATTCATGATGCCTATTTATTGCCAGAAGCAAAAACTAGTTGGGAATACCAGAAAATGTTTTTATTAAATACCATATACCATATATATTTATCCTGGCCTTGGCTGTCATTAAATAGCCTGCACAAAGCCATGTGGTCAGGCATCAAGACCCCCATTACTGAGTGAGGGTATTGATAGGTACATATGTGTACTATGTGTGATGTATGATAGGTTATGGAAGAATTACATTCCTATTAAGGATAAAGTATACCTGTCACTGGCTATACTGGCATCTAGATATTCTAGCACAGAAGTGTTCCAGACAGTATCCTCCATGAAAATTCATGTCATGTTCAGCAAGGAAAGGAGCTGCATCCAGTCTTCTTCAACATCAGCTGACAGCTATGAGGTCATGAAGGGATCCTGTAAGACAGAAAGCTTCCCAAAATTGTCAATGTTAGCAACTGCATCCACAACTTCAGGGTCACAGTGGTGAGGAGTCCAGATGGAGAGATAATAAAATCAGCAAGCAAAGGAAAGTAGTGTGCTGAAACTGAAATCTTCCACATGTCTTGGTGAGTACATTCATAAAATGGGTCTTGTTTGTACAAAATCACACCAAGACAACACTGAGATACAGACTGCATTTTATATATATCATGGACAGATGTAAGTTAAAAAATAAAAAGACAGCTGGGTGCACAGGTCCCAGAATAAAAAAAGTACCCAGTTCTGGTAGGTGCCCTGGGGCCAGGACTGGAAAATATGACAGTGCAGAAGACTCAAGACATAGAAACATTCTTAAAATGGGGTTATGCCAGATTCAGGGGAAAAGATGGCTCCTCTGTCGCAGAAGGAAGTAGTAGTCAAAAAAAACTCACAGGCCAGAAAACAGCCATAAAATAAAGATGATAGAGTTGACTATTGAGGATAAGAAATAACTTATGTATTATTACTATTACGCAAGAAGCCCAGAATTTCTATTCCAAAAGATTAAGTGGAAATTAGAGAAAAGAAAAGCACTTGCACAAGAAAAACTGTCAAAAGATTCAAATGCAAATTTGTGTTCATTAATATAACAAATTCATGAAAAAAAATTATATAGACCAAGAAAACTTGCGCCGTTTGGAAAAAGAAGCAATTGAGGAACTGCAAATCTATAAAAGAACAAAACCTAGAGATTTTTAAAAGGAAAAAAAAAGAAATATGGATATCGAAAATAAATAAGAGATCTGACAAGGTGTAACATGTATGCAAAGGAGAAAGACAAACTAAGCAATACAAAAAAAAAAAAAAAAAACAGCTCCAAAGACATTTGAAGAGAAATATAGGCAAAGGCTGCCAGATATGAAAAATTTTTGCAATACAAAAAAAATAAGATAATAAAGGAGGAATGTAGAACAGAAGATTAGTAAAGTATAAGTTAAATAAATAGAAGCTGAAATTGTGGAATACATGCAAAGTAATGGATTTAGTGTAGAAAATCTAATACAAACTATATCACGGTATAATGGAAAAATGAGCCACCAAAGAAAAACAGTTGGATTGGGAGACATCTGAACAAGAAACATGAACATGGGAAAGAAAAAAAAAGATTTAATATAGTGCAATATTTATGGAAAAGAGAAAGCAAAACTAATCAATATGAAAAAAGCAGCACTAGAAATACCTGAAGAGAAATGCAGACAAAGACATCTGGATATGGAAAATTTTACAGTACAAAAAAATAA
Source organism: Protopterus annectens (assembly GCF_019279795.1). Classification (NCBI taxonomy): domain Eukaryota; kingdom Metazoa; phylum Chordata; order Ceratodontiformes; family Protopteridae; genus Protopterus; species Protopterus annectens. The sequence continues at coordinate 523,022,103 of NC_056728.1, read as the reverse complement.
GAAAACAAAGGGGGAATGTAGAAAATAGGATTAGTAATGTAAATGTTAAAGAGATGGAAACAGAAGTTATAGATTGCCTAAGAAGTGAAGGATTTAGTGTAGAAAATCCAACTTGGAAACATCACAGCATGATGGAACAGTGAGTCCCCAAATTAAGGAGAAATAGGTGGAATGGGAATCATCTGACCATGTGCCACATGATGATACTCTGGAGCCTTCAGCAGGAAACCAGTATTAAAGTTCGTTTGGAGATGCACAGCAAGGAGAGGAACAGGAGACAGTAACAACTCTGACACAGTTAATGTTGTAGAGTGATAGGCTAGTTAGGTCCCAGCAAAGGAAAAGGATGATGCCTGATGTAGGTGAAGAGAATACGTCACAGGAAGATGTTCTGGAACATTCTGTAGAATGTCCGCAGGAAACAGAGAATAAAGAATGTGCCCTCAGTTTAGAATAGAATGATATAAGGGAAGAGTTGGTTGATTTAATAGAGATGGTTAGACATACTAAGACTGATGAAAGAAATAGATTACAAAAAGTCAGTAAGACCCAAAATGTTAGAAGTCTGATAAAACAAGTGAACACTGTAATCAAGGCTACTAACAGAAATTCATGCAATATAACAGAAGTAAATAGGATATATTACTGTATGTCAAAATTGATAGCACAGATAAAGTGTTACTACAAAAATACAGGACAATACAAGAAAGGAAGGGTAGAAATCAAATGCCATCATGGAATTATCGAATAGAGAAAACTATAAAGTAATTAAGACAAGAATTGGCACTGTTAGGTGAGCATAGAATAGGGAACAGATCAACAAAAATCATTAGAAAGACAGACATGGTAAAAGCAACTTACAGTATTAAAGCACACCATGATCTATTTACAGTATTACAAATAATAAACTAAAGATATCAGCACAGGCAGAAAAACTTAGAAGACATGCAGATAAATATAAATATAATGTACAAAATAAGCAATACATTTATGAACCAAAAAAAAGTTTTATAGAGAATTTGGGAAACAAAGCAAAAGGAATAGAAACACCACCAAAGAAGAAGAAATAGACACATTTTGCAGAAATCCACTGTGAAACAACAAATATGCTGAATGGATAGAAGTAAAATAAACTGTAATAAGTTTAAATGTACAGGATATGAAATGTGATAAATTAATGGCCAGAGAAATTGAAACAAAATTAAAAAGAAAAGAACCTAAATGGAAAACCCCAGACCTAGATGCAGTGCCTAGCTTCTAGCTAAAGTATTAACATTGTTGCATAAAGATTTAGCCCTGAGTAAGAACTACTTATATGCACACCCTGAACAGATACCAACCTGGTTAACAACAGGAAAAATGATACTCCTCATAAACAGTGAAACAGCAAGCTAGCCTAAAAATTATAGGCCAATAAATTGCCTTCTGATGATGTACAAACTATATACCAGAACAGATGCTGACAAAATTTACAATCATTTAGAAGAAAATGCAATCACGGTAATGAAACAAAAGGTAACAAATGAAGGTCATATAGAACAAAAGATCATTTGTTATTGTATAAGGTCATAAAGGAGAATTGCAAAAAGGAGAATAATCTAAATATGGCATGGATAACACTTGACAGCATCCCACATTCACGGATAAAGGAGTGCTTACAAATATATGAGATACAACCTAAGCTGATCAATTACATTACAGTGACCATGAAGCAGTGGCAAACCACTTTGCAGCTAAGCCATGATAAAGGACAAATTATTATCCCAGGGATAAAAATTCAAAGGGGGATATTCCAGGGTGACTTTTTGTCTCAGCTGCTCTTTTGTCTCACCCTTAACCCATTAAGCTGTCTACTTAACAGATTAGGTCATGGTTACAATTTGGCTCCCAGACAACAACAATAAAGATTTCTCAACTTCTTTTTGTGGATGATTTAAAACTGTATAGCTCATCAGATGAAGAGCTGAGAGCACAGCTAGAAGTGGTCAAAGCCTTCTCAGGTGATATAAGAATGTTATTCGGTCTTGATAAATGTGCTAAAGAAGCATGTAAAGCAGGAAAGCTGCAGCAGCAGCAAGGAAATATCAGTTTGGGACAGGATGATCTAAGGAACTTGAGCAGGAAGGCATGTCTAAATATTTGGGAATTGAAAGATCGAAAATAAAGCATAAACAAATATGGAAAAAAGTTCAGTAAAGAATATTTTAGAAAACTAAAATTAATACTGAAAATAGCTTGACATTTAGGAACAAAGTCCAAGCTATGAACCAGTTTGCTCTTCCTCTTCTAACTTACAGTTTTGGGGTGACTGACAGGCCCCAAAAGGTATCAGATCAGTTGGACAGTAAAAGAAGAAAAATGCTTCATGCTTATGAAATGATATACAAAAATCAGTGTATATCAAGATGATATATTCCTCATTCTGAAGGAGCCATGGGTTTCCTCAAAACTGATTACAAGTATAGATCTGCATTGTAGGACTGCATGCATATTTGCTGACCTCATCAGATCAATACAGTTAAAGTTCTGAAACATGAAAAGAACAAAGATGACTTCCCTGTTTAGTTTAGCAAAAACATATTTGTGTTTACTAGGAATGGAAATCAGATCAGAAGTAGTCAAAAAATAAGGCTTCAAATGAATATATCAAAAAACAAAAGAAAGAATATGAGGAGAAAAATCAGATGAAAAGGCAAGAAATGTGGAAAAAGCCCACATGTAGTTGCAAGCACAGAAAACTCCTGGAACAACCTCATGCTGATCAGGATCTGATGTAATAATTGTTAAGGAGAACAAATTTAAACCAAGAGAAGAAAGTTTAATATTAGCAGCTCTGGGTAGTGGACGACCTACATGTTGGTGCAGAAAGTCCATTGAACATGTGGGAGAAAGAGGCAAATGCACAGTTGCACATCGTGTTGCCGGGTTTGATATACTAATGGCAGGGGGTCTGTACATTGAAAAGTATAATAACATGGCAAGACTGTTGCATTGGGGATTGGGCAAACATTACAATCCTAAAGTAGCTGAGAAGCATTGGAAACATGAGCTGGCAGTTCAAAAAACAGATGCAGAAAAAAAAAAACAAATATAGTAAGTAGTCCATGAAGACAAAGGTAGCATGGATCATTGAAAATTCTACATCTTACAGTGTTTTAGATATAGAGAGAGATACATACATCTCAACCTCTCAGAGCAAAATATCTTGGCAAAGCCATAAATAAAGGGGGGGGGGGCAAAGGCCTATAAATAGGGATACATTTTAAATATTGCTCTTACAAGCTTAAAAAATTGTTGGAATAACATATTTTGCAATAGCATGGTTTTTCTAAAGGGTATGAAGCTTGAAATTCAAATGTCTGTCATTATTTTCTGACTTCAACCCTCAATGATTTAGTAACAATGTGCCAGAAAACCACAATTTTATGAGAAACAGACCAAAAGTATGAGTCAAAAATCTGGGCATTCTGCAAAAATCTGTACAGTTGAGAGGTATGGATATACAACATCACAAAATATCAGGAATTGCAGGCAGAAACAAGGGCAATGTGGAAGAAAAATACCCAGACAGTTCCAACAGTAGTAGGAACAATAGGTCTTATAAAAAAACATATGAAAAGAGGGGTTGTCAAGGGACAACTTATAAGGTTGAATCGTTTGACTAGTGAAGATTCTGTTTTTGATGGTGAGGTTAACAAACTGACTGGATTTTTTACAGCCACGGGATATGATTTGTTTCGGTTACGTAACATTGTTGCTGAAGTTATAACTCTCAGACAGTTTTGCTAGCCCCATTTTGAGAGGCAATTTCAGTGTAGCAAGTAGGGTGGATCAAAACAACAAGGTGTTTGAGCTTGCCTTCCCATTGCCCATTTTAGATGGAATGGACATTATTATGCATGTTATTAAGGAAAATTGGAAGGTGATGCTTGGACTTTCTGAATTGGTGAAAGTCCTTGGTAATGAACCTTTGTTCACTTATAAAAAGGTATGTAACATAGAAGTATACTTGAAAGTACTTCTAAGACATCACACAATGGGGTCAAAGACCCTGTTGGGACTTTTGCTTGTGGTCATTGCAGGCAATGTAGATCCATATCCAATTCAGGTTCTATTTAGTTGAAACATTTTAAGAAAGTTATTTGGGCAAAGGACAGGTTTACATGTGATTCTGTGGGCATTGTTTATCTCACAGTATGTAATTCTTGCACCAGTTTTTAAGTTGGCAAGAGCATCAGGTCACTAAGTAGAAGGATTTATGACCATATGTTGGCAGTGAGAAACAAAGACAGGAATAATGCACTGGCATGACATGTTTTATCGTGTAACCATTTTAAGAAATTTACATTCTTTGTTTTAGACAAAGTAGTTTGTGGTCCTTTGGTGGGTAATTTTAAAGTCTTATTAGAATGTAGGGAAACTACCCGTGGTGGTGGTGCTGCGGTAGCATTGTTCCCTCACAGCAAGATGTTGTGCCGTTCGATTCTCAGCTAGAGTGTCTTCTGTGTGGAGACATGCGTGAATGGGCGTACCTTCGTTGAAGGTTGTACATCAGGGCTGGCAAACTCGGCACGTAAAAAATCTACTGCCAATCATTAGCAGGTCGGCTGTGGCAACCCCTAACCAGGAAAGGCCAAAAGACACAATCATTAGAATGTAGGGAAACTAAATGGCAGATAGCTTTAAGAGCAGACTACCCTTCAGGACTAAATGAAACTATGAACATCAAGTGTTTTCTTCACTTACAAAGGCTTTGATGTAGTGAGCCAAGCTGTTCTCAAAATGGGCTTTATTTGATGAAACACTGTGTAATAGTTTATTATTGTTGACTATTATATATATATATATATATATATATATATATATATATATGTGTGTGTGTGTGTGTGTATATATATATATATATATATATATATATATATATATATATATATACATTTTCATGTTTTCATACATATGCAATGTTTAAAAATTTTGTAGTGTATTTTTAAATTTTCATGACATCACAGTGGCTATTTAAATAAGTTATTTGAAGCATTTTGTCATTGGATGATTTTTTTGCACATGACATGCATTTAAAGGGTGGGTTCAAGTTTTTGTATTTATTCTGATGAAGTTCGTGATGTTTTATTAAATGAACGAAAGCTTATAAGTTTTGTGGTCCAGTTCCTTCCTGGTCTTTGGTTTGCTGCTTTTTCATTTTTATAAAAAAGAATTTACAGTTATATTTAGATATATTTCCGATACATGTAACTCCGTGTGATTTGCAGAAGGAGCCAACTCTGGGCACACTTCAGGTGGTGTGAAGAGCACTTTTGGCTCATATCAAATATTGGAATAATACTAATTTCATGAATTTTAATTATACCCTGATTTAGGAACAGGATCCAATCCAATCATGGTATTAGAAACCCAAAAGATCTGGCAAAATTAAACTGACTGAGGATTCAGAACCATAATGGCGATACACAATAAATACCCAGTTAGTATGAGTTCAAATTATATAATAATAAATGCATGTATCTGACCCCCAAGCACATTTATGATGCATAAATCTGAAGGATAGTCAGAGTACATCCATGATTTTACAGATGGGGAAATATCATATGGTCATCTAGTGAGTGAGTATGTAGCCAGATAAAAGGAATACATAAAGCAACAGGCAAAGTAACAGAACTAACCACATGACCAAGACAAACAGAAACATATTTACTATTGTAGATGACAGCAGGTACATTCTTCAGCCTTGGTTATTGACAACCATCTGGAAACCACTTACATCAGGTGAAGAAATGTGCAAAGGTCAAAGACAGGCCTGATTACTGATAGCATGCCTAACCAGAGTGATCAAATGCTAGGATACCTGGACACATATAGTGATGTTTCCAATGCACACTCAAGAGAACAGTATAGTTAGTCACTGCATGTGCCATGCTGATCATTACAGAAACAGCATATCATAAGACCACCCACCCATTCTGGGATGCTGTAGCCCTACCACCACAGCTCAGACACCAGTGTAGAACATTAATGAATGGAGTAATATGGCATCAGTCATGCTATGCAGCACCATAATGTGTGTGCACAAACTAGATACGTTGTGTATAGTCATGTATGTTCAGGAGGCTGTATTGAAGTTTAGGTATCAAGCCATTGATTGCAGTGGTGCATTTGGCTTCTAATGGGTACAGGATGAAGATTTTGTAAGAAACTTTAAGTTGTGATAACACTTTGCTCATTACTATTTTGATATGTGCACAGAATGTCAGGTTTGATCTAGTGTAACTCTGAAGTATATTTGTGATGTGGCTGTTGGCAAAGGAGATGCACAAGGGTTAGTAATAGTTGTACCTCTCAAGTGTACCTCATTATGAGGAATGTACCTCATTTGGGTTCTTAAAAATATTATGTTCCTCGAAGTTCCACATTGAAAGTGCCCATCACAAATTCAGTGTTAGAAATTTATTTTAAACGATACCCTTGGTAAATAGAAATGAATCATATCTAACCATATCATATATAACTTGTTCTATATTTGCTTTATATACTCGCTTTATTTAGAATTTAGAATTTTTTTCCTGAATTTTTTGTACCAATCATTGTCAAAAATGTCTATTTTATAAATGTATTAAGTGTACTGTGGAGCTTTTCTCCCCAGGCCTCCACTGAAAATGGGTTCTCTGACCCAGTGGACTTTCCCGGTTAACAAATGTCAATAAATACATAAATAAATAAATATCAGTTCATTAAAATATATTTCTATAAATAAAACCAACATAGTTTAACAATTCTGTGACCTTTTTAGTTGAAGTTGTTAGTTCATAGGTTCATAGGTTGGTACTAGGCTATCGCCCCTAGGACCTATGCAAGCCTAGCCATAGCAATTCCCTGGCTATTTCTTCCCACAGTATTTACCTCCCTGTAAGCTGTTAGTATGTGTTACACATTTTGCCCATTTGTTCCACATTATGAGGGCTAGTGTTCCTCATTTTGGAGATGGAATGTTGAGAGCTATGATGATGGTCATCTTATTAGTGCTTGAAAAAGATGTACTAAAACTGATCCCTGTGGCACGCCCAAGCATATGATACTTGTTTCAGACAGCAAGTTTGCTCCCATTAACTTGAAAAATTTCCCTGTAATGTATTTTTTAAATCATAAAGTGACTACATTTGAAAAACCTGTAGTATGCAATCTGTCAAGTAGGCTTGTGTGGTCAACTGTTTCAAAGGCCTATTTCCTGTCAGAGAAAATTGTTGCATTTAATAGCCCTAGATCCATTTTTGTGTATATTGGATTTGTAAGTGTATGTTTAGCAGTCAGCAACAGCACTGGCATGATTCCCTTTTATCCCGGTTTGTATATGGGGTCAGGGTGTCACATCAACAGTGACTATCACCTAGAGATAATATTCACATCACCAGGTGGCTATGTATAGCTGTCAGTGTTGTGTATTTAGGTCTTACTGCGTGTTGCCTGTTCATGAGTATATCATATTTAGTAATATATTCTATGATGAGGGTGTAGACTGGCATTTTGAGACTTCTTACAAGTGGGCAGAGAATGGCAAAAAGTCAATAGTCAGCTGTGGTGGAGGGGAGGAAATCTTAGGTATGAAGTGATTAAAGTATCCTTAAAACCTATGGCACAGCATATGTACTGATGGTTAGACTGTAAATAAAGTAAAGTGAAAAACACAATATGCCACTTCCTAGTGTTAATATCCTGGTATGGATGGTGAGGTGTTTGGGGTTATAGCTGCACTCATCTCTGTGCAGTAGGTCCTTAACCCGTGTGCCACTTACTTTCTAAAAGATGAATGGTGGGCATTGCAAGTAGGGGAGTAGATGGTGAAGGAGTGGAGGCATTGTTGAAAAAAGATGCAGAAAATGTGGGTGTGAAGCTGATCATTTGCATAGTATTTACTATTTCATTACTGAGTGACATTTGTGTGGTTAGTTTTGTGAAATACTTTATTACAGCAATGATTTCTAATTGCATGCCGGAACTACTTGCTCACACGTTTTTTGCAGCTCCCTAATGTATGTTGTGTTATAATTGTTGATATTGATCCTTAACATCCCTTTTAAGTCTCAGTTACTCTTTATGCTTGATTTCATCAGAGGGTCAGCTTTACATGACTTACTTGCAATGTCTCTATGATTGGAATGTTGTTGTAATTCTGTAGTTAAGCAAGGGGTAAATTATCCTCTAACTTTTTTGTGGGGGCATAGTTTACCTTGCATGTGCTGTAACAGTTTAAAGAAGGAGGAAGGGACTGTGGTGACATCTGCACAGCTAAAAAGCACTCCAGTCAATAAACTGCAATTCAGCTCTCAGACTACTGTTTGAGTTGTCAGTAACCCCTCTATATAATAGGAGTTGTTTTTTCTGTGCTTTGAGAGACCAGAAGGTAACAACAGGGATGTGGTCACTGAATCAGTTTGGCACTACCTGCAGTGACTGAATGTTATCTGGTGTATTAAGCTAATTTAGTATCCCGTTATAACCATCCAAGACTTTGTCTTAAGTCAAAGGGAAGTTTTTGTAATCTCTGTTCCCATGTGCAGAACTTTACTATATGTCATGGAGTGATGAGAACAGGAACCACAAACCTGATTTGGAGAGGTGACATGGACTGTAGGATTTTCATGGATTATCATCAACACACACACACACACACACACACACACACACACACACACACACACACACACACACACACACACACACACACACACACACTCACAAATATTTGATAGTATCCCACATTCATGGATAAAAGAGTGCTTAAAAATGTATAAGGTACATCCTACACTGATTGATTACATTACAGTAACCATGAAACAGTGGCAGATTAGTTTTCAATTAAGCCATGGTAAAGGACAGATTATTATCCCAGGGATAAAAATCCAAAGGGGGATATTCCAGGGTGACTCCCTGTCACCGTTGCTATTTTGCCTTGCCATTAATCCATTAAGCTGTTTATTTAACAGCTTAGGTCATGGCTATAATTTGACTTCTAGAAAACAACAAAGTCTAATGACTTATCTTCTCTTTGTCGATGATTTAAAATTGTATAGCTCATCAGATGAGGAACTGAAAGCACTGCTGCAGGTTGTCAAAACTTTTTCAGATGATATTGGAATGTCATTTGGTCTTGCTAAATGTGCAAAAGCAACCTTTAAAAATGGAAAATTGCAGCACCAGAAAAACATCAGTTTGAGACAAGAATGTGATATAAAAGAACTTGAGCAAGAGGGGGTGTATAAATACTTGGGAACTGATGAAGGAACAGCAATAAAACATGAACAAATGCAAATAAAGCTTAGTAAGGAGTACTTTAGAATACTTAAATTAATCCTGAAAACAGCACTGACACCTAGGAACAAGATCCAAGCTATAAATCAATTTGCTCTTCCTCTCCTAACTTATAGTTTTGGAGTGATTGATTGGCCCCAAAAAGTGTTGGTTAGATTGGTTATTAAAACCAGAAGGATGCTTCATGCTCACCAAATGATTTATAAAAATCAGTGTATACCAAGATTATGTTTCCCATTCTGAAGGAGGGATGGGCCTCCTTGAAATTGATTACATTTATAGATCTGCAATCGTGGGACTCCACACATATCTACTGACCTCACAAGATCCAAATGTGGTGAAAGTGTTGAAACATGAGGAGAATAAATCTAAGATGACATCTCTGCTTAATTTAGCAGAAGCATATCGACATCAAGCAGGAATGGAAATCAAACCAGAAGTGGATAAAAACCAGGCAGCAACTGAATGTGCTAAAAAAGAAACGAAAGAATATAAGGTGAAGGATCAGATGAAAAGGCAAGAAATGTGTAAAAAACATAAATATAGTTGTAAGCATAGAAAACTTCTGGAAGAGCCTCATGCTGATCAAGAATGATTGCAAGAATGGTTAAGGAGAGGTGAATTTACATCAAGAAATGAAAGGTTAATATTGGTAGCCCAAGATAGTGGGCTACGTACATGCTGGTTTACTAAGTCCATTGAACATGTGAGAGAAACAGACATATGTAGGCTTTGTGGAACCGAATTGGAAACAGTCACACAACTTATTGCTGGTTATGACTCTCTAATGGAAGAAGGACTGTACAATGAAAGGCATAATAATGTGGCGAGATTGTTACACTGGTGATTGTATAAACATTATGGTATTGAAGTGCCTGAAAAACACTGGAAACATGAGCAGAGAATCATAGAAAATGATGAAGTTTACATCACATGGGATCACCCAATACCAACAGTCCAAAAGATAGATGCTAGAAAACTGGATATAGTGGTCCAAGAAAAGAAGACAAAAGTAGCATTGATCATTGAAATTGCCACACCTAGTGACTACAGTGTCTTGCGTACACAGAGACATATAGTCATAAAATACCTGGATCTGCAGGCAGAAATGAGAGCCACGTGGAAGAAAGATACCCAGACAGTTCCAATAGTAGTAGGAGCAACTGGTCTTATAAAAAAGAATTTACAATCATATTTAGATATGTTACCAATTCATGTAACACTGTACGAACTGCAGAAGAAGTCATTACAGGGCACATTGCAGGTGCTACGAAGAGCACTTTTGGCTAACATCAAAGAGTGAAACAATACTAATTTCATGAACTTTAATCATACTTTGACTTAGGAATGGGGCCCATTCCTATCATTGTATTATAAACCTAAAAGACTTGGAGAAATTAAAAATGGCATAAGCACTCACAAATATATCTATGTATCTGTCTGTCTTAATATATGTTTATCTTGAAATACTCTAGTCTGGTGCAGGAAATATTGAATGTTTTATTGCCAGCAGTATGATCGCAGTATGAGGGCATTACTTCAGGCAAGCTCTGGGAATAGAGAAGATTGAGAATTTGCCATTTTTGCACTGTTATATGATCTTGGAGGTGGCATAAGTAGAAGTGGGTGTCGAGAGTAAAGGGGAGGCTTACATTCCTGCAAAAATAGGTTTTATTTATTTATTTGTTTATTATTTTGCTGTGAGGTAAACCACACACAACCAAGTTTATAACAATCTGCTATTTGTTCACTACTGCGTTAACCACAGTAGAAATATGAAGTTTATATAAAACTAATATGCAAAAAAAGGTCACAGTCTGACTTACAAAGAAGAAATACAAATTTATACACTTTAATGAAACTATAGTCAGTTATGCTTCCCATTTATAAATGAACATCAATCCAGTAACATCCAGTGATAAAAATGTTTTTTGTGCTGTGCAGAGAAGTGCTAATAGGCATGTTGCTATGTTTCCACATCATATGTAGCATTTAAATAATCTCTTGTCATAGGATTCAAACATGCACAAGCACACACACACTCATGCTCACACACAGATAGATACACACACACATACACATACACACACACACACACACACACACACACACACATGCACAAATACATGTCGACAGAGAGGTGTATATGTACACACACTCAGACACACACACACACACACGTGTGCACATGCACAAAGAGGTATGCATATACAAAGAGACACATGCACCTGCTCACCCTCACACAAACACACACACACACAAATACATGCAGACAGAGAGGTTTACGTGTCAGACACACACACACACACACACACACACACACACACACACACACACATACACACACACACATGCACAGAAAGATTATATGTACACACATGCACATTAACTCACACACACACACTCATAAATACTTGTACACAGAGAGGCAGAGAGGTATATATGTGCACACACACACACACACACACACACACACACACACACACACACACACACACACACACACACACACACGCACACACATGCACACACATGCACACACTAATACATGTGCACAGAGAGGTGTCATTCACTGTATAATGTGTGGGTTCCTTACCTTATTCACTCTTGAAGAAGTCCTTAAACTTGATATCCCTAATATCTCAATCTCCAAAACAGCTATCTGTCTTCAAAGGTTCTAATACTTTGCTTTGACTAAATTGATATTTTCAGCAGCAAAAGCCTCCTCATTTTACCCTATCCTTTATCAGTTCTTCCTTTATGAACAATTGTATTTTGATACTTAACTCTGTCACTTTTACATTTTTATATACTTGAAAAATAGTTATTTTGTGGTCTTTAATATTCTAGAATAATAAATCAGAAACATCACAATCTTATATTCTTTGCTTTACACCTTTATTGCAGAAGTAAATTTCTGCGGGTCTATAGTAAATCAACGAAAATCCATTACATCAAATACCAAAACAGCGACACGTATTACTCGAACCATGAAAATACCGAACGCACTAAAACCGCAAAATTTAAAATATCGAACGTTCATAGTCGGCCAACCCCACCACCCACTACATACTACCTACCCAAACAAAATAAATAAAACACATACATACACTAACCAAACCCTACTCCTAACCCTAAAGTAAAGCACAAAAACTTGACTTCTAACCCTACACTAAACCCCCACATACACAACTATCTATGCACTATTCTTCACCCCTCCCCAACCCTAAGATCTGTAACTAATGCACACTTCACCTATGGAGATATACCCAAACAAAATAAATAATACACATAATTACATTTAACAAAACCCTACTTATAACACTACACTAAATCTTACACACATTACCTATCTATGCACTTACCTTAACCCGCACCCTAACCCTAAGGTCCGTAACTATTGCACACTTACCTTATGAAGCTATACCACAAATGGGCCAACCAAAATACTTCGACATTTAGAATTTCGCAGTTTTGCACGTTCGATGATTATGTATTTCGGGCAATATATGTTGATGATTTTGTATTCGCATAAATGGAGTTTCGACAATCTAATAGCAACCCAATTTCTGCACTGAACCTATTTTTAACAGATTGTATGTGCATTTTGCTGTTCGAGAAAATCAAATACTTATTTGTCTTGGCTATTTATACTTTACTGCGTTTTCTTCTGCTTTTCTTAATAGTATTATTATACAACGACCCCCCATTAATATTCCAAAAATTCCAAAACATGCACGCTGATTGGTGAATTCTCTGTTGCTTTTTTAAAGCTGTCTCACTATGTTAAACTCCTTTAACATAGCGAGACACTTTGTAAAAAGCAACGGAGATCTTGCTTTCTCTGTTGATTTTTTTCAAAACTGTCTTGCTATGTTAAATGGGTTTAACATTGCGAGACAGCTTTAAAAAAGCAACGGAGATTCTCTATTGCTTTATTAAAGCTGTCTCGCTATGTTAAACTCCTTTAACATAGTGAGACAGTTTGTAAAAAGCAATGGAGATCTTGCTTTCTCCATTGCTTTTGCCCACACCTCTGATGTACTGCGTAAGCATATGCATGCGCAGTACATCAGAACTGCCACAGAATAACAGACAGCTGCGGAAGGGCAGCAAGGAGGCATTATACAATGCCATTATTTAAGAAAAATAATATATTTTTTTCTTAAATAATGTCATTGTATAATAGCAATAACCCACTTCTGGGTGTGAGCAATGCTGGATTTACCCAGTGTTGTCTTTGTTTGGCCACTTGGGCTTCACCCTCGTGACCAAACCACGCCAACCGTGGGTAAATCCAGCATTACCCACACCCAGGCGTGGGTTATTGCTATAATATTGTATTTGGATCCAAGTATAAACTGCAGTTCATTCAGTGCAATGTTCATGTTGATTTTATATGAATCAGGCAATCTATTTTCAGTGGCCTTTATTTTACCTTCACATGCTATATTCAGCTAAGTGAACAATTTGTCATGGTTGCTAATAGTTAAAAAAGCTAGTTCTACAGTTTTAAAATGCTCTTTGTGGATATCAGAGAACAGCAAGTATATGATAGTAGACGTATTAGCTGGAAAAGTTATTAAATGGGCCAACATGTAATACATTACCATTTTCATTCAGTAATATAAATTACCACATATTCATTTTATGTTGACATTCCAAATAATTGGTGAGGGGGTAAATTAATGTTATCCATTATACATCCATTCATCCTGCTAAAAAAAAAAAAAAAAAAAAAAAACAAGTTTGCTGTTATCTGCAACTCGGTACTGGTGTAATTAGCAGACTTATCTAATATGAATCCTTTCAAGTTCACTGATCTTTTTGAAATTCATTCAAAGGATATCTGATTATAGAGCAATTAGACTCAAGTTCCTCCTTTTTTGCCATTCATTGTTACTCATATATAAATGACATCACTTCACATTTAATTCTAGGATTTCTTAAACTAGCAATGGGGGGATGCACTTTAAGATGGGTCCTAGTCCTCCCTATTCTGTCATACTTCTGTGAGACCCACTAGTATTTCTTCTGCTGTAGACTAACATTTACTGCTATTCTTTCATTTTTTTTGTTACAGTTGCAGATACTGATGTAGAGAACGATTGTCCCTAACTCCTTTTTCTTAACATTATGCATAAGCTACATAAATAACGATCATTCTCTTCAACAGCGCTTGCTATTAATAACTTTGCCAGCAACCTAGAACTTGCATGACTCTGATGTCAGAAGCCTTCTCTATAAATGTGTTGGCCACCGAGATGAGTCATAAAACACACCAGACTGACTTTGCGACCTTTTATTGTAAAACAGTCAAGGACAACCAATAGTGATGCTATAAGTAACTCATATGCAACATAGCAACAAATACCATCAAACCATCACCACAAGCCAGTTGGCATACATGTTCCAGCTGCCATTTCACAGAAAAACTGATGCATATTCCTGGCTACCTCGGATCTGGTGGGAAACCAGTTTGACTTATACTTACAAGTCACATACCCCTTGATGTAGCCACAGGTCAAATCTAGGTCTAACATGAGGAGAACCGAGGCTGCTGAACAAGAACAGGGGGGGTAAAGTCATAAGGCTGCTTCCAAACTGATATGTCATGCCACCACCCCCCCCCACAAAAACAATGGCCTCACAAATAAATTCTGCCTTATGAAAGAAAACAAGCTAACCTTTGAAACATTTTTGAATAACAACAACCATATCCAAATTAAACAAATCAAAAATCCATGTTATTTAAATGAACATTGCACAATTCATAGAAATCAGGCTCCAGTCTATGTGGTTGATAAAATGCTTTGCTCTCTCAATGGCATTAGCTCTTCTAGTGCCCTTCCAGTACAGTCCGACCAAAACAATGCTAATTTTGGATATAGCTGCAACCGATGTTCCATATCAGATAATATTTTGGTCAACAATATCTTCTTAGTGGCTTGACCCAGATAATTTCTCCCGAGGTGAATTATCACAATGCTAAGCAAGGCTTCTTCCATTGTAGTCTTATGCCAGATTTCCCAAAAGTGAAACCAGCTAAGACCAAAGAAACCAAAAGCATGAACTTTCCACCTGTTACTATAAAAAGAACTTGCATGACCAGCCAGGTGGGTCAAAGCTTGGGAGGATGCTCACTGAATAAAACAATGACCCAAGAGGCAAATCACTTCCTTCCCTGCAACAGAAATAACAATTAATGCCTGATGTATGACAAAAAGGCATCAGAGACCCACTTTCCCCTTATTTGAATGATCTGCACAGATTGCCCTTCTACAGCCAAGTCTGAAGTATGACCTATCCAAAAGAAATAGGAGGAGTATCCTTGTGGGTGAATTTCTTTACCTGCAAACACCTGCCTTAAAAATGTATAAATCTCTAATAGTTTAAAGGGCCTATCAGGGTCCCACACAAAAATAAAACCTGACCTCTTCTCTAAGGGGATAATATTAAATAGCAAGCTAACCCAATGCACGGGGCAAGTGACTAGCCCACTGGTCTTGCCCATGCACACCTGCTGACCTTTACCAACTTGGTCAGTCTTTAATTTTTTTCAACCAAGTCATGACAATTTCCCTGTGGATGACAAGATTCTCCCAACAAAGGTAAAGGAGAAGTTCATTTGGCCTGGAAAGCACCCCCATACAAAGAGGTGAACAAAGTGGCTATAGAGACAAATAAGTGAAATTGACCAATGGTCCTGTAAAGAACTTGAATAACATGGGGAAGCAGTTTTCTACCGATAGGTTTTCTGGGATCCTGTGAAGATCCCTGCATGTTCTCTAGGCCCGTAAGCATCTTCCCCATAACCCAATGTCCTGAAAGAGCCTGAAGGCCAAGAAAACGCTCCAACCATCCTAAAGCTGCCAGGTGTTCTCAGAGAGTTTAAGGTGAATCCCCCACTGTGGAACTAGGCACTAAAAATTGTAGCAACAACTGTACTCTCCATAACCTGGGACCAGTGATCAAAGACATGTAGAATGTCTTGAAAACCTGTAGAGATGATGAGTAAGTTTTCCTAGTGTTGCTGACCAAAGAATTTCCCAAACCTATAATGCTAATCTTCTTAACCAAATTCCCAGAAGAAGTGGGGTATCCTTTGGATCTGAATGCTTAGCCAAGAGGTGAAACCTGGCAAACTGAAACCAGGAAAGGTTGCCAGCTATAGGATTAAGATAACCAGGAATATGAACACATGAAAATGACAAATAAATATGCAAACTCAGCAAAACTAAAAGCCTGATGACTGAATGGACCCACCTGGACTTGGAAGAATGTTTTTTGACAGCATGAACCATTGCAATATTATCTGAGTGAAAAAATGATCTTCTTGTCACATAATCTATCCTTCCTTATTAATACTGCCACTCAGATGGGAAAAATCTCTAGAAACATGATGTTCCTCCTCCTCCTCTCAACAGACCAACTTTCCAGCCACCTTTCATCAAACCAGATACCCATAAAATATCATATGAGACCTCCCAGCCACATCAGTTAAACGCTCAAGGTCGGTGGCTGTAGTCCAAGAGAACTGCCAAAAGAAACACCATTAATCTGGCTCAAGAATGTAAATAACCAAAAGTGCTCTTTAACCTATATGGTCAACTTGACCAGGTGGAACTTGGGTCTATTACCTTTCAACAAATCAGACATGGACCGTAGGAAGGTTCTGCCTGGAGGAACCACACTACAGACAAAATACAACAAACTGTGTAACTGCATGATGTCTCCTACCCATACTTTGCTGGAACACAATATTCCCCAAAGTAACTTCTGGATTTGTTGCAGTTTGGGCAAAGGAAGTTTGAAGGAGTTATCAGTGGTGCCTACATCTAAGCCCAAGAAAGTCAGGACCTGGCTTAGCTCCTCTGACTTGTCAGCAGCCAAGGTACCCTCAACTCACTGCAAAGCTGCTTAAAATTGGATATCCCTTACAAAGCACCACCCTGACCCTCCACCACTATCAAACGATCATGCAGGTAGTGTACTACTGACTGGCAGGCGGCCCATTTTTGCCAACACCAATGTAAAGCTGTGCTAAATCTTTCAAATGTTGCACAAGCCACAGAACACCCCACTGGCATTGCAGTGTCGAAAAATATCTACCCCTTGAACTGAAAACCTAACTAAGGCCAATCCTCTTGTCTCATTGGGAGAAGA
This sequence comes from Protopterus annectens, assembly GCF_019279795.1. Lineage (NCBI taxonomy): Eukaryota > Metazoa > Chordata > Ceratodontiformes > Protopteridae > Protopterus > Protopterus annectens. The sequence goes on along the minus strand of NC_056728.1, from coordinate 523,004,616 downwards.
CAGAAAACAGATTGTATATCCATCTTACAGAGCCAGAAGTCCTTATAACCCATGGTAACTTCCACCCCCTGATCCAAAGAAGAGTAGTGTACATTTATTAATTTGGTGTCAATAAAATCATTAACTGAACCCTCCCCCACGGGTGAGATAAGTGATGAATCAATCTGAACTCACCCTCCTGTTTTTTTGGGAACTAGCCTGATAGGGGTAATTTTAAATAAAAAAACATGGAGGGGATGAAAAGGGGCCAATTATCTTGCCAATTTATCACTCATTCTCTACAAACCTGGCCACAATGTGTTTATGTCCTTTGATGGATTATTAATTGATAACTAATTGGAATTCAATGGGGCTGTGGAGTGAATTTGAAAGCGTATGGAAAACCCTTTAATAAGGGTGGCTGCTACCTTTTGTTCTGGGCAATCTGATAGCAAATAAGATAACTTACCTAGAAAAATGGGGAAATAAGCCCAATGTGTCACATTCTGGTCCCCTCCCAAAACCCTCCTTGTGTCTACAAAAAGGTGGCTTGGCATGAAAGGAAGAGTTGCACCCCATACCAGCCTCTCTGTCTGTCTGAGATGTAGAAAAATTACACCTGTCCTTAGGAAACAAGCCCCAACATCTGGAAACAGGATGACCCTTCCCACATCCCGAGCACAAGCGGTTATATTTGCAAGTGGGCCAGGCACGTTTTTCTTGATTGAATGCCCAGCAGAATCCTATACCTTTTGTATTAGCAGCCCCTTCCTCAATGTCTGTAGGTGCCTCCTTGTCCATCATGGCACTGAGCCATATGTCAGGGTGCCTAGACTCTCACCTGAGGGAAATATTGAGGGCTTCTGCTTGCTGAAGAGCTGATCATAATTTAACCACCACAAACCCCCTTTCACATATTGAGCTTCCTTTATGGTTACAAAGTAAGCTAATAAAGGCAATACTTGGGTGGGATCCTTCTCCATGATTGCCATCATAGATACCACAAAATCCAAAGACTAAGTATCTGACTTCTTCACAGGTGTTCTGGTTGACACCTTCTTCCCTATGTCCATTAATGCTGCCATCAAGTCCTTGTTAGACATGTTATCAGCATCCAGTTATGTGCTTTACACCCTCATTATCCACTAGATCAAAGATATTGACAAACTCCCCTTTTACAATCTTATCCTTGACCTTAGAGGGAACATGTGCTGTGATATCAGATCCAGGTGATTTGAAATATGTGAACCCAAGGCTATGGGACATGGGGGACAAGAATTGCAGGATATGCTTGTCTGACTGGGATGGGCTTCCCTCTCTGAACCCATGACCTCCTCATATCCACTATTCAAGTTGGGTAAAGGTAACTGCACCACCTGGTCAACATCAATACCTGCCCCCACTCCTGACCCAAATGTGTAGAGGCAACAAGGTTTCTCTCTAAGGCTAAGTCAAACAGCCTAACTCTACCCTCTGCAGCCAAAAAAATTATAAAGTCCTCTAAACAATTATCAGTAGATTAACCCCTACCACTAATTTCAAGCCCTGTACCCCCTACAGAGACAGTACTTTGTGCTTCTGTAGATAACTTAGATGAGCAGGAAGGACTGTCTATTTCTGAGCCTTTCCTAGCTGGAGATGGTCCCACATCTGCACCTTCTTTCTGATTCATCGAAGGTCTCCTCCTGGAATTTAGGCTTTAGCCAGCCACCCCCACCATTTCTAAATCAAGTAGCAATCCTTGCACTTCCTGCGATAAATGCAACCATCTATCTTTAATGGACTGCACCATGGCTGAACCTGAAAGACAGAAAGAATTAGCACAGAAAAGGGTACTTTTCCGTTATCAGGGCAACACTTTAAACGCCGTTGCTAAGCTCCGAAGCTAGTGTCTTGCCATGCCCTTTTGTGTCTTAATCTAACCAGGTGTGTGTAAAATATTTTACTGGATATTATTTAAAAAAGGAGACGTCACTTTTAATTTTACTCACACCTGGTTAGATTAAGATCAAAAAGACATGACAAGACACTGGATTCAAAGCTCTAAAGTGCATCCTCTTATGCAGCAGCTGGACAAATCAAATTAAAAAAACATGCAACCGAAAGATGGGAAAGCAGAACCTCAGTAAGACACTGATAATATATGCTATATCAGGTACACAATTACTATTTTAACTCCCGTACATTATTTGTACTTCATAACAATGGTTATGTGCTTTGTCAGGGAAACTCTTTTAAAGCAGGAGTTGCTGCTTAAAAAAAAAAAAAAAAAATGCTTCACAGCTGCCAGCTGTTTCATCACAGCTGCCAGAAGCCAGATAACTGTAAGTAAGGAAATTGTGTTTTTGGAGGATGTACGTACAAGCGTAGTTGTAATGGGCTGCATAGTGTTTACATCATGGAGAAAATCCTTGTTTTTTACTTTGCTGTTATCGGAGCAACACCTTATACGTGGTTGCTGAGCTCCGAATCCAGTGTTTTGTCATGTCTTTTTGTATTTCATCTAACCAGGTGTGTATAAAATATTTTACTGGATAACATTTAAAAAAGGAAATGTCAACTCTAAATTTTATGCAAGACCAAAAACACTTGACAAGATACTGAATTCGGAGCTCAGAAACCGCATTTAAAGTGCTGCCCCGATAATGGAAAAGTACCCAGAAAAGAAAAGGGGGAAAGGAAATCTGATCAACTAAGAGTTTTAGTTATTTTAAAAGAAATAATAGGATGCTTGGATGCTGTGCTGCTGTGAGGTTCTAGAATGCATAGCCCTCAGTATATTTCCCTGCTCCTTCCTTGAAAATGTCACTGTGACTAAAACAAGCTGGGCTGCTGACAGAGTTCTGGAATGCCATGTCATTTCCTCACAAAAAAACACTCTGACAAAACAAGGGATGTGTACAACCTAATAATCAAATGCTGAACTAGCAATATATACTACCAGTTATCTGTAATGCCATGCCTAAAACTTAATAAAGTTTGATACTAACCTTACAACTTTATTATAAATTCATTGTACCAAAAATACCATCACACAATGAATTATGTAATACCATTTAAATTAAGCACAAACTCCACTAAAACATAAAACAAAATTGACTAAATTCCCTGTAGTCAGCCTACAAAACTTACCCCATAATAAATCTTCCTGCCATAAAACAAGATGCAACTACTGACCTAAATAATCACCCCTTTACAACTGATACATCAATCCAAAAGGCTAACACAAAACAGGATAAGATATATGCTCACAACTACTCAGGCTCCCACACCCAGTATATAACATTAAGTATCCTGTTTTTTTTTTTTTTTTTTTTGCTTATTTCTGAGTTATTTATAGCAGTTTTATTTTGCTCACTGTGTGTGTGAAGTATTAAGTAGAATTTTCTACAATTGTTAAGCATCTGGTTGGGTTTATTTGTTCTGATTTCCTGCTAGGAGTGTATCATATAACTTGTTTGCATTTAAAAGCATTCTCTAGAGTCTCCTTGATCCTTTATCTGTTTAAACATTTCTGCAGTTTTTTCTACCTAAGTAGTGTTGGTAGTGTAGCATTGTCCAAATTCAGGCTTGTGTTTTGGGCCTAGTTGTTTGCTAGTAGAGGCTGTGTGTCTGAGGACATGTCCCAGGCCATCATAGCTTAGCCAAAGCCAGTATAGCATTTCAGTGAGAGTGAATTGTTTGTGGTCTTTGGCTGATTGGGGTTGCGGGTTGCCTGGACTACGCCTTGGAGTAAGCACTTCATTGGTTCTTTCAAGCTTTTTTTAAAGTTGTTTCAGGTTTCAACTTTGTTACTTAAGAAGTTAACTTGTGACTGTTTCTGCCATTTCACACTGAGCTAATCGGAGGAAGTTGGAGGAAGGGCTCTGAGCTAACTAATCTGTGATATATAACATTAAGTATCCTGTTTTTTGCTTATTTCTAAGTTATTTATAGCACTTTTATTTTACACAGTATGTGTGAGGTATTAAGTAGAATTTTCTACAATTGTTAAGCATCTGTTTGTGTTCGTTTGTTCTGATTTCCTGCTAGGAGTGTATCGTGTTACTTGTTTGCATTTAAAAGCATTCTCTAGAGTCTCTTTGATCCTTTATCTCTTTAAACATTTCTGCAGTTTTTTTCTACCTAAGTAGTGTTGGTAGTGTAGCATTGTCCATATTCAGACTTGTGTTTTGGGCCTAGTTGTTTGTTAGTAGAAACTGTGTGTCTGAGCACATGTCCCAGGCCATCATAGCTTAGCCAAAGCCAGTATAGCATTTTAGTGAGAGTGAATTGTTTGTGGTCATTGGCTGACTGGGGTTGCCTGGACTACACCTTGGAGTAAGCACCTCATTGGTTCTTTCAAGCTTTTTTAAAGTTGTTTCAGGTTTCAACTTTGTTACTTAAGAAGTTAACTTGTGACTGTTTCTGCCATTTCACACTGAGCTAATCGGAGAAAGTCAGAGGAAGGGCTCTGAGCTAACTAATCTGTGATATATAACATTAAGTATCCTGTCTTTTGCTTATTTGTGATTTATTTATAGCACTTTTATTTTACTCACTGTGGGTGAGGTATTAAGTAGAATTTTCTACAACTGTTAAGCATCTGGTTGGGTTTGTTTGTTCTGATTTTTGTTTCTCACCCTCTCTCCCTCTTGGTGTCGTGTTTTTATACTTGGTAGCTTTGCAGTTGCCCACCCCCTACTGTAAAATTGATCTGGGACACTCCTCCCAGTATAGTGTTATTACCTCATTCTACCTATTCCAGGGAGAAACTTTGAGAAGGCCAACCCAGTTAGCTTCTGCTCCTCCTTTCCCCTTTCCACTTTACAATATATATGTGTATATATATATATATATATATATATATATATATATATATATATATATATATATATATATATTTTTTTTTTTTCCTAAGCTTGTTTCCTGCCTTTCCTATAAGTTGTCTAGTCCAGATACAGATTTGCTGTATCCAGGACTTTTTGTAAGCTTCAGAGCCTCCAAGCCTTTCTGTGTTGGAGGGAAGCCTTCTAGTTTAATTTTGTTTCTTAGAACTAGCCAGTTTTCTAGTTTCAGCACTCAAATCTGTTTCTTTGAGCTCAGCACTTGTTCAGAACTCATTGTAAGCACTAAATAAGCTACAAATTACTACAGCACTCAACTTTCCTCACTTGTCTAGAGGAAAACAATTTTTAGTACTTAATAAATAAGCACATATCCAGGCATGTCTAAGGGTCAGCTCCCCGTGTTTTCTCCTGTCTACCTGATGAATCTGGGCATCTTGGGGAAATGCAGCAATTGCCTCATGTACACAGACAACCCTCTCCTCCTACCACCCAACACTACAACCTATAAGAGATGCACTTATATAACCAAACTGGAAGCAAAGCTCTCTTCACCCAAGACTGGACTAGACAGTCAAGAGGAGAAGGTAAACACTTGCACCACACCACACTCATCACATAGTCCCTCAAACAATACACCACCAAAACACACACATAGAAACACATAACACACACTTACATTCGCAGATGCTCTCAAAAAAAATCTACCCAAGCAACAGGGACCTCCAAAGCAGAAACGCAAGCAATCTCCACCCCCCAATACAACCCAAATGACACATAGCCCATAAATTCAGTGTGCCACTCAACCACAGCCCATAAGGCATAACAATGTACCCAACCCTCTAGTCATAGATGACTCTATAGTCAGGCACACTGATGCTCCACTCATTAGGCTAAACAAGGAGAAAGTTACTGTCAACTGCCTTTCAGGTGCCAGGATCTGCCACATAATGCATGCACTCAGGTCACTCCACAGCAAGTACAAATATGACTCTGTCATTGTCCATGTTGGTGTGAATGACCTGAGATGTACCTCTCTGGACTACATGAAAAGAGACATGTAGGAGCTTTCTGATCTTGTAGCCCAGGCAGGTATGACCCTAGCCCTGAGTAGCATCCTGCCATCACCCAGAATGATACCACAGTACAAGTACAAAAAGATTGACTTCAACAATTGGCTAAGCTTCTGGTGTCATTCTAAGGGGATCCAGTATCTGTCTGCCTGGGATGAAATGATCGAAAAACCACAATGCTTTGCTAGATATGGCCTGCACCTGTCACCCTTGGGATTCCGAATACTGGCTAAGGCTCTTGCCACCCCTATATTGCCTTATTTAGGCAAGATTCAAATGACAAATTCACCACCATAACAGGTACAAGCAAGCAAAATCTGAGGGTAATGTTACTTAATGCTAGAAGTCTAAACCTCAAAATGCACTCACTCGAGGCACTCCTTAAAATGGAGAACATCGACATCTGTGCAGTGACAGAGACCTGGTTCAAGGCTCCAGAGAGCACCCCTGCATTACCAGGCTATAATTCATACCACAACTTCTGGCCACCTAACCTGGACCGAAGCACTAAAGGCAGAGGCATGTCCATATTCATTAATGATATCCACACCTCCAGGCTAGTTGCTCAGCATAATGCATCTGAGATTATCCAAGTGCAACTAACTCTGGTCAAGACCGCAATGCAAATTGTAGCTTGCTACAGATCCCCCACCATGCCCCAGGATTCCCACTCCTCATTTCTTGATACACTGGAAAATATTAGGGTACAACCTAACACCCTAATAATGGGCAATATCAACTACCCCACCATTAACTGGGAAAACTACTCATGTACCAACTCTTGTGCTCAACGTTTTCTGGAATTCATAAATTCCAATGTCTTGGATCAACTTATCCACACCCACACCAGGGGCGGCAATATCCTAGACCTGATCATTACAAACATGGGCAACCAGTGTTCCACACCAGAGGTCAATTCCTCGTTGGTCAGATCTGACCACAAGCAAATCACCCTAGACATTCACATCTCATCCCCACCCCCCATTAGGGAAACCACCATAAAAAATTTCTCCAAAGCCAACTTCACGCTTCTTAAGACAGTAGTGGCAACCTTCATGACACCCATGCTGACAGACAATAGAGATATGACTGCTGAATCCTATACATTTGCATTTTATAAGCACTTACACAAGTGCATGGATTGTGCAATCCCTAACAGAACCAAAATGCTACCCTCCAAAAAAAGGAAGCCAATCTGGTGGTCCCCTGTTATAAAGAAACTCTACAACAGAAGAAAGAAACTGTTACAAAACAGAGCAAAATACCATGATTGGAGGAACTCTGTGGTCAGCCTCAATAAGAAGCTGAGATCCCTCATAAAATCCTCCAAAGCTAGTTACAAAAACAAAATCACCACTGATTCTAAAGACAACCACAAAGCATTCTATAGCTATGTCAAGAATCTCAATGGCAACACTCAGATCTGCTCTGAGTTACAGCACAATGGCACTAAATATACAGAACCAACTGAAATTGCCAACATCCTGGCAGATAGGTTCAGTGCTAAATTTACCCCTCTCTCATCCACTAAAGGGCCCATCTCTATACCAGAAGAATGCAAAGTACCTGTAATCACGGCTGCACAGGTAAAAAACACACTCTCCAAAGCCTAGAACATAGCATCCATGGGACCTGACAACATCCCAGGCGGCGTTCTACATGAACTACAAAATGAACTGGCACCCCACCTAAGTACCATGTTCAATCATAGCCTCACCTCAGGCATTGTGCCCACTGAATGGCACACAGCAATGGTTATCCCACTATACAAAGGGGGAGCCACCACGGACCCCGAGAACTACTGTCCCATTAGTCTGACGAGCCTGGTCTGCAAGGCTATGGAGCGTATCATCATAGTGCTTATAAACAATGACATTGGTAATCTCCAAACTCTGGACCCTACCCAGTTCGGGTTTGTAAAAGGCAGATCATGTCTCCTAAACCTGATAGACTTCTTTGAAGTGGTCACCAAAGCCGTAGATGAGGGTAAGGTGGTACACACAGCCTATCTAGATCTCGCCAAGGCTTTCAACACCATCCCCCTTTCTGGAAGTATAGACAAACTCACTAAACTAGGTATAAATCCCTATGTCACAAGATGGGTTGCCAACTGGCTCACTGACAGAACCCACACTGTGAAAGTAGCAGACTCTAAATCCAACTTCAGACTAGTGACAAGTGGAGTACCACAGGGTTCAGTCCTAGGTCCTCTCCTGTTTGGTATCTACTTCTCTGAACTACAGGCTAACACAGAAGGTCTTTGGCTAAAAAAGTTCGCAGATGACTGCAAACTAGGAGCCATAATCAAAACTCCTAACAATGTGGACATCCTACAAAAGGGCCTCACTGAGACAGATGCCTGCTGTCAAAGCCATGGCCTCAATCTCAATGCCAAAAAGTGCATTGCCATCTCTTTTGGTAAAAACTCTGTACCCATGAACTACCACATAGGCAATAGTCTACTTAACACTGAAAATGTGATGAGACCTTGGGACACAGGTGGACAGTAGTCTCTCCTCTGATAATCACATTGCCACAGTAGTCAGGAAATCCTTCTACTTGGCACACCTCATCACAAAAGGTTTCTCATCCAGGAAAAAAGAGGTCATTGTTCCCCTCTACTCATCACTCATTAGACCCATTATAGAGTACAATGCCCTTTTTGGTATGTACCTCACAAGACATCTACAACAACTGGAAAGGCCACAGAAATACCTCACAAAGAGGATTACTGGCCTCAAACAGATGCTCTTTGCAGAACATCTCAAAAAACTCCAGCTTTACTCTGTCGCATGTCGCCTACTCAGAGGCGATCTCTGCCTAACATACAAAGCTATGTCAAACCCAGAGCTGTAGGACATGTGCCATGTAAAGAAATCCAATCCCTCCAAGCTACATGCTCTAGGGACCTAAACCTTGTCACCACAATAAACAGAACATACTGGAGGGATAGATTCCTGTCTCAGAGACTTCCCATACTCTGGAACAAACTACCTATCTATATCAAACAAAGCTCCTCATTAGCACTCTTCAAGAAAAATCTTGATGATTGGAAGGGAGATAGGAAATTCACCACGGGATCACTTCTGTGGCTCTGCTTGACAGGGGCACAGGAAAATAATTTTCTTGGGTGGCAAAAGCCAGGGTACCGTTTGGCTAAGCTTATATAGGCCCTAAGGTCAATAGACTAGTACCTACCTATGAACCTATGGTTCAACTGCCTAAGACAGTGCATTAAACCACCCTACTGAAATAAAGAAGCAAACCATAAGCAACCACATTATACACATTCTAACAGTCATAAACTATGCCCAAGAATGCATCATATATCAGCCTCTTTGTCTCTCTGTTATTTTTTTTTTTTTTTAATATTTATTTCTTCTCACCATAGCTCTCAACCTCTTAAAACAAAAGTACTGGACAAAGCCAAAAATAATGGGGGGGGGCAAAGGTTCTAAAACAGGGACGCATTTTATATATTGTTCTTATAAACATAGAAAGTTGCTAGAATAAAAGGTCTTGGGTTACCAAGCATTTTCTGAAGGATATAAAGAAAATGAACTGTCATTATTTAGTGAATTCAGTCCTTACTGATTTGCTCCAAAAATTCCAGAAAAGCAGAAATTCTATGGGGAACAGACCAAAAATATGAGGCAAAAGATTGGATAGTCTGCAAAAATCTGTACAGTTGAGAGGTATGCCTGTCACTACATACATATATATTTGCCTTTACCAGCCACCCCATGTGACCCACAGAACAACCTCGAAAGATCCTATATATTTTTTTTTTTTATTTTATTTTTTAAATAAAATTCCTACAGCATACCAGCCCTGTATGGATGACTAAAACAGTCACCATAAGATCGGAAGGCCCCTTACTGTGAACTTCAACCTGATCACTGCCAGCTGGCCCACTCCTCATCCAAACAACATGCCTGCTGACGAATTGTGCAGGCACAAACAGCAGCACTTCCCTTAAATAGAGAATGCTGGACTGCACCTACCCCCCCAGTGATGAGATGACTACTCACACTCATGGACAATGGGCAGTTACTGCGGTAACTGTCATCATTGTCTTTCTGAGAAGAAATGCAAACATTCTATAAAGGTCACACTGCTTTAATTCAGCATGTATTCCAGATATGCATTTAGTCTTGCACCCTTCAGGTTTTCCTTTCTGTCCCTAACTATTAGTGGTACAGATGCCAATATTACATTATTTTCTTTTTACATTGTTTCTCTGACCACTTTTTAATATTTATAATGTTCAGTTATAAGCACGTAAGCACTATAAATGGTGCGTGCCCACATATATGCAATCTTCAAAAATAGGCTTCACATTATTCACAAGTATGCTGCCTTGAAGATCCAGTAAGAGGTTTTAACTCTCAGATGCATTGCCTGTAATAGATAGCTCCATCTATCGTGGTGTGTGATATGATTAATCAGGTGGAATCAGCTAACTGAGATGTTATAGATGAATCAGAAAATGTTAAGAATGATGTAGTTTTGGGGTTATAAAATATGAGTACGGAAGAAAACATCAAAATCTTTGTGGTCTTTTTTAAAAACTGTGGGTGTGTTAAGTCCATCCACCAATTATATTTGTATCTCTGTATAGTACAGTTGATGTTAGAAGATTTATATTGTAGATGGAAAAGTTATTAAACTTTCATTGTTATCAACAGTCTAGGTTTGTGTCTTAACATATCTTTAAAATATCCTACATGGTTTGATGTGATGAGTTTCATGCCTTGCCCTTTTATAAGGCTCATTTATGTACAGCAGACATAACGGCTATGCATATACATTGTCATGATGCATTGTAATACTAAAAAATATATTTATCAGTTACATTTTAGTTATCTTTACATAGTTTAGCAAATTTGGGTAGAATGTGCTACTGTCATGTACTTTTATAATTTTTGTAATGAATATAGGTAAATAGTTAAATAGACAGATAGAAAGACAGACAGAGATTTTATAGATACACTAACCTAGTGATGGATTTGTTTGACTGTAAATTCTTTATGTTGAAATATATAAAGGATGATTCTCATTTCCTTTCAGCTCCTGAGGTAGGATGGAGCAACGCATCGATGTGTCCAAGGTGAAACACGTAATACCCTTATCGGTAAATGATAATGTAAATGTAGCTAATTATATATTATAACTGTTGCATAGTTTACTGTAGCTTGTCTCACTGCATTGAGTAATGTTTGTGTGATCCTCTCCGTTTTAAAATCCAGCAGCAGTGATATAATGGAGACCGAGACATAGGACAAAGGGGCATGAGTCTGCTTCATGTTCGTCAGTATATTCTAGTCAGGAACATGTTTGGAGCACTGCAGTAGCTGATATACAGACAGCTCCTGGTGGTGAATCAAACCTAGTAGTTGTAGAGAACCTTACGACAGTGGTTTTGACACTAATGCCTCATACACTGTTTCTGAGCACGATTGAAGTCTCACATCTGCTCTAGCAAATGCATGCAGCTCTTTCCCATGGGCCTAGATAGGGTCTTTAATTGCAGAAGCACTGAATGTGGGAAACATTTTGATTCAATGCATGTGTAACCAGCACATCTAGATTTGGTGTTTTTATGACCTCATGACAGATGGCATATATGGTAGTCACTGACTTCTTCCCCTCTCTCCATTTGTAGTAATTCATCCTACTAGATAGCATGTTTTCAAAGCCAACCTGGCATTGTTTGTCTTATGTCTATCTATATAAGCCCCTTCACCATGTTACTATCCTGGTGGCATTAGCTTCTCTATCATGTCAATTATGTCAATCCATTTATTATTGTAGAAGATCTCCTTTCCTTTCTTTCTACAGTTATAACTTTGCTCATTATATCATTGCCCTGCTTGCTTTGTGCCCCCATTTTCATCTTGTACAGTCACCTATTGTCTGTTCTTGGGGCATGCAATGTATAATTTGCAGGCTAATGCATGATATGTAGCACCCATATACAGTGTATTGTGTGTCTGAAATAGTGTTCATTTTGGTAAAGGGGACAATATTATATTATTCTGTGTATCTTCTTGTCCTAAAAGTTTCATTTTGCAATACAGTGTTTCTTTTTCTTAGACACTGTTCTTTCCATTGTAATTCGGATGTGTGTACATTCACAATAGCTTCACCTTCTGTTTATAACCTGTTGACATAGATGTCTATGTGAACCTTGCAGTCATTAACTATCCCTCCTCTGCAAACATGAACTGAAAGGTCAAAATATTTATGAATTTTCCATGGCCATGTCTTCCCACTGCCAGATTGGTATGTATGTGACTGTGATTTGTGTGTGTGTGTGTGTGTGTGTGTGTGTGTGTGTGTGTGTGTGTGTGTGTGTGTGTGTGTGTGTGTGTGTGTGTGTGTGTGTGTGTGTGTGTGTGTGTGTGTGTGTGTGTGTGTGTGTGTGTGTGTGTGTGTGTGTGTGTGTGTGTGTGTGTGTGTGTGTGTGTGTGTGTGTGTGTGTGTGTGTGTGTGTGTGTGTGTGTGTGTGTGTGTGTGTGTGTGTGTGTGTGTACATTGCTCCCATCATGCCACAGTTCTCCCATTGCATATACTATGTAATATCTGGATTCAGTAAGGGTGCATGTGTAATAACATAAGTGCTCAGTCTTGGGAGACAGGCTGTCATTGATCCTTCGCAGACATTAGCTACAACATAAGATTACCACTGTCAAGGTAAATTTCACCCTCAGTCTGTATAGCAAATCTCAGAACAGTCAACTTATCTTCTTGATGTGCATGTAATCCAGCCTCCCAATGATCCATATATGTTTCCATACAACAGGTGTGCTGCATGAAAAAGATGTCATCAATTCTGTGGCACATTTTATTTATTAGACATCAGTTAGCTGTGTGCAACATTTTGTTCATTTGAGAGGGCTGGTCTAATGTTTAAAATATTCACCTTATGGACTCAAGGTACAGGGTTTGATTCTCATCTGTGAAAGGGAAATTGACACTGCTTGAAATTACCCAAAAGGGGGATCAATCTTAGTACTAACCTATGAACCCTGATATTTATCACTGCCATGACAGTATGATATGCATTACAGATCCAAATGCTTATAATTTGCCAGGGCTGGTATCAGTGGCACAGTGAAGCATTACTACTCCCAGGATATATACAACTGGAAGCAGCATTTACCAATGATTTTTTAAATAATTTCTTATAGGGATTTACTTTATGCAAGCAAAATTAAGACTTATGCATTTTTTCAACAAGTGCTCAGGAGATAATTGGCTCCCTATCCCACATGTCTTGCATGAAAGCAATCTTTCTAAACACAAACAAAAATATATATTAGTTAGATGTTACATCCCATTTTTTGTTCAAATATTAAATGTCAGTGTAAATTTCTGATCCCTGGTCTATATATCATCTGAAGGGATCATTCTAATTTCAGAAGGCTACCATTTTTACCTCTTCTATAGCCAGAATACTGTTTTTCAACTTGCCATTTTCAGTTTGTGAAACCTGGCAGTGATAACTTTCTCTAAGAGGTTAGTGCCAAAGTGAATTGCAGGCTTCTACATTTGTACCATTTGTTTAACTCTTTATCAAAAGGACTATAAAACTTCCAGCTGAAAAAGTAATAAAATATGGTAGTATAAACGGTGGTGACATGTAATCCATGAGCTCACCATTTCACCAGTACTTATCTGTGACTGCTCAGTTATACATTAGTGCAGTTTCTATCTATGAACTACAATATTATCCACACCACATATGAATTATAATGCATACAAATAATGTATGTTACTGTCTACAATACTTATGAATACCATGGATGACAAGATGGAGCTTCATTCGCATGCATTTGCCATATTCCACATTAGTCCTACATAATTTGATGTAATGTTTGTGAATACAACTCAAGATTAAATGCATTTGAATAATGTTAAAATAGCCTCTTTGATTATCACATTAGAAGCAGATTTATTGTATGCTAAGTAGAAAACATAAACGTTGGATAGTTAATTGACCCAGCTTTTTTTGCCTGTACAGCATGGAAAAATTACAGTTACAACTTGAAAAAGACAGAGGTTATCAAAACTTTCTCATACTTTAAGAAACAGTAGCAGTCCCTCAAACAGAAGGCATGAAAACAAACTGATGGTGATGAAGCATTTGCTAAGTAAGTGGAATAAATGCAAGAGCAGAAATGCAGAATAAAGCAATATGCCTGGAGAAACTAAGGGCTCAGTCCCTAGACTATGAATCTACAACATTTCTTAAAAATTAAATTGGGTATTAATGGCTTAATTGGGAATGCCTGTGTCATTAACTGGAAAATTAATTAGGTGATCTTCAATGTTCAGCTGCAGGAATAACATATGGGTAAACAGTATGACGACCTATGAACCTCCAAACCTATAAAATAAGTGCCATTTTTAAATGCTACTATACTTTGCTTTGCTTGAAAAGTTAATATAACAGGATTTTCATCAACATACATTTTCTGAACAATAAAAAGTGTGAAACTGAAATGTCTGGCATTGCTAACTGATTGCAATCTTTAGTAATTTGTCAGAAAAGTTAAAAATTTTACAAGTAAAAATATGAAGCAAAATCAAGATTATTCTACAAAATAAAGAAGAATTGAGAGATATGCATCATAGTATGGAAGGGTAACAAGTTTCTGTTTAAAACATCACCATTTTAATCAACTGTTAACTTTTAGCCCCTTATATAACAAAAGCAAAAGGTAATCAAGCTAGTTAAAGACAGGATTTCAAAGGACCTAATGTCTACACCATACTACAGCTTGATGCTATTGAGGCCATAACAATTTTCTTAAGCTCATGTAAACTAAAATGTTTCAAATCATTTGCACCCTACATGAACGATTACCTACCCATGATAGCTAGCACTTTAGAGTTTTCAGATTGTGCAGCTAATGTCCCATATTTGATCCTCTGAAAGTGGTGTAACAGTAATTGACATTGGATCAAAACTGAGCATATTTCAATGTAAATATTAAGCCATCAAATGTCTGAATGAACACAATTTTCTTACCTTTCAAAACTACCTATGATAATGGCTCTGGAACAATTATTGGTAAATCACTACCATCTCCTGGGGTACTATGTCTTTTAAAGGGTTGGCTTCAGATCCCAACAGAGTACTGATTCTTTTATTTTGAATTCACAAAGAGACATGAACCTCTGTCAAGAGATCAGTGTAATTTGTAAATGAATCTGTAATATTTGGAAACTGTTTTATAATAAAATCACCGATTAACACAACTTCATATAGCAAATTAGCATTTTATAATTGGTAGTGTCAATAGAGGGAAAGTCAATTAGAAAACATAAGAATGGACTCGTTATTAAAGGACAAGAAGTATTATTTAGGGTAACCTCAAAGTAATTTAAACTCAAAATCTGAAATGAAATATTGTTTGTGGGAAAGCTGCTATTAACAACAACAACACCTGAATGAAGATTAAAGTTTGTTACAGGTGATTTGCTTATATTAAAATATTAAATGGAAGTCTGTGAAGAAAATGCCTTTTTTTGCAATAGTATGAAATCCATTCAATTCTGTGAAGCCCAGTGGTATAGCAATTAGATCTGCTACCTCACAGTGCTTGATTGTCCAGTCTGGATGCTGACTGTGATGCCTTATATGGAGAGTTTCCACATCCTTCCTGTTTCCCCATGGGTTTTTGTCAGGTGATCAGACTTCCCCCTATAACCCAAAGATGTCCTTAAGGGGAAATTGCAATCCACTATATTGTCTGTAAGTGTGCATGTCAACTGTGTTTATGCTGTGATGGGTTGTCATCATTTTCAGATGAGTTTCTATGCCTTCCAGTCATAGAATGCTACAACAGGTTTTCATGACCCTAAAACCCTGTATTGCATTAAGCAAGTAACTGGAAATTAAATAAATGAACTGTTAACTTTCTAATCTATTTTTAAATAGAAAATACATAAATTGCAGAGCTCATTACCCTGAAGTCAGTAGTGATGTCATACATAAAACAATAATCTACATTTCTCTAAACAGCCCTGTTTTCAAAAATATTCAAAGCAGCAATGCTGAAATAATCCTTCGTCAAAAGACTGCCAGGAGGAATAAAAAATGTAGTAACCAGAAACAGTATTATTGCCTAATTAGAAAGTTGGAAAATAAGTATGATCCCTTGGAAAAAATCTGGCAAAATGTATAGCACCTACAGCACAATTACACATAATATACTGGTATAAAGCAATGCAAAAAAGAACAGCTAAAGAAACAATATGAGGTACCCGAAAAAGCAGAGTTAAATGAAAGTTGTATGGACTTCAAAAATGAGAATCAGAAAAAAGTGTCACAGTAAACCTAATTTTAAAGTCCAGAAAAATATGTAAATAGTGACATTGCTTGCCTCATGTAAAATGGTGAGACAAGGAGGGAAGTCAGATCAGTAGTGTGCACTTTCACCTCCTGGCTCAGACAGATGTTTCATTTTAATATTCACAGAAAATAATTCATTATTATACTAATCACCCTAATGAACTATTTAAGCTGCTTTCAACAATCAAGATAACCTGGCACCTGATGTGGTTCATAGGACTGAAGATTTTGACTCAAATTTTTGTAATTGATCACCAAAATGTTTTATGACATCTAATGTACACCATGTACCATCTGCTGGATCGGAAGACCACAGTATGCTTCAGTCAAACAGTGCAGGAGATCAAAAGAACCCTTTCTAATATTGCTGAATTGCATTCATATACATTTCAAGAACAGTGATAATGTTTATATCCAGTCCAGTTATTTTAGGCACTATGAAAAATATTGAACTAGAGCAAAACCATTATGCTTTACTTGTAAAATACACAGACACACACACACACACACACACACACACACACACACACACACACACACACACACACACACACACACACACACACACACACACACACTCATGCATACAAATATACGCATACACGTCACTTTTCTGCACTAGAACCATTGATAGTATGAGATGAAATGTCTCACCCAATATGAACTGAACATACTCTGAATATGAATAGATAATATCATGAAATATTATGTATGTATGTATGTATGTATGTATGTATGTATGTATTTATTTATGGAAAATAGGAAATTAATCCTTATCATCTATTCTCATTGTAGTATCACATATCAAGCTACAATGCACTCAGCTACACTCCTGCATACTAAATGTACCAAGTATTCAGTGGTTGTGCAAAAGTGGTTGCCCTAGTGAGATGATTTGTAAATTGATTCTAAACTTACTAAATTCCCCAGAAATCAGTGTATATACCCAGCCCAAACCTTCTGGCACAATGACAGGGCTCCTGACAACACTGCCATGATGTGGAGTTGGGAGCTATTTGAAGGATTAGTTATAGGCAATGTGGAGAATAAGTAGACAAAAGCAATCTCTCTTATCCATCCTCTTGGCAGTATATGGAACCATAGTGCTGTGAGGTTTATCACCAGCAGAGAGCTGGTGTAGAGTAACCCAACTGATGAACACCCACTCTGTTGCAAATGATATGCAGGAAGAGTCACACATTTGATTGTGCATTTGAAGACACCACTTTATGGTATTGCACAGGCAACATTGTATAGACGAATGGGGTACCAATCATTCATGGTGGTTTCCGGTCCTGTCACTCTCCTGCAATGCTTAGTACATCTGTTAGTTCTTCAGTCCTGCCGCTGCTCTGGGATGTTTAGTATTTATACTAGGTCTCTAGTCCTGTGACTTTCCTGGGGTTCTTTAAACTTTTATTAGGTCCTGTCATTGTCTTGAGGCACTTAGTACTTCTATTAGACCTCAATTCTTGCCACCCATCTAGGATGGCTGATATTTCTGTTAGACCTCTATCCCTGTAATTGTCCTGGAATTCCTAGAACTTCGATCAGGTTTCCAGTCCTATTACTGTCCTGGGGTTCTTAGTACTTCTGTTAGGCCTCCAGTCCTATCACACTATTTGGGTATTTAGTACTTCAATGAGGAAGGTAACATTGTGGATGTTTTAGCAGACATGATGTTAACAACTAATGTAGCCCAGTAAAAGTTTATAAAATTAAAATCAGCACATACTTTTTATGTTAAAAAACCAATTGATGTAAAAAAAAATCCTGTTACATTAGACATTATTCAAAAGTATTTGATATTAAGTTGTATATCCCACACTGATCTCTGTCCAGATTTTTTTAATTAAGCATTTTAAAATAAGTTTCTTGCGTCACATAAAACTGTGTGATGATCTGAAGACAACTGATTTTTGTTATCAACATATATGTTCTTCATAATGGCACTTGCAACTACCTTTTACAGGTTGCTACATAGCAGAATAAAATAATCTACCATTAATCATAAAAAGTGCAACACTGTGCACCTGAGTGTCAGTAATTCAGAAAATGCCTGTTAAGTGAAAGCTATTAAACTGGCCAGTAGTTATCTGGTTACTGATGCATTTTGCCACCAGCAAAATGTCTGTCCCCAAAGAACTTACTAACATTGCATTGCATTGTGCAGCCTGGATGTTGATTATATTAATAAAGATGTGAAGAGGTCAAAGTACACCCCTTCCCAAAAAAGAAAGTGCAGTGAGATTACTGGGAAAA
>NC_056728.1:522793613-522983613 GCF_019279795.1 Protopterus annectens | reverse complement strand
CTTACCTATGGTGTGCCTTTGGATTTACTTCTGATGTTTCAAATATTGGCTAAAGCTTTATCCACCCAACAGTGCCTTTTATAGGTCTTGCCTTCTTAATAAACTGTCCTGCACAGCTAAACCAACCCAGGATAATATAAAGGTAATACTTTCCAATTTCAGGGGTCTAAACAAAAAACTCTACTCTCTGCAAGCTCTCCTAGAGAATATAGATGTCTATGTAGTTACTGAGACATGGTTTAAATATGCAGAGAGCACCCTGGCAGTATGGGGATATAATGCCTTCCACACATTTAGAACAGCTACTGCACAGAAAGGGACAAATGGTGGAGGAGTCTCTATTTACATCAAAAAACATGCACACCTCGAGGCTGGTCAGACAATATGATGCACTTCTCTACATACAACTCACCATAAGCAAAGTTCCATACCACGTCTTTGTGAATTATACCATCCTTTTCATGACTCATAAAACCCACTCCTCATAGCTGAATTAATAGGAGTTACTCTCTATTCAACCCAATACTATTCTCTTGGGTGACTTCAACAAATCCGCCATAAAATGGGAATCATACACAACTCCAAAATTGCAGGCCTAAAGATTCCTGAATTTGGTCAACATGAATATTCTTGACCATCTATTATGCATACCTATGAGTGGCACCAACATCTTTGACCTAGTGCTGTCCAACATGGAGACACTTGCACCCCCTCCCCCCCACACGCACACACACACCGAGTGTAACATCCTCACTGGTCAGCTTAGACCATAATGCTGCATCTTTCAAAATAAAAATAAAGCCTAGCACATCAGCAATCCCTTTGGCTTTTAAAAAATATCCTAAGACAAACTTCCTAGTTTTAAGTGACACCCTGGCAAAATTTCAAGCTTCTTCAAACCCAGGAAACACCACTGCAGCATCATTTTCAAAAATCATATTCAGTCATGTATTCAGCTGCATAGAAGCAGGAATGTCTACCAGAAATAAGTACAGCACAAACTCAAAAGCAAGCCTCTATTTGAATTCCCCGTCACCCCCAAACATCCCTCTAAGTATACCCTCAAGCATAAGACCTCTAACTATAACCAGGGAACATATATTCTTCTGTGCTAGCTAAAGCCAAGAACATGGCCTCAATGGACCTCTGTAACATCCCAAGATGTCTCTGGAACAGTCTACAATATGACTTATCAGGACCCCTGGGGTCATTACTTAACTATAGTCTTAAAACAGGCTTTGTTCTGCATGAATGGAAGACTGCGGCAGGCATCTGTCTTCAAAAGGGAGGGTCTTCAACAGATCCTGGAAACTACAGACCCATTAGTCTGACTAGGGCATGGAAGGAATTATAATGGAAATTATCAACAAGGATATAGGAGATCTCCAGACTCTGGACCGATCCCATTTTGGCGTTAACAAAGGAAGGATATGCTTACTGAATCTGGTGGACTTCGTTAAAAAGGTCACTAAGGAAATGGATGTGGAGAAGACAGTCCATACTGCCTACACACATTTGGCTAAACCATTTGCCACAATGCCCCACATGGGCATTCCCAATTAACTTATGGAACTAGGTATAAACCCCTTTGTAACAGGTTGGATAGCTAGCTGGCTCACTGACTGGACACAGGAGATTAGAATCAGTGAGGCCACCTCCACAAAGAAGCCAGTCACCAGTGGAGTCCCCAGGATCTGTGGTAGGCCCACTCCTCTCCGGTGTCTACTTCTCAGATGTCAAAGACGATGTCAAAGGCTTATGGCTAACCAAGTTCACAGATAATTGCACACTGGGAGCAATCACTGAATTCCCCCTAGAACAGGGCACCTTTCAGAAAGGTCTAACACAGGCAAACACTTGCTGCCAAAGCCATAGCTTAAAACTCAATGCCAAGAAATGCATTATAGCACCTTTTGGGAAGTAAGCCACCCTGGCTAAATATGTAACCAGTTAAACACCCCTAAATGTTAATCCACTAGTCAGGGATCTGGGAACTCATGTAGATAATACCCTAGCCTTCAACCAACATGTGTCCAAAGTGGTATGGAAATCTGTCTATGTTGCTCAACATATAAGCAAGGGCATGGCATCTAGGACCAGAGAGGTTATCATACCACTGTATTTGGCCTTCATCAGACCCATCATTGAGTATAATGCCCCTTCAGTATGCACCTGACCAAAACAGGCAGCAACTGGAATGTACACAAAGGTTTCATACAAAAGGAATACAGGGAGAAAACTAATGTCCTGTGCTGATCCCCTCAAAACTCTATGTCTTTACTCAGTATCATGCAGATGCCTGAGAGGTGATCTTTGCCTGATCTACAAGGTATCCTTGAACCCTGTTTTGATGAACCTTTTGCACATCTGCAAAACAAACAGCATCAGGACTTCTAGACTAAAAAACTTACATTTTGCTTACAAGACAAACAGGACATGTTGGAGAGACAGATATGTTTCTCAGGGAATTCCCATTCTCTGGAACATGCTTCCCATCCATGTGAAGCAGAGTTCCTCCCTATCCCTATTTTATGCATCTTGGACTAATGGCTGAGTAATCAGAAATTCACCCCTGGTTTGGCACCTGTATCTCAGGTAGACAGAGGCAGTCCGTAAATCGCCCCATATATAAATCAAATTTGCGGGTCACATTTGCATTGCACAGCTATGCTTATAAGAGCCATATTGGTTGTTAGCCTGGTATATACCTATGAATCTATGAACATAAATAGGATGTGTAACAAAAAGAAGAAAATTATGTCCAAGAATGGGAAAACCAGTGTCCAGCAAGGTTAGTACTCACTCATCAAACAAAACAAGCAACTCAGGTGACTAATCAAGTCTACCAAAACCAAATTTGAGGTTAAAGTAGCCTCTTAGGCTAAGGAAAATCTAAAGGCATTCATAAGCTATGTCTACAACCTCAAGGCCAATACACAACAAAGTGCCAAACTAATTGTAAACAGAGACACTGATAGTGAGCTAGAGAATATAGCAAAAATACTGACTGATATATTCAGCTCAAATTTCACCCCACTTTAACCCCTGACACCGCTCAAGAAATGTCCTCAACCATAACTTACGCAGCAATCACTAGAGAGAAGGTCTTAAATATACATTCCAAGGTAAAAAAAAAACACTGAATCAGTGGTACTGGTGGCGATAAACAGATAAACCAAAAACAAAGGATCAATGTCAGTAAAGCAAGTATGAAGATGCAGGAAATAATCATGTCAATAGTTAAAATGAACATAAAAATATGGTTAAGGACTTTTGTCTTGCAACACCTTTCATAAAGACTTCATGAAGTCCCTAAAGGGTCTCCAAAGATCCTATTAACCAGTGACAGAAAATGATTATTTAATTATTTATTTATTTACATTTGTTTACTGGGTAAATGTCCGACTGGGAAAAATTACCCCGTTTTTTTAGCGGAGACCCGGGGGTGGGGGTGGGGGGTGCCAGAACATAAACATAGTTATACAAAGCAATTAAAGAAAAATACCAGTATGGTTACATATTTATACAATCCTTTACAACTAAAGGTTATAAGCAGGTACATCATAACACAGTAAAATGAGTTACAAGAACATAACTGATCATTATTTAAATGGGTCTATATTATAACATCGAATATTATAAAGTTCGAATGTTATAATATCTAACCAGTTTTGTCGAATGCTGAAAACAGCGAAGGTGCAGGACACCAAATTCTTTCCCAGGGAAAGAATTCAGTGGGCTGTTGCTGTGGCTTCGCTGTTTTAAGAGTTCAATATGTTGGAGCATTATGGGTCGGGTTCAGGTAAGTGTGCGATTGTGTGTAGGTTAGGGGGCGGGTTAGGTGAGTTAGGGTTAGGGCGCGGGTGAGGTGAGTGTGCGATAGTGACGGACCTTAGGGTTAGGGTCAGGTTAAGGTAAGTGGATAGCTAGTAGTGTATGTAAAGTTTAGTTTAGGTTTAGGTGTAAGATTTTAAGTGTATGTGTGTGGATTGCTGTTTTTTGTATGTGTTTGTGTTGTGTGTATGTTTCTCGGAATAGCAATTTTTTTTCGATGTTTGTGGATTTCGGTGTTTAGGGTTTGATATTATAACATTCGATCTTTGTAGATTTCGATGTTATAATATAGACCCATTTAAACACACTTTTTTTTTTTTGTTTTGTTAGTACATGTGAAAAGGATCAAGTGATACGATTGTATACTCACTAAGATGGACATGAGCGCATGTTGAGAGACAGGAAAAGGAGGAGAAGTAAAACAGGTTAGTCTGGAGGAGAACAGGAGCATATCCAGTGAGTTGAGAAGTATTGTTTTAGGGCCTGTTTGAAGTTATCAGTATTACTGATGGCTAGCATATGTTGAGGAAGAGAGTTACAGTATTTAGAGATTTTGCAACAGTATAAGGAGTCACCATGTGAGTTATGAGATTTGTTGACTTTGAGCAGTACTTTATCTGATGACTTAAGAGATTTAAGGTTTGTATAGGGTTGAACAAGGTCACTTAGAGCTGGGCAGTTATCAGGTTTATACATGACTGCATGGGCGACTAATAGTTGATTTAGTTTAAGTATGTTTGGAAGATCTATCCAGTTTAGTTGGTGGAGGGCAATACAATTATGTGTTTTTTGAGGCTGGTTGGATGCAAATTTAGCTGTCTTGTTGTAGCATGATTCAAGGTTATTAATTTCTGTTTTGGGAAGCTTGGTAAATATTTGTAAACAGTGAAGTAGTGAGGATAGGAGGTGGGTTCTTACTGTTGCCAGTCTGGCATAGTTGGTAAGATAGGGTCTGGCTCTGTAGAGAGTACCAAGTTTTACATGGACTTTTTTGATTGTCAGTGCTATATGTTTGTCAAATCTCAATGCATTGTCGGTAGTGATCCCAAGTAGTTTTGTATGTTTGACAGGTTCTATTTTAGTGCCATTGGATGAAAAGATAGTGAGAGGTGGTTGATTGTTTAGAATGGAAGCATTTGAGAACACCATAATCTGTTTTATTGTGATTTAGTATAAGTTGATGGGCTGCTAAGTAGTTTTCTATATTGTTGAGGGCAGTCTGAGATTTTACTTGGAGAATGTCAATATTGTGAGCAGAGTAGATGTGGGTGGCATCATCTGCATATTGTGTGATATTGGGAGGGCTAGCGGCTGAGCAGAGGCCATTAATAAAAATAGTAAAGAGTAGAGGCCCAAGGATCGAGCCTTGAGGGACTGCTACAGAGACAGGAAACTGGGGGGAGAGTTTGTTATTTTAGAAGATAGCCTGTTTATGATTAGAGAGGTGGCTGTGGAACCAGTTTAGGGCTTCAGGGCAGAAATTATAAAAGGTCAGTTTATTTAAGAGGATTTGATGAGATACGGTGTCAAAGGCTTTTGACATATCAAGAAAGGTAGAAAAAACAAACTATGGAAAATTGAAACTTAAAAAATCCAAAACGTTTCTTCAGGCAACACCCACGTCTTATTTAGAAAAAAACAGTTTTATTAAGCGCTTTTCGTCACCTCCGTGAGGTAACTTCCTCAGATAATCCCCTCATTAAAAGTATAGCATTTTATACTCTCACCTTAATGTGAGCTTAAAGGTGCATACCAAATATTATAAATAAGTATGTATAAAAAATATGATAAAATACTTCAAGTTAAATTATGTACATTATAAGACATACTAAACAATGGTAAATACATATATATATATATATATATATATATATATATATATATATATATATATATATATATATATATAATAAACACGTATTTGTTCATGTGTAATCATTAAAACATTTTGTTTTACATTCTATTCTGCATGAAAGCAAATACCCAACCACTAACTCATATTCCTACCAATGTACTGGTTTGTTTGGTATTCAATGTACTCTATTTTACTTATTGTAATCTATACTTATATAAAAGATTTTTTCGTTATTATTTATTATTCTAAACTATTAAAAATGGGAAAAGAGATAAGTTGACTGGCTAACAAGAATTAATTAGTCTTTTAAATGACTTTTTTATGTATATATTATATATAGTGTTTTTTATTATTATTTTTTATTATTTATTATTTATTATTTTTTATTTTTTATCTGTCAAGACTCTTTAGTCTAAGTAGACAGAGAATATTGCAATGTTCATTTAAACCTGGTGTATAAAAGGCATTTGTTCTTATTTGCCAAGAAAGTTCCTTATCTTCCAAAAGCAGGTTTTGTGCCCCCCCCCCTCTTGAATCCCTTGGGATTTGGTCAATGGCTGCAAATTTAAACTTATGACTTGAGTAAGCTATAGTATGTTTTGCAAGAGCATTTTCTGTTTTTCCATTTGATATTGCATTTGAGTGTTCATACACTCGATCTCTAAGTCGCCGTTCAGTCTTCCCAATATAAAAACTTTTACATTACATGCACAGGGCTACGTACACAACTGACTTTGAGGTACAGTTTAATTTATATTTTATACTATATTTTGTGTTGTTGTTCAACAATATTTCACCTGTTAGCATAAGTTTACACATGCTACAGGTCCCACAGGTGGACATTCCACATCTGTGGTTAAAATCACTTGATCTACTAATTTCCAACATGTTTTTTATATTTCTTCCTTTCCTATATATTATTTTTGGTGGTTCACTAAATTTCTGTGCTAAACCTTTGTCTAGTTGTAATAAGTCCCAGTTCTTATATAAGATGTTTCTAATAAATTCACTATCTCTACTAAACATAGCGATATAGCTGGAACTAAACTCACAATTATTGGCATTACTTTCATTATTTAAACCAGTATTGTTGGTTCTCTCAATGAGATTACCAGTATTACAGATGTTATTTTCTAGAAAAGTACCTGCACTTGTTCTCCAAGTTTTAAAATGAACAGGCTCAAGAATAGGTAATAAGTTGCCTGTTTCTCTTTTTGATTTGACTTCCATAAAGATGTTATTAGTAAAGTCAGGTGGATAGCCCCTTTTTTGAAACATATTTTCTAACAATTCACACTCCGTCAAGAAATCGCCAAATAGGGTAGTCATTCGTGCAGCACGAATCATTTGTCCCTTTACTATGGCTTTCTTATGGGTAAGGGGGTGTGAGTTAGAAAAATGTAGGTATGAGTTACAGTAGGTGTTTTTTCTGTGTATTTTAGATAAATACTGTCTGTTACATAAATCTTTAACAAGCCAGACATCCAAATAATTAATAGTTTTAGTTTGGAAGTCAAATGTAAATTTAAAGAAACTGGTTGTGTTATTTAAGTAGTTTAAGAAATCAGTAACATCTTCCTGAGTTCCATAAAATAAGATGAAAATATCATCCAAAAAACGCGTATAGTACTTGATCTTGGCCATCCATTCTGTCTTGTTAAAGATATAATTATTTTCCCAATAACACATCACTGTGTTGGCGAAGCTACACCACATTTTTCTAAAAATAAGTCGTTGTTGAACATAAAGTAATTGTTAGTAAGAATAATGTCCAACAAAGTAGAGACCACATAATTGTCGTTGGGACTTACTCCTTTTTTTGATTAGAAACAAGTTGACCCATTCGATCCCTTCAAGATGGGGAATTGACGTGTACAAAT
Source organism: Protopterus annectens (assembly GCF_019279795.1). Lineage (NCBI taxonomy): Eukaryota > Metazoa > Chordata > Ceratodontiformes > Protopteridae > Protopterus > Protopterus annectens. Next base: position 522,976,044 of record NC_056728.1, on the reverse strand, counting down.
TGACAACGTCTATTGTTAAGAAATTTATGCCTTCATTGTAGTCTATCTCATTGATGTTTTTTAAAAAGGACCACGAGTCTTTACAGACTTGCGGTTCTGTAATTAGATGTTTCTTTAAGATAGAATCTACTACTTTAGAACTGGCATATGTAATAGAGTTTTGCCTGTCGATAAGTGGTCTAAATGGTGGATTTTGTAAATTCTTGTGAATTTTTGGTATACAAAAAAGGATTGGGATTTTTGGCCAGTTGATTGTCATATAGTTGTAGATGTTTATATCGATATAGCCTTCCAGGAATAAATCACTAATATATCCCTTAATTCTTTTGTAGGCTACATTCACCTCATTTATAGATACTTTTTCATAGGTGTCGTTGTTTAATAAAGACTGTACCCTATCTATGTAGTCCCATTCATCAAAAATAGCAAGACCACCTCCATTATCAGGTTTTAATGTTCTGATTTTAAGAGACTTGAGTGTGTTAAAAGGGATCTACCTGACATAATCGAAACTGCAGAACACCGACAATGTAATCACCGACATCACATAATCGACAGTGCATAAACACGAAACCTCACATGCCCGACAACGAAATAACCGATGGTACACAAACACGAAACCCCATACACTGCATACACCACAATAACAACAATCAACAAACAAAACACATCCCCTGTCCAAAAACCACACACACAACACAAGCACACCAAAATCCTTACAAACCCACACTAAACCTCACATACACAACTATCTACAACCCTAACCCAAACCCTAACCCTAAGGTCTGTCACTATCTCACACTCAGCTAACCCACGCTAACCTAACTCACTTAACCGCCCTAACCCAAAGACTTTCACTACCGCACACTTACCTAACCCGCTCTAACCCTAACTCACTTAACCCGCCCCTAACCCAAAGACTTTCACTACCGCACACTTACCTAACCCGCGCACTGACCCTAACTCACTTAACCCACCCCTATCCCCACAGACCGTCAATATCCACACTTACCTTACTCGCACCCTAACGTCCGTCACTACCGCATACTTACACAGCCTTTTCCCATGTTGGCATCCTCGGTGTCGGTGTTTTCATCCATCGCGTCGGTCTTCTGCATTGTCGATCTTCTGGCGCTCGCGATTCGCGTGTCGATCTTCTCAGTTGTCGACGTACTCAGGTAGAACTGTTAAAAGACAACATTTCTTCTCTTGTGGTGTTGTAAGAATTAGAAGTTTTTTGAAACAGTTTATTTTGTTTGTCTGCAAGTGTATGGATGTCCAGCTCCATAATAGTTTCAAACAGGTTAAGTAATGGATGTAGTGGCGGATTGTAGTCACTAGCCCCTCGAAAGGGAGTATTTGATGTCATAGTATTCCCTAACAACAGGTACAGATTTAATTTCCTAACAAACAATTTCAGGTCTTTAATTGTTTGTACCAAATCGAGATGTTGGTTAGGTACAAACGTTAGACCCTTAGATAACAGTTCCACCAAATCGGAATCGATCTCCACACATGAATAATTATACAAATTGAAGTCACCTGTTTTGTTGTTGACTATAACAGGGTACTTAGTTGTGTTAATTACCTCCTCAGTTTGTTCACAGGTCGCTGTTGGTTTTTTTGATTTGTTTGGTTTTGTTGTTGTTGATTACTGTAAAAGATCTTCTTTGGAATAGCACCAGTACGAGCCCCACCATAGTCATTCCTATGTTCCAATCTATTGGGGTAGTTGTTAGTTTGAGCTTGACGTCTGTTGTTTTGTTGATTTTTACCGTTACATAATCTGTCAGACCACTGATCTTGATTTTGGTCTCTGTTTGACGTTTCAGTATTGTTTTGGTCACTGTATTGCATGTCAATGTCTTTGTCTTCATTAAGGTGGTTATCTAAGTCATTATTTTGTTGTAACATACTGACAGGTATTGTAGTAGCTATACCTACTTGAGACGGGGGTGGGTTTGGATAAGCCACCCCTTGTTCGTATGCTAATTTGTCTCGCCTCATTTTCTTAGACTTCTTGGATTTTAGTCTAACCAACAGTTGGTCTATGGAAGAAAAACTTCTGTCGTACTCATACTTGTATCTCTCAAAGTCAGAGTGAGACATAATTTCTGTGTTCAAGTCACTTACTTGTTTAGATAAGTCAATAATTTGCAGAGAATAGTGCTTTGACATTAGTTCCATAAGCGCACACCCCTGCTGGTCGAATAATGCGTTTAATTCTAAATGAAAAGCAGAGTTTGCTAATAATCCCGTCGGGTACAAATGGTGTCTTAACCCTTTGGGCACAATACGATCTTTGAGACATTCCTGAAAATAGTTTATCTCAAGTTGCAACTTTTTTATTTTCACTAATTTGATATCTAAAAGTTTAAGTTGTATAGTTATGTTAGGTACACTAACCTGGATGTTAGCATCGTTGTTGGCCGGAAGCCCCAAATTCGTAACGTGACAAAAAGTCAAGTTGCTTGTATCCCGTATCCATTCATCTAGTTGTGGAGTACCAATAAGCCCTAAATATCAAGAAAGGTAGCAGAGAGAAGTTGGTTATTGTTTTTGAGCTGATTAATGGAATTGGTAAAACTTATGAGGGCTGTAGTACTGTGCTTGGGTCAAAAGCCATGTTGTGTATGATATAGAAAGTCATTCTTCAGGAAGTAGTCTAATATTTGTTTGTGAATACACTTTTCTAGAATTTTGGCTAGGGGTGAGAGAATGGCTATTGGTCTATAGTTGGATATATCTTTAGAGGGTCCTCCTTTATGAAGTGGAATGACATGCAATATTTTCCAGAGCAGAGGTACATACTGTTCAGAGATTCATAGTTTATTTTGTTCTCATAGTTATATAGTGTTTTTGGACTGCCTCATCTTATCATGGAATGCTTTCTAGAACATACCCTTGTAAACTGCTGTAACTGAAATGAAAATGCATTTTTTCACCTTAGTTTCACAGTCTTGTGTGAATTTTTGATTGGTCATAGTTAAAATGTATGATTCTTTATTGTATTTTAATTTTTGGATTACCTGAACTTGATGCTAGTTTCAAAATATCCTAACATGCCTGTTTTGCATTTTAAAATAAATGAATGTACTTTTCTAACTCTCTCTAGGTACTGGCTAGATCTCACAGCCTTGAGGAATATAAGAACTGAGATCAGAAGAAAAATGAAAAGAAATGAAAAGAAAAGAAAAAAAATAGAAAACGAGAAAGCTCACCATAACCATAACATATATTGAAGACTATGTGAACAACCACATGTCGATCAAGTTCTGACACAGGAATCATTAAAGAAAGGTAAATTTAAACAGAGAGATGACAGAGAAATAATGATAGTGCAGTACAGTTAGTTATGTGCAAAATGATTACTAAATCTATAGGAAAATGTGGGAAGTACAGAAACATGCATACATACAGTGCATAACAAGAAACAGCAGCATATCATATGACTGACAATGATATGTTTATAGCTGAAGGTTTGTATAACAACGACACAATAATGTGTTAAGGCTAATACACTGAAATTATACAAGCATTATAATGCATTTAGAATTATGCAAGCACTGTACCATGAAGGTACCTGATACAGTAGAAAGAAAAAGAAAAGGATTACAAAGAGTTCTTGAAATCTATTTTCAGACCCTTGTGGCACTAGGTGTCTCAAATATAATTTATTTATTAATTCATAAAAAAATCAGCATTGTTGGTAATTGGAATAGCTCAAAGACTACATAAAATGCAGCTATGCCTCAATGATCACAGGAAAATGCAGCTATAGTCATTACAGACCTACTGAAGTATAACCTTCTTCAGGCAGGTGTATAGAGATATTTGAACCTCTTTATTGATGCTAAACATTCTTTCAATTGTCATACAGTGAAATCAATAGCTGTAATACAGATGCAACTGAAACTAAGAAAGAGAATTTCCAAATTTCTGTGGATTGAAACACGTAAGGTTCTTATCAAAACATCTTACTTTGAAAATCAGAGTAAAACCTGTCAATAATAACCTTGCAGCTTTATGTAATGCATCTGTACTGCAAACTGCTGAAAATTATATCTGTCATTTAATTTGCCATGCCATTTTTCAAAAATCATTCTGTATACCTCAGAGAATTAGCTACACATGACTGGAAGAGAAACGCAGCTATTCATTATTTTCCTTTATAAATTAGATCAAAATATGCACTTTTTCCAGCCCTCTCCTCCAAGCTTTTCGTCAAAATCATCACAACAACTTTATACAGTCACAGACCCACTATGACGTTGTCCTCCTAAATAGATTGGGCAACAATTGGTGACAAGGTATTCATTAAAATGGGCCTAGCATGCTGGAAATATTTTTCCAAAGATGTACTTTCTTAATTAAAGCCATAAAACTTCCAAACCAACCCCTGGATTCAATAAACACCATGCGGGAATAGTGCTATTCCTGCACAGAGTGAACCATGTACGCTTCCGCATAGCTTTAACAGCAGCACACCTTGCATATTCATGAAGGCATGCTACTGCTAAGGCTACGTGGACACGAACATTACTGAGTGGAGGGGGCATGTTTAAGTAGTGTCTGCACATCTAACATGCCCCCTGCACTCTCAAAGTGCCATAGAGCACTTTTTAAATGCATTTCAGTTTCCGTGGACACTGAAAGCAAATAAAATAGTAAAACAGTATCTGCAGACAGTAAAATAGATAGTAGATCATGAAATAAATGCAGGGGATGTGTGACAGGTACTGTCACACTCACCCTGCATTGTCAAAGTGCCATACAGCACTTTCCAAGTGCTTTCAGTGTCTGTGGACACTGAAAGCAGCTATGTAGATAGGAAGCAATGCAGGGTGTGTGTGGCAGGTTCTGTCACACACCCCCTGCATTGCAAAAGTGCTGTACGGCCATACCCCTTAACTGTACAGGTTTTCCCAGAATGTCCAGATGTCTGCCTCACATATGTCTCAACCTCTTAGAGCAAGAAATCTGGACAAAGCCATATATAATGAGGGGAGGGACAAAGGCCTAAAAATAGGGACACTTTTTACATATTGTTCTTACTAACTCAGAAAGTTGATAGAATAACAGGTTTTGCAATAGTACAGATTTCCTAAAGGATATGAAGTCTGAAACTCAAATGTCTGTCATTATTTTCTGACTTAAACCCTGAGTGATTTGCCAATGATTTGCTGGAAAACTAGGATCATATGAGAAATGAACCAAACTTATGAAGCAAAAATATGTACAGTTGAGAGGTATGCTGCATGCTATTTTTGGTGTGTTCCCCCAAATATCTGCCCCTACCTGGCAAATAGCAGGGGACTGGGGTAATTAAATAATGACAAATATTTGGGTTTTAAGACTCCACATTCGTAGGAAATGTCATGCGAATACAAAACCTATTATTCTATCAACTTTCTAAGTTTGTAAGAGCAATATTTAACATCTGTCACTATGTGCCCCCTTACAATTGCCCTTACTGTGACTGAAAAGGAGTGTTGATACATGTAAATAAAGTGGTTTTATTAATTTCCATTTTTTTCCATTTTAAGGTATGTTTAAGTGTAGCTGAGCGGGTTTGTGCAGTAGGGCCCTCTGCTCAGCATTGTTTAAATGTCTCATAGCAGCTATATAAAATGTTGAGATAGAGTAGTGGTTAAAGTCCTGGGTTTGCGTGTAAGCATTCAAGGTTCGAGCACCAAAACATGCACTTTATTTTTACATGGGAAAGCATTGTTAAAAGTAATTTTCTTATGTTAAATTATGTAGTAATTGATATTTGTCACTCGGGGTAGTATAGCTGGTCCAAAAATGGAAGTGTGAGTACATATAACATGTGACATCACCCTCATATACAAAGTGTCCCATACAATATAGTCACACTCCAAGATAATTAATGAAAGCACATAGGGGGATGTCATGTAAAGCAAATCATATACACTTAATAATATGTCAGTAATAATGAATTAAACTACGTTCCTGATATTTTTTTTTAAATGAAAACTGAGCAATACTAAGTAGTGCTCAACTATGCTTATCAGGTTTAAGCATTGTTTAGATGTAAATGCTAAGCAGCAGTTAGCTCAGCTAAGCGAATTTGCACACTGTTAAGCAGTGCTTAGCATTTACCCTTTTAAGCACTGTTTAACTCAGCTTAGCAGATTTGAGCACCACTTAGATGGGCTTAGCATTTTCAAAATGGTCCAATGACAGCAAAGGGTGGAAATATGGCCTTATTTAAACTGCACAGGTGGGAATGCAGCCATAACCTGTTGTAGTTGATCTGTGCAGTTACTATGTTAGGCATTGGTGAATTTTAGGCACAGCGCTGGGGTATTCAGGAGTCCAGGGTCATGGCTGGACTCCTTGTAGAAAACCATGAAACCATGATGAGATACTGGTGCAGGGCCAGTACCGGAGCTCACAATAAAAAGTGAAGGCCAGGGTTTGTCTCTCATGTGATTTCACCAGTGCTACTGGCATCCCCCAAACTGGTGAGTAGGTACGGCATCATTATGCTAACCTAAAGCAGAGGAAGGGGGTGCTCTTGGCCCACTGGATCCAAAATGCACCATCATGGAATGCTCCAGCAGTGTGTAAGCATCAGTATCAAGTAGTTTGTACCAAAGTCTAGTCTGAGTATGTGATAGACAGGTATGCATAGTTTGTTTTTCTCCACTACAGCTGCAGCAGACAGGACTAGCAACCTTGAAACCCATGCCGACAGACTTTTAAGGCTGCACAATTAGGCTGGTGAGTACAAATCTAACTTGCAGTATAAAGTGCAAACAACTAAGAAGGAGTACACTGTTTACTGCCAGTAGGTATACTGTTACTTTGTTAACCAAATAAATAAAGTTTGTCAAACTAATATTGATTTACAGGATATGCAGTACTAAAGCACTGTGTCATATCACTGTAATAAAGATCTATACCACAAACTGTTGTATTTACTCTGGTATGTTGTAGAAATATAATGTATACAGGTTCGCCACAGCAAATATGGCTTTGACAGCATGCATTAACTGAGGTTGTTCTGAGAACCAGTTGTTCAGAAAAACTGTAGATTGTGGAGCTGTAAAAAAAGATATAAATAAAATATGAAATATATAGTGCACCATGCTCTGAACCCTGAATAGTAATGCATAATGTATCAAGGTATGTCCCATGCAGGATTGCCATGTGTTAACTTTTGCTTTCCAGATTGTATTATTTTAAAGGATTAATGCACAGCACACTATCTGTCATGCATGCATCTCCGGATTACAAGGTCAGACTGTCTAAATAAGAGAGTATTAGGCAGAAACCTGTCAAACAAGAAATGGCAGGTCCCCATTAGCTCAGTGTGATGAAAACTATCTTAGTTGTTAATTTGCACATGAAGACATGGTTCAAATCCAGTGAGTGGTAGTAAGATGTATGCATATTTATACACAAGGAATCAGGAATAAATGTAGAAACAGTTAGGTAGTGTTAACAGATATTTTCTCCACAAGTTTTTACAGGTAAAGAAATGCCGGTAGTAGCTGTATGAAGGGTATACTAATACACCATGTAAAACTGTTCCACTGTCCAACCCCATGCCTTCCAATGACAGCAGGATAGGTTCATACAACATGCACCCTTCCCGATACACGTCTCTCAAGTGTCACGCAGTCATGGCTAGTGGTCACTGCTGCCAATAACCCTGGACACAGATTGGAAAGCAGGTGAAGTATGCCAGTAGCACACTCACATAACAGCAGTGCAGGGTACCCATTCTGTGCCAGATTTGTAATCCTGACATGTACAAATCCCCTCTAGTCATGTACCCAGAGTTGGCAAAGTTTGCCCCATACCATTCCAGGTTGACAGTTTAATAGGTATATTTGTGCTACAGAAGCTATGGGCCATAGGTAGATGCAAAATGAGGGCAGACCCATAGAGTATTAAGCAGTACTTCTGTGAAAAATAGAAGCCTTAACAGTTGTTAATGGACTTTCTGTCTCACCCCACCCCTTATCTGCATCAATAATTATCATCCATATACTGCGGTTATGTTGTTCTCAAAACCTAATGTTGGGACTTATGTTATATTATTGTTCATATATTTGATTGGCTGCATGTTAACATACCTGTTCCAATACCATTGTTGGTGGCCTGTTGCCATCAATGTACTGGCATGCTTTTACAATGCATATTTTTTTTTTATTTATGCATGTGTTCTGTTTGCTATGCAACTGTTTAAAATCTGTTGTATGGGGTTAATTGGAACACCCATGCATGCTGTTATAACTAATTTTGAAAGGTTTTGTTCATGACTACCCAATATATTTTGTAAAACCTCAGCACCATAGCATGTCTGGGAAGGCAGATGCCGGCAGATCCACCTATCCCGCCTCATCTAGCCATGGCACCAGGCCCAAGCACGTCTGAGACCCAACCCAGAACTGCTTCCTCCATTTGTTCTGCACCACCTTTGGTTGGAACTGGCTGAGGGGACAGGGCCCATTCCTCCCCCAGGCATGGGCGTGGAGAGGAGCCCATCACCCGTTGCCACTTCCAGGGTATGGTGCGCAGTGTCATCCACACTGAGTTGGATGGGCAGCTTCACCCGATGGAAGGCCACCTGGTGCACCTCAACGGACACGCTGCTCCTCTTGTCCAGTCCCCAGCACAGCCACCTTTGGGGCCATGAATGTGCAGTGGTGACTGCCCATGGGTGAGGACCTTAGTTTCACTGTATCCATTTGGGGACTCATGGGCATCAGATTCCCAACCACCCTTCCTATCAAAGGTGTTTACCCCTTGCATGTGTCATATGCCACCACTGTCTGCTGTCTTGTCTGCCTTGTCTGTCTGGGAATGCGACCTATCCTACCCAACCTACCTCTCCAAACATACCTACAGCCCTTACCCAACACCCCACTCTCTCCTTTAAAAAAAAAGATGGCATCTGTCCCACAAAAAAAATCATTGCTCCATACATAGTTCTACATTTCACCCCTATGTACAGTGAAATTAATCAGTCTACCCAAACATTATTTTACAAATGTCTGTCACCAACACCCCTCCCCATGGAGTGTGAGGCTGTAAATTCCAAATTCTACACATGATTCACAACTGTTGCTGCAGAAGAAATGTAGAGCTATGGTCCTTTCCTACACCCATCCTGCACATACCTAGCTGGTTTTCCTACTGTTTTATCCCCTGCTTGCCGCCATTTCACCACTTTCCTATCACCCTTTTTTTTTTAATTAAAGTTAGCATGGGTTTAAGCAGGAATAAGTGCCACTAAGCGAAACTAAGAGGACTTAACCATTAGTTAGCATCACTTAGCTTCACACAAAACCACGCAAACCCACTTACAACTGCTTTAAAGTGCTGTAATCACTCTGTCTCCACCAGACCCTGTTCTGCCCAGCAACAAAATAGACAACTCTGGCAGGTCTTGAACCCAGGATACTGTACACTATAGTTAGAGTAATGTACCACCACAACATTTTAGCTGTAGGAATTTCTAATGCTTTTTCAAGCATATCATGCAATAGTCATTCAACAGTAGGGATAAAACACTGTGGAATCAGTCATGTTTTGTATACATAAATATACACAAATATATATGTATGAACCCAGGATACTATACACTATAGTTAGAGTAATGTACCACCACAACATTTTAGCTGTAGGAATTTCTAATGCTTTTTCAAGCATATCATGCAATAGTCATTCAACAGTAGGGATAAAACACTGTGGAATCAGTCATGTTTTGTATACATAAATATACACAAATATATATGTATGTATATATATATATATATATATATATATATATGACATGCAGTGCAGTCATACCTCAGAACCATACCTCTCAACCTCTTAGTGCAAGAAATCTGGACAAGGGCTGTCAAAATGGGGGGGCCAAAAATAGGGACATGTTTTAAATATTGCTCTTATAAACTTAGAAAGTTGCTAGAGTAAAATGATTTGTTTCAGCATACATTTTTTGAAGGATATGAGGTCTGAAACTGAAATGTATGTCATTATTTACTGACATAAATCCTCAGATCATTACAGTGATTTACCAGAATAATATAAATTGTATGTGGAACATACCAAAAATATAACCCAACAATCTGGGGCAGTTGAGAGGTATGCTCAGAACCCTTTTCAGCATACATTTTCTGAAGGATATGAGGTCTGAAACTGAAATGCATGTCATTATTTACTGACATAAATCCTCAGATCATCACAGTGATTTACCAGAATAATACAAATTGTATGTGGAACATACCAAAAATATAACCCAACAATCTGGGGCAGTTGAGAGGTATGCTCAGAACCCTTTAGTGCAATGAATCTGGACCAAGCCTGACAAAGTGGGTGGACAAAGGGACAAAAATAGTGACATATCTGAAATACTTGAGTAGATAAGAATGGTGCTGCAGTAACATTGTCTGTTCTAACATGTATTGACTGAAATATCTCAAGTCTGAGGCTCAATTGCTTCTCATTATTTAGTGACCAAAATCCTCACATCATCCCACTGATTTGTCAGAACTACACAACAGTTATGGGGACCAGACCAAAGATACGAGCCAAACAACTGGACATCCTACAAATATCTGGACATAACATAACAGTAGGGAAACTACACTGGCCTGCCAAGCATGTCAACAAGCACAATCCAAATTACAGTCAGATGGACACAACACTATCCCAAATCATCTCTGGGGTATTACACATACATTTGCAAATATATCAGGCACTACAGGGATGTAACGGCAGAGAAAAACAGACACTAGTGTGAAAGTGCAAACCCACAACCAATTGCACCACAGTCACAGCAACATAATGGAAAGCCAACTGAACACTAGAGTATAATGACTGTGTGAACAAAAATATCCAGTTTGTCACTCACACACTAACCCTACATATACTACCCCAAGTCACAGTGTAGTAGGAATCCTGAGGTGGTACAGGACATGTCTCAGTCTGCCCCAGAAACATGTACAGCTGATAGACCACCAGAAACTGGAGCAGCATGCACAGTCAGATAGAATAGGACCCATGACACTCACATTTGCACCCTTCCTACACAGCCCAACTAACATTTACACACTACACTGCTACACAATCCTGACAGACTGTTAACAATGGCCAGACATGCTCAGACCTCTCAACTGTACATATTTCCACAGAATATCCAGGCTTTGGCCTCATATATGGTATCTTCCTCTTAACATCTCTGGAATTCTGCTACATTACTGGGACGATATCAGGAATGAATGCATTACATAATGATATACCATACCTATCAACCTCTTAGTGCATGACATCTGGACAAAGCCTGACATAATTGGGGGACAGAGGCCAAAAAACAGGGGCATATTTAAAATATTGCTGTTATAAACTGATAAAGTTGCTGGTGTTACAGTGTTTGTTTTAACATATCTTTTATGAGGGATATGAAGTCAGAAACTCAGATGGATGTTAGCAATTACTGACTGCAGTCCCCAGAGTATCCTACTGATTTGCAAGGACAAAAACTGTCTGCGGAACAGACCAAACATAAGAGGCAAACCTCTGGCCATTCTGCAGAAAGCCCTACAGTTGACACTGTCAGACTTGAAATCATGCAGAAAATGCATTTCCAGACAAACCCTGTTAAACTAGCATTATTCCAACTGTATAACAGCAATACTTACATTCTGTCCAAAAGTCTGGAACCTCCTCCCCCATTTTGTTGGGCTGTCTCCACATGTCTTGTTGTAAGAGGTATTTCCAACTACACGTGCTGAATAAACTGCTGTTACTTCCACACTTTGGCTCGTGGTTCCTATCTACTGCTTGGTTAACCCCACCTGTTACCTGTGTTTTTGGTGTTTGTTTTATAGCAATATTAATAAAGTGTCACTAATTTTGGGCCATTGCCCCCCAATTATGTGTGCCGCCATCCAGATGTCCTGCTCTAACAGGTTGATAGGTATGACTGAGCAGCAAGAGTGTAAATACAGTGTGCCATACTGACATAGAACAGAAATGTATATCAGGTATTACCTGTGCACATGTATGCATGAGTAGGTGTAGCTAGAAGCTTCAAAACAACAGACATGAGTTGCAAAACATCAGGTAAATAAGCTGTACATGTTGTACATGTGTGTAATTTTAGTTTCAGTGCATCCAACAGGGATAAATGTCTAAAGTTACTGGTTGTTGCATTATACATGTTGCATTACACATATCATTGCTGGAGCCTTCCTGTGTCCTGACAGTGTGCTCTTCAAACTATCTGGAGATATACAGAGTTGAGTATATTTTTCTGGCACTTCAGAGTTGTGTACTGGTAATTGTTGTTTGACTAATTTTATATCATTGCTGGCTGACTTCAGAGTTGTGCACTGTTACTTTTGCTTCACTGTATAGTTTTTCAGATCTATGCTGAAGGTATTGGTTTTCCCATACTCACCCTCCCTATTCCTGTGTTGTTGTTTAAATTTGGAGGCTTTTGCAGTTGCCCGTCCCCACTGTAGATTTGATCTGGGACACTCCCCCTAGTCCCAACTCTTTACCTCATCCTACCTAATAGACTCCTTCTGCACTTGTTTTTAGTCATTTTTAATTTAATTGCATTTTTTAAACTGTTTGGTCTAACATCACTACATACTCAAGTGTGCTAGCTTGCACTGCATTTAAATTGTTTTGACTGCTGTTTTAGCTACTTTTCTGTATATATATATATATATAAAAAAAAATACCTTTCCCGTAACTAGTGTAGTCCAGATTCAGATTTGCTGTATCCAGGACTGTATGTAAGCTTCTGATCCCCCCCCCAAGCTTTCTGTGTTGGAGGGAAGCCTTCTAGCTTATCAGTGGGAGTGGTAAGCACTAGGTAACCTATCCACCACAGAGTGGTTCTGGCCCAGAAATTGTAGTTACTGGCCGTTTGGGCAGTTTTTCCATATCTCTCAACTTTCTGATTTAAAAGCCCACATTTGCACTTGTTTCCCCCTTTCCTGTAACTAGTATAGTCCAGATACAGATTCTTAGTTTTAGCACTTGAATTTGCTTATTTGTGATCAGCTCTTGTTCAGAACTTGTAAGCACTAAATAACCTGCTAATTACTACAGCACTCAACCTTCCTCATTACCTAGAGGAAAACAGTTTTGGTACTTACTTTCCTCACTTGCTTAGAGAAAAACAGCTCTTGTACTCACTTTCCTCACTTATCTAGAGGAAAATAGTGTTTTATTCAGGCATGGCCAAGGGTCAGCTCCCAGTGTTCTTTCCTATCTGATGAATCTGGGCATCTTGAGGCAATGTAGAAATTGCCTCATGTACACAGACAGCCCTCTCCTCCTACCACCCAAAACTACAACCTGTGAAAGATGCACTTATCTAGCCAAACTGGAGGTAAAGCTCTCTCCAATCTAGACTGAACTTGACAGTCAAAAGTAGAAGGTAAACACTTGCACCACACCACACTCATCACATAGTCTCACTAAATCTACACCACCAAAATCCACACATAGAAACACAAAAATATTTGCGGAGGCTCTCAGTATTAATCTGCTCAAGCAACAGAGACCTCCAAAGCAGAAATGAAAGCAACCTCCACCCCCCAACACAACCCAAATGACACATAGCCCGCAGACTCAGTGTGCCACTCAACCACAGCCAATAAGTCAAAACAACATACCCAACACACTAGTCATAGGTGACTCAATAGTCAGGCACACTGATGTCCCACTCACCAGGCTAAACAAGGAGAAGGTTACTGTCAGCTGCCTGTCGGGTGCCAGGATCTGCCACATAACCCACGCACTCTGGTCACTCCACAACAAGTACAAGTATGACTATGTCATTGTCCACGTTGGTGTGTGTGACCTGAGACATGGAAGAGCTCTCCTATCTTGTAGCCCAGGCAGGTATGACCCTAGCCCTGAGTAGCATTCTGCCATCACCCAGAATGATGCCGCAGTACAAGCACAAAATGATTGACTTCAGCAATTGGCTAAGCTTCTGGTGCCATTCTAAAGGGATCCAGAATCTGTCTGCCTGGGATGACATGGTTGACAGACCATGATGCTTTGCCAGAGATGGCCTGCACCTGTCACCACTGGGATTCCGGATACTGCCTAAGGTTCTTGCCACCCTTATAGTGCCTTTTTTAGGCAAGGTTCAAATGACAAATTCCCACCATAACAGGAACAGGCAAGCAAAAACTGAGGGTGATGCTACTCAATGCTAGAAGTCTAAATCTCAAAATGCACTCACTCGAGGTACTCCTTAAAATGGAGAACATCGATATCTGTGCAGTGACTGAGACCTGGTTTAAGGCTCCAGAGATCACCCCTGCACTACCAGGCTATAACTCATACCACACTTTTCAGCCATGTAACCTGGACCGGAACACCAAAGGCGGAGGTGTGTCCATATTCATTAAGGATATCCACACCTCCAGGCTAGTTGCTCAACATAATGCAGCCAAGGTTATCCAAGTGCAACTAACTCTGAGCAAAACTGCAATCCAAATTGTAGCTTGCTACAGATCCCCCACCATGCCCCAGGATCCCCACTCCTCTTTTCTTGATGTACTGGAAAATATTAGGGTTCAACCAAACACCCTAATAATTGGCGATTTCAAGTACCCCACCATTAACTGGGAAAACTACTCATGTACCAACTCCTTCGCTCAACGCTTTCTGGAATTCATAAACTCCAATGCCCTGGATCAACTTATCCACACCCCCACCAGGGGCAACAATATCCTAGATCTAGTCATTACCAACATGAGTGACCGGTGTTCCACACCTGAAGTCAATGCCTCATTGGTCCAATCCGACCATAAGCTAATTACCCTAGATATCCACATCCTGCCCCCACCCCCCATTAAGGAAACCATGGTAAAAAATGTCTCCAAAGCCAACTTCATGCTTCTTAAGACAGAAGTAGTGAACGTCATGCCACCCATGCAGATGGACAATACAGTTATGACTACTGAATCCTGCACAATTGCACTTTATAAGCACTTACATTAGTGCATGGATCATGCTATCCCAAACAGAACCAAGACGCTATCCTCCGAAAAAGGAAGCCAATCTGGTGGTCCCCTGCCATAAACAAACTGTACAACAGAAGGAGGAAACTGTTGCAGAAGAGAGTAAAATCCCATGAGTGGAGGAGCTCCCTGGTCAGCCTCAGTAAGAAGCTGCGATCCCTGATAAAATCCTCCAAAGCTAGTTATGAAAACAAACTCGCCACTGATTCTAAAGACAACCACAAAGCATTCTATAGCTATGTCAAGAATCTCAATGGCAACACTCAGATCTGCTCTGAGTTACAGCACAATGGCACTAAATATACAGACCCAACTGATATTGCCAACATCCTGATAGATAGGTTCAGTGCTAACTTTACCCCCCTCTCTCCCCCAAAGAGCCCATATCTATACCGGAAGAATGCAAAGTTCCTGTAATCACGGCTGCACAGGTAAAAACCACACTCTTCAAAGCCAAGAACACAGCATCCATGGGACCAGACAACATCTCAGGCTGCATTCTACATGAACTACAGAATGAACTGGCACCCCACCTAAGTACCATGTACAATCATAGCCTCACCTCAGGCTTTGTGCCTGCTGGATGGCGCACAGCAACAGTTATCCCACTCCACAATGGGGGATCCACCATGGACCTCGGGAACTTCCGCTCCATTAGCCTGATGAGCCTGGTCTGCAAGGCCATGGAACGTATCATCATGGAACTTATAAGACATTGGTAATCTCCAAACTCTGGACCCCATCCAGTTCAGGTTTGTAAAAGGCAGATCATGTCTCCTAAATCTGATAGACTTCTTTGAAGCAGTCACCAAAGCCGTAGACAAGGATAAGGTGGTTCACACAGCCTATCTAGATTTTGCCAAGGCTTTCAACACCATCCCCCACTCTGGAATTATAGATAAACTCACTAAACTAGGTATAAATCCCTATGTCACAAGATGGGTTGCCAACTGGCTTACTGACAGAACCCACACTGTGAATGTAGCAGACTCCAAATCCAACTTCAGACCAGCGACAAGTGGAGTACCACAGGGTTCAGTCTCCTGTTTGGTATCTGAAGTACAGGCTAACAACAAAAGTGTGATAAGAGACCTTGGGACACAGGTGGACAATAGTCTCTCCTTTGATAATCACATTGCCACAGTAGTCAGAAAATCCTTCTATGTGGCACACCTCATCACAAAAAGTTTCTCATCCAGAAAAAAAGAGGTCATTGTTCCCCTCTATTCATCCCTCATTAGACCCATTATAGAGTACAACGGCCATTTTGGTATGTACCGCACAAGACATCTACAACAACTGGAAAGGCTGCAGAAATACCTCACAAAGAGGATTACCAGCCTCAAACAGATGCCCTACGCAGACCATCTCAAAAAACTCCAGCTTTACTCCGTCGCATATCGTCTACACAGAGGTAATCTCTGCCTAACATACAAAGCTATGTCAGACCCAGAGCTGTTTGACATTCTCAACTTAAAGAAATCCCAATCCCTCTGAGCTACATGCTCTAGGGACCTAAACCTTTTCACCACAATAAACAGAACATGCTGGAGGGATAGATTCATGCCCCAGAGACTTCCCATACTCTGGAATAAACTACCTATCTATATCAAACAAAGCTCCTCATTAGCACTCTTCAAGAAAAATCTTGATGACTGGATGGGAAATAGGAAATTCACCCCAGGGATCACCTCTCTGGCTCTGCTCGACAGTGGCACAGGAAAATAATTTTCTTGGGTGGCAAAAGCCAGGGTACCTTTTTGGTTGGGCTTGTATAGGTCCCAGGGCTGATAGCTTAGTACCTACCTATGAACCTATGAACCTATGAACCCTGACACATAAATGGGTACTAGAATAAGCATGATTATCAGGTTGAAATTGCAGAAGTGTCCAGCTTTGTTATGACCTCATGTCTATGCCTACTACAAACATCTATATGAGTACCTACATAGCTGTATGGACTCAGCTATATCTGACTCATAGAACCCGCCTCCCCCTAGGTAGAGTAATCCCCTTTGGCGGACAGCAGCAATACACAAACCACATAATAAGTCACTATATTGGCTGTACAGTGCCAAGTAGGAGCAGGCACCAACTTGGAAGCAAGTCCACCTTTGTCTGAACAAGCATATAAGGTCACAGGTGAATCACTGTAAGGCTAACTATGAGTACAAATTGGACACATCCACCAAGGGCAATCACAAGGCCATCTTCACATATGTCTTCAATCTCAGGGGCAACAACCCAACCAACCCTGTACTGGTGGTCAATCACTCCATGTACACACATGCCACAGCTATAGCCAACCCGCTGCAGACAGGTTAAGTGAAAATGTCACTCCCCTGTCCCCCCATCTGTATAGGTAGATATGCACAACAGCTGTACCCCTCCCCTCATCATCAGGGAGCAGGTCCATAATGCCTACTCAAAGGCAACAACATTAAGTCTCCATGGGACCTGATAACATCCCTTTCTGCATCCTACATGAACAGAGGCATGTGCTCTCAGCTCCATTACACACTGTAGTCAAACAAAGCCTGACCACCAGCGACATCCCATCTGCATGGAAGATGGCCACTGTCATCTCTCTACACAAAAGTGAATGATGAATGCAGGATTGTGCAATTTACTGGCCCTCATTGGGGGGAACATGACACATCAGGACCAGGAGTGCAATGCAAGCTTATACTGTGCTGATAAATGACAGGGGTATGATGTGGTCATTAGTGGTGGCTAGTGCTAGTCAATGTTGATATGCAGGTTCTGTAAATAATGTTGACCAATGTATGATGTCCTGTGATGTTTTTCTCTGTTTATGTCTTCCAGTTGACTGCAGCTTGCTAGACAACCACCCTACACTGAAGCTGAGACAACAGAAATTATTGAAACAATCATACAGCACCACGGTGTAGCGTTTGGCTGTAGCCAACAGCATCTGCGGGAGCAGACCACCCTTTGGGATGACCTCATCAACAGGGTAAACAATGTGGACCAGCATGCACGTGCATATGATCAGGCCAGTCATTGTCCGACTGACCTCATCCGTCTTGCCCTGTGAAGGGCTCCTGCCATGGCCAGGGTCCGTGCAGCCACAGGTGGGGTCCTGCTATGCAGGCCCCACCTAAACCTACTGAGGAGCTCCTTGCCAACCTTGGGGCAGCCACCACACTCAAAACAGCCAAGTCAACACACCCACATTGCAGAGGTGAGTGGCACCCAGACAACAGGCGAGGAGCATCCAGGTAAGGCCCCAGTGGACATCCATTGACTACTGTAGCAGCCACACTGGCACCCATAGAGTATCTAGACACATATGTCAGGTCAAAACGCAGTTGTGGGTGGGGTTTTGTAATGAACAGAAGTGTACATCTATGGTGAAGGACAACAAATCATGTAGTATCGGAGCTTGTACCACACATGTGCAGAAAATCAGCATTCAACTTGTACCAATGCTACATGTGGATCTGCTGACAATACCCCTCTCCCACAGCCATGTAGGTCCCTCTTTTCTGGATGTGGAACAGCTACCTGAAGCTGGTGAGTATGGAAATGTCTTGATGTTCATCGTGTTTCACTGTTGCAGTCATTACAATTGGGTTATCCTGCCGGCAGGCTACCCGCAGTCAGCCTGAGTTCCAAAGTCTAGGTCCGGTGTCAGTTGTTGTCGCCTCTTCCCTGACGTCAGTGCGCCAGGGGTATATAAGATGCAGCCAACACCCTTTTCTTCAGTCTTTCTTGCCACACGGTGCCCGAAGCAAAAGCAGTTTGCAAGTGCCGGACAGCCGACTCCTGAAGTTTTCAAATTCGAATTTCAGATCCGAAGTCTTCATTAAAGCTAAGTACCCCATTGAGGAAACTTTTTTCTTGCTCCAGACCGATGTCAGGAAAAGTTAATAACTGTATTTCTTGTGGGAAGCAAATACCTCATAAGGATTTTCATTCTTACTGTATTCCTTCCCTAGGCCCTGACCATAACATTGCTAGTTGTCGGTTTTGTGCTAGATTTAACCAATGCACTATTAAGCGTTGGTACGATTTTGCATTTCATTACTTTGGCAGAAGATTTAATTATATAATGCTGTCGGATCAGCTGACTACCGGAGTTTACAAAAAACGAAAAGAAAAAGAAAAGGACAGGCATCCGAGATCCAAAACCGATGACGAGGCTTCTTCTAGGCCTGTCGCCGGTTCTCAGTGAGGCGCTTTCGCAGCCCCTGACGCCCGCTACCTCAGAGCCACAGGCTGCTTCCGACTTCCACGTGGAGCCAACTGGGTCTCTGGAAACTCAAGGTATTGGGCACTCGGAAACTATTCCCTCAGATGAGTCCGGAGCCGCTGAGCAGGCATCGGTTTCTGAAGGTGTTTTCAGGCCTACACAGTTATATGTGAAACCTACTTCAGCTACAAAGACAAAGACTAAAGCAGCTCTAAAGATAAAGAAACAAGTACAGCATTCACCTAGACAGACCTCCATGCCTAAAAAACAGATGCTTAAAAGGGCCGAAGACCTTATTACTTTGATCAGGGGTTCCCATCCCCCTCCTGAAAAGAGGCCTAGGCAAGAGTTAGAATATGAATCTTCAGACCAGGTTTCCATTTCCTCTGATTCCTCCTCTGAACAGGATTGCTCTATTCCTCCCTATGAGGATTCTGATGCTGAAGAATCTATCCCTTCAGCCTCTCCTCCTGAGGATTATTCTTTTGGGGAAACACTGCATACTATGAGGGAACATTTCCACTGGGAGAGTCAAGATTATTCAGAATCCAAGAAAAGGCTCAGAGATTTCGTTTGATTGCCCCAGCACAGGCCCCTTGCTATCCCGCCTGTTTTAGACATTGTAGATGATGTATTTACAGAGTCCAGTTTTTCTCCAGACTCTTTACCACCAGCCCCTGTTAAGCCAGACAGATACTACAGGGTTCCTGATTCACATAAATTTCTCTATAAGAACCCTGAAGCTGACCCATAAACCATCTCTCAGGGTCCCAAAGGGGTCAAGGCTTCTACTGCAAAAAACCCTATTCCCTCTGATAGGGATTCTAGGGCCCTAGACAGATGGGGCAAAAAGATTTATACCTCTGCTACCTTGGCTGTAAGAGCTTTAAATTGCCAATTTCATATGCTTAAGTATCAGCAATATCTTATATCCTTGCTTAAACAGAAAATGTCAGCAAGTACAGAATGTGCAGACAACAAAGAAATGCAGGATTTATTGCATGCAGCTGAACAAGTTGGAAAGCATACTTTGCAATGTGGTTTTGATTCTCTTGAGGCCTCCTGCAGGGCCACTGTTACAGGTTCTGTCATTAGGAGGCATGCTTGGTTAAAAGAACAAAATTTGCCGGATCATGTTAAAGCAAAACTATTAGACGCTCCTTTACAGTATGATACCTTGTTTGGTGCTAAAGCAGAAGAGGTGTTGAAGAAAATGGAGGATAAGGCTAAATCTATGCAAACAGTCAAGGATTTCTTGCAGGTACAGCCTCCCAGATTTAGTAGGAACTGGCCTACAAAAAATTGGTATTTTCCGGTGTCAGATAGACCACAAAGGGGCAGATACAGATGCCCCAGAGGCAGATCACAGTCCCAAGGCTCATAGAGGCCTAAACAATGGGGTGCTTCTACCTCCAAGAGTGAAGAGGCAAAATCACAGCCATACGGAAACAGTTTCAATGACTTTCCACTTCCAGCACCAAGCACTTATCTTTTGGCAGCCCCTTTGGGGGGAAAGCTAGCACTGTTTTCACAAAATTGGCACATGATCACCTGGGACAAATGGGTTCTAAATATAGTTTCACAAGGCTACAGGTTCCACTTTCACACCCTGCCAAGGCAAAACGGTATGCCAGACCTGCCACACAATCAATGGGCAGAGGCACAAAAACAAGTTTCATCCCTCATGGACATGAGGGCCATTCAACAAGTACCACAACAAGAGCAGGGTCACGGATTCTATTCAAGACTGTTCTTGGTACCCAGAAAAGACAAAGCCTGGAGACCAATACTGGACCTATCTATTCTAAACACATATTTGGATATTCCAAAATTCAAAATGTTGACTCTACAGCAGCTTCTGCCCATGTTGGGCAAGAAGGCTTGGCTTGTGACTTTAGATCTAAAAGAGGCATACCTGCATGTCCCAATCAGACAAACATGCAGAAGATACCTCAGATTCAAAGCTGGCTCACTGCACTACCAATTCTCTGCACTGCCCTTTGGCTTATTTACTGCGCCCAGGGTCTTCACAAAGTGCCTGGCACCAGTAATTGCATTTTGCAGACAAAGAGGAATACAAATATATCTTTACTTGGACAACTGCCATATTCAAGCGGAGAACAAGGACATTCTACTACAGAATCTGGCATTTGTAAAAAGATTACTGACAAGTCTAGGTTTCACGGTAAACGAGAAGAAATCAAAACTCGTACCCTCTCAAGAGATAATATTCCTGGGTGCAAGCTTAAATACAACTGCCCAGATGGCTTATCTCATGCCAGACAAACACAGACAACTGACTACTTACTTCAAAATGTTGGCAACAAAGACCCAGTTATCTGCAAGAAAAATTCTGCAGGCCTTGGGTTTCATGGCATCCTGCATTCTGCTAATTCCATATGCAAGACTGCATATGAGGAAACTTCAATGGTATCTAAAAAGTGTTTGGACTCAACATTGCCACAGCCTGGAAACAATAATTACCCTCATTCCCTGCCTACAACAGGAGTTTCGATGGTGGGCAAAAGCCTGTCACCACAACATGGGACGGCCATTTACCTTACCCACAGCCAGGCAGACATTAAGTCTCCATGGGACCTGATAACGTCAGATTATGCCTGGGGGGCCCATATGGCAGAAAGATGTATTCAGGGCACATGGTCCACAAGTCAAATGCATCTACATATCAATCAAAAAGAGATGCTAGCTGTTCAGAATGCCCTAACAGCCTTCAAGGATCAACTTCATCCAGGACAACTACTAATAAAAACGGACAATACTACAGTCATGTGGTACATAAACAAGCAGGGAGGCACACATTCCTACCCCCTCTGCAGGCTAGCCATGAATTTGTGGCACACAGCATTGACTTACCAAGTACATCTGCAAGCTCAATTCCTGCCAGGAAGGAAAAATACTCTGGCAGATGAACTAAGCAGAAATCTAATGGATCCCCACAAGTGGAAATTGGATCCACAAGTCTTCAGCATGATAACAAGGACGTGGGGATGCCCGGACATAGACCTATTTGCCAACCCTCACAACTGCCAACTACAAAGATTCTGCACAAGGACTTATCACAAGCAAGCATGGAAAGTGGATGCTCTATCTTTCAGCTGGAAAAATCTAACAGTATTTGCCTTTCCTCCTCTGCCTCTCCTCCCCAAGTTACTCCTCAAGGTCAGACAAGAGAAACCAAAAATAATACTGATTGCCCCAGACTGGCCCCGCCAGGACTGGTACCCAATCCTAAAGAGCTTGTCTCACTGCCCAGCCTGGACATTACCTTAAATTTCTCACTTATTGACCCAACAAGACAGCCAGATACTGCACAGCCAACTCAAAACCTTAAACCTGGCAGCATGGCAGATAATATAGCCTCTCAAGACACACCTCTTTCTAAAGCAGTGATGGATGTTATTTTAGAGGCCAGGAGGCCTAGCACCAGAAAATCTTATGCAGAAAAATGGAAGAGACTCTGTGCTTGGAACCAAGCACAAGGCATTGACACGATTGTTCCAAATATTCCTCAGATTTTGCAATAGTTAACTGAGATGCTGGATAAAGGCCTTTCCTTTTCATCAATTAAAATTCATGCCTCTGCCATTTCAGCTCATTACAATACAGAACCACCTATTTTTTCTCATCCGTTACTAAGGCAGTACCTCAGAGGGGCCAAAAATGTAAGACCTCCAAGGAGAGCACCAATACCTGCATGGGACCTCAACTATGTCTTTGAAAAACTCACACTGCCTCCGTTTGAGCCAACCTCTGAAACTGACATAAAATTATTTTCCTGGAAAACAGCTCTGCTCCTAGCAATAACCTCTGCTAGAAGAGTCTCAGAGTTACAGGCACTCATGGCTGTGGAACCTTTTATCATTTTCCATCCTGACAGAGTTTCACTGAGGACAAACCCTACATTTATTCCTAAGGTAGTGTCCAGTGTGGCCCTTAACCAAACAATTCATCTGCCTACTTTTTATCCAAACCCACAGAATAAGGGTGAGAAAATTCTGCATTCTTTGGACATTCACAGACAGCTACACTTCTACTTGGACAGAACTAAAGCTTTCAGAAAGACTGATCAACTTCTAGTGGCATATGCTGCAGCATCACAAGGAAAGCCTATCTCAAAACAGACTATTTCAAAGTGGATAGGCCATTGCATTCATTTCTGCTATTCACAGCATGGCAAATCAGTGCCTAAGGGCATTAGGCCACATTCAACCAGAGCAGCAGCCACTTCAGCAGTCTTCCTCAGATGAGTACCAACCAAAGACATCTTAGAGGCTGCAACTTGGAGTTCAGTGCATACCTTTACAAAGCACTATCACTTACCTCTCTACTCTAAATCCAGAGCAGGCTTTGCCACTGCAGTTCTGCAGGGCCTTATAGCCTCTCCTAATCCTATTTAGCTCCAGCCTCCCAACCTTAGCTTTGGGATTCAACCCAAATGTAATGACTGCAACAGTGAAACACGATGAACATAGTACAGTTGTGTACCTACCATAAATGTAGATGTTCGAGTGCATTCACTGTTGCAGTCCAGGTTACCCTCCCACCATCCCCCTTTCTTCTTTGCTGGGACCTAACTGTGCTTTTCTACTCTATACAACCTATGTGGTGTATTTGCTTGTAGATGAAGGAAAAGTTGTTTTTGTGCATGCATGCGTATTGGCATAATTTAGCCTACCATTTTGGGGCACCTGACATCTGGGGCAAGAAAAACTGAAGAAAATGGTGTTGGCTGCATCTTATATACCCTTGGGGCACTGACGTCAGGGAAGAGACAACAGCAACCAATGCCGGACCTAGACTTTGGAACTCAGGCTGACTGTAGGTAGCCTGCCAGCAGAATAACCCAATTGTATTGACTGCAACAGTGAATACACTCGAACATCTACATTTATGGTACGTACACAACTGTACTTTGTGGCTCACCAATAACCCAGGCATGTTAAGGGCATGCATTTTACCATGCACACAACTGTTACTCATAGCCATATTGTGATATGTGGATGTTCCTTTGTGGTGGGGTTAACTGCATTGCATCACAGTTGTCATCACAGGGGCCTATTTGCAGGAGATGTAACATTTCTATTGCATACCTCACAACCTGTCAGTGCAAGAAATCTGGACAAAAACTGACAAAATGGGGGGACAAAGGCCCAAAAATAGGGAAATATTTTAAATATAACTCTTATACTGTAAGCTTAGAAAGTTGCAAGAGTAACAGGATTTGTTTTAACATACATTTGCTGTGGTTTCTGAAGTCTGAAACACAAATGTATGCCATTAATTAGTGACGTCAATCCTCAAATCATCCCAGTAATGTGTCAGCACCTAGAGCCCCTGTCCAGATGTTTGTCTATTTTTTTGTCCATGATATTCCCTACAAAGGCACTATGGGTGAGGCATGGGCCTTTGTCAGAGGCCTGTAGGCCAGGAGAGACAGATGCATGCCATCTGTAGCAAGGCAATGCATTCTGTCGATCATATGTTCCCAGGCTGCCAGGCAGTGGATCTTCCTGGGATGACACCAGTAAGTGAGCCAAGTGTTACGTACAATCATTTTCTGTTTGTATTGAGCCATCACTCTGGGTGAGAGCAGGATGCTGCTTAATGCTAGGGACATACCTGCGTGGGGCACATATTCAGCAAGCTGAATCATGTCTGTCTTCCTATAGTCCGGAGGGTACATCTGACATCATTCACACCGTCATGGACCAGGCCAGAGTGATACCTGTACCTGTTGTGTGGTGACTTGAGTGCATGTGTGATATGGCAGATTATGGCACCTCATAAACAAGCAGCTGTGACTTTCTCCTTATCCTGCCTGGTGTGTGGCACATCTGTGTGTCTCACAGTGGAGTCTTCCATGAGTATTATGTTGGGTGTATGGTAAAGCCTTAGTGTTTGCAAGACCCTGGTGTGTGGACTATGCATGGTCTGTGGTGTGTGGGTTTGTGGGGTTCTCATGTGTTCTTGCCTCTGAGGTGTCCTTTGCTTAGGGTTTTGATTTTTTGTGGACCTCCACTTATGTGGTTGTGTGTTGTGTATTTGCAGGTGATGTTTACTGACTCCATACACTTTAGGGCACCTATGTTTCTGCAATATTTGTTCTGGTGTGCACATTCTCCATTTGTCTGGCCAGTGGTTCCCCTTCCCCTTATGTGTGTCTCTTTGTCCTTCTGTAGTCCAGTCACAGGCGTTGCCTACTGTGGCTGCTGTTATGTATTTGTAATTCTGATGTGAGTGGGATAAATGCCATAACATCACACACAAGGTTGTTAACTTCACTCCTCTGTGTGTACCTATATAGCTGGTTGTCCATCATTGCACCACTACATCAGCTGTGCTCCTCAGATAGTTTGTGTTGCTATATGTTATTATGAGGCTACATGTGAGCCTAGCTGTCATACCATCACAGACTCTGACATCTGGACAGGCCCATATATGACAGTCAGACAAAGGCCCACACATGGGGACAGTGTGTTAATACTGTTATGCCAAACATAGACAGTTGGGGGATCAGTTAGGTTTTTGTTTGCTTTCTGTTATGGGTATGACATCTGCTTCTCCATTGGCACTCATTGGTGTTTTGACATCACCTTTTCTTGTTTTTCAAATATTTAGCAGGCAAATGCATAGTTAGGACAAGCAGAACAGGAGTACAAGGCATACTTGTGCTCCTTCTGTGACAACCTCTGTCATTGCAGAGGTATAGCTGTTAGCCAGTGACATGTTGTCAGTGCTGACACAGAAAGGTGGCAGCCTTTTATAAACTGGCAGTACACTGACCTTCAGGTACCTACTGTCCTACTAGGTACTATACCTCCTGACTATTTAGAGCCAGACATCTGGACAAAGTCATAAGTAATTTGGGGACAAAGGCCTACTATAGGGACCATTGTTAACTATTGGCCTTACAAACCTAGAAAGGTGATACAACAACAGGTTTTGCATTGGCATGCATTTTCCTAAAGGGTATGAAGTCTGAAACTACAATTTGTCATTATTTACTGACCTTAGCCTTAAGTGATTTGCCAATGAATTGCCAGACAACCACTATTTCATGATATAAAGACCACAAATATGATGCAAACCTCTAGACATTCTTCAATAGGTCTGTACAGTTGAGAGGTATGGTAGGCACTGTGTAGGTTACTCCAAACTGTGAACTGTTCATATGTGTGGCCCCCTGTCCATGACCTGTCCAGCTTTACTGCATTAACAGATATTGATGTCTGGACAGTGTGTACAACTCTTACTGTAGGTGTAGCTGGCATGCAGAATAGTTGGGACTACAGTTCTTGGAACATGGCCCTGTCAACCACAGTGCTGTACCTAGGCTACTATGACATAACAGCTGGAAGTAAGGGCTGGTCACATCCTGACAGTATTAACCACACATATACATAGCTCATTGACTCCTGCATATTGTGGACATGCAACAAGTTAACATGTTGATTGTGACAGCCCTGGCAATGTGTGCTCTGCTGCTATTTCCCTACAAACATACATGTTACTGCATTTCTATGGGAATATGGGTGTGAGGGAGGCACATCTCTCAACTGTACACATTTGCACAGACTATGCTGATATTTGTTAACCTGTTGGTTCCATTTAGCATAGTATTGTGCCCTGTCTTGGAGAATAGAGGCATATCTTAAAGGATCACATGTCAGATTGTAATGGCATACATTTGAGTTTCAGACTTCTTACCCTTCAGAGCCTTACTGCAACTATAATACCTGCTGTAATATCACTGTGTATGTCTGTAGGGGGGTATTTCATCACTGTTGCCATTTGTGTGCCTTTGCCAGACATTTCTTTATGGTTTTCTCTGGCTGACTTGCTGGGTGAGGCTGAGGGGTGAATACGGGCCCCCCACATTGACATCCATGCATGTGACCTATGACCCCCAGTTAGTTGGCACCCCACATATACTGCAGTGGGATTTGTCACCTTGGGTACTACTGCATAATGTGGGGAAGCCAGTATTGGGCAACATTTCCTGGTGTCCCACATAGCTGTCAGTTGTCTGCTGCTATCCCAGTAGGCCACCCCATTCCCTTGCATGCATGCATGCAGCGATACCAAAGATATGCTATCAGAACATCCTACTCCAGTCAGTTATTGTTAAGAAGACTGACTTACCTTGTGCCTGCGGCAGTTGTGAGGATGGTGCTTGAGGGCTGCCTATGTCTGATGCATGCAGTACACTGTCTATACATGGTAAGGTACAGGTCGCGTGATGTGTGTGGAATCCTTTTACTGTGTGTGCAAGTTTGAGAGAGGTGTCAGTCCCTGAGTCCCTACAGTGTCAGTGTGTGTGCTATGCATTTGCTCTTTGCCAAGGCAGGGCATACTGGGCATGTCTCCATCTGCCTACAGGAGCAGGCTCAGAGGGCTCCTCCACTAGTCACTCTGTGGCTATGGGGACCTTGGCAATGGTGGGGGGATGTGTGGCCCTTTTCTGTGCTGTTCCTTCCACAGCTGTTTCCGCAGGATCATATTGTGTAGCATTGCACATACTATGAACATGTGTGCACATGTGGCTGGAGAGTACTGCAGGGCTCCATCGGGTATGTCAAGGCAGTGGAACCGTAACTTGAGCATTCCGAACACATGCTCTATAATGATCCTCGTTTGTGCATGTGCATCATTATGGCATTCTTGAGTGTGTGTGTGTGCATTTCTTATGGGTGTTATCATCCATGACTCCAGTGCATAGCCGGCATCCTCCACTAGATGGCCATACATTATGTCCCCCTGGCAAATGCCTGGTACAGCTGTGAGGAATACCAGATGTGGGAGTTGTGATAGCTTCCAGGCCTGCCGGCACACACATTGATGATAATGCCCTGGGCATTGCACACACCCTGGCAGTTGGTGGACTGAAAGCCCTTGCAGTTTACGTAGACCCTACCCTCTTGAGCAGGTGGTGCTTTGCTGTAGATATGCATGCAGTCTATGGCACCCAGTACCTCCGAGTACTTGAGTACCTTTATTCTGCTATTTCCCCTGTTTTCTATTCCCATTTCCCACCTTCTAAGCCACACAGCGTGCCGCGCACACCCACTGCTCAAATGTAAACACTTCTGCTGATTCCTGTTTCTTATTTTTCTTCTTTCCCTTGTGTTTAAGCCCCATGGTGCAACATGCAAACCCCTGCAGCTATAGTAAACAGTTCTTAGCAGAATGGACCCTCCCAGGTACGCAAACGCACTCAGCATTTCATGATCTAGCTGAGACACACCCCCTTGCTTAGCTGTGCTTAGCTAAGATCAAATAGAATCAGCGGAGCTCCAATGTGCTTACACCAAGCATGACACACCCTCTTTTCATGTCAGCTGCTTCTCCTGCTTACACTGCAGCATTATAGCTCCTATATTGTTAGATGCAGGCACACGGTCTCTTATTTTGCTCTTCAATATATTTAGCTCATTTGCATACCCACTGCCTTAGTCCCTTGTTATACCACTACATCAGAACCTATCTCCTTAGCAACCAGTGTTATATGTTATTGTTTTGGTTCTGCATGCTACCCACTATAAAGGGAAAATGTAGGTTTCACTTAAAATTGTCTTTTAACATTTTTTTTCATATTTTCTGCACGATCTCATTTGTGCGCCACTGCACTACGCTTAAACAGCCAAAATTTGCCAAAAAAAAAAAACTTTGATTTTCATTATTTTGCAAATGTTTTCCATGCCATTGACCATAGTTTTGGCCATTGGCATGCCTAATAGTCATAATACATGCTTTACTTTAAGCTGTCATGCCCCCATTTTAATTTTTGCAGAAATGTGCATGGTTAGTAACTGAATACATTTCTGCAATGGATGCTGCTCTGATTTGGATGCCAGCCTGCTTACTGAATTGCTAATTCACCTCATTGGCATGGTTTTCACCTGCAAATGATGTAATTAGCATTATTTAGTGGTGTTGGTGTCAGAATAGTGCTGGCAGGCTTGTGCACTCCCCCTCCCATGTTTACTGGATCGCTCAGCGGCCATATTCCATGCAGAAGCTGCTACACTATTCTGGCATGGTGAAATTGCTTTATTGTATCTCGGGGCAAGTTTAAAATACTATTTTCTAACTGAATACATATGTAAATATCACACATACTGGATTGGGACTGCTATTTCAATATGTGTGAAGTCAGTAAATTATGCATCATGTTACTTTCTTAGCTGATTTATTTCATTTTGTCTGTTTTACTTGTTTACTTGTAACTTGTTTTTATACTCAATATTGTACATAATATATATATATTTTTAATTTGTGTATTTCTGCTGTATTTCTCCTGCATTAAACATTTCAGCTTTTGCATTCCTTAGTGACTGTTTTATACTTAAATGCTTTTGAATGTATTCATTTGCATTCAACTGCATTTAATGTGTTCACTCTGTTCTTACTATTATTTCATTGTTTAAACTGTGCTATGTGCTTCTCATTTTAAGCTGAAGTCACAGCTGAAAAGTGCATTCAGGTCAGCTTACATACATGCTTAGCGAATGAATGGATGGATGGGTGGATGGCTAAGAGATAGATAGATAGATAGATAGATAGATAGATAGATAGATAGATAGATAGATAGATAGATAGATAGATAGATAGACAGACAGAAAGACAGATGGATAGATAAAAAGATAGAGAGAAAGAGTACAAGTGAGGAAAGTGTGGTTAAAAGTGCAAGGGATGCATTACTCAGAGATATCACCACACATAGCAATTACATTGCTCAGGTTAGGAGACATATATGCATAAATCATAAAGACATAAAACAGAAATCAAATCAATGTATTCTCAAATATTTCCAGTAATCTTGAGAGCAACTTAGCCAATAAAAAAATAAAATCATGCATGTTAAATATCACTATAAATAGCCACATAGGAATTAGAGATGATAGCAGGCCTGCATATATTGTGAATTCTGAACATTAACTATCACTATCTTTTTAAAAGGTCCATTCTTGGCATGGTGGTGTTAATATGTATCTATAAAAAAGTTATTATGGTCACAAAGAGTTGGACTTGATTAAATGATTAAACAACAAAAAGTGTATTCTAAGAGAATTTTTTTGGAGGAGTCCCTAATGTTTCACCTGTCATGATTGTACGTTGAAGGCTGGTACCTGCATCAATGAAAACAATGGAATGTGCCTCCAATAGGAGTAGAATACTGAGGCAGAAGTAAAATGTATATGGAGGAGGAACTAAACTACTCCTTTGCTATAACACTCGGGTTTGACAATAGGTAAAGAATTGATAAGACTGAATGAGTCAAGAAGTCTGATTCTGCATTAGTTCTAAAACTGTTGCATTCTTTCTAGGTTATATCTCATGCACAATACTTTGTAGTAAAGACAGACAATTATGATTTTCAGGTCTGGAATCATAACCAGCTTGTTATTTGCTTGAGACATGAATGCGAAGAAATTCACCTCAAGAGCAAAGCTTAGAAGGTAATTCTTGATTACCATGTTTAAAACACAAAATAAAGATTATGACCAGTGGCTCAATCATTATTATTATTTGAAGTGCATGGAGCTTTATATGCTTCATGCACTATCAGAAACAGAAAAAAAAGTGTAGAAGTGTGAAGCATTTTACTGCTTTTAAATCCTTTGAAAGCTGGTAGTGCGCTTAGCACTATCGGTCAGCAGGCAGAAAGGAAGTGTCCCTCTGTAGAATTAGCATCTTTAAAGCTGTTAGACATTTTGATGTACTACATTTTCTGTTTATAAGTATGTTAGATTGAAGTTCTAGTGGCTTTTAAAAGCTGTTTTGCCCTCTGTCACTGTTCTTTGCTGGCCGGCACTATCCACTTTAAATCCCTAATGAAAGATCCACCCTGGGATTCAGTAAGCCAAAAACTCAGTGCAGGAATAGTGTAGCTGT
The DNA here is from genome assembly GCF_019279795.1 of Protopterus annectens. Lineage (NCBI taxonomy): Eukaryota > Metazoa > Chordata > Ceratodontiformes > Protopteridae > Protopterus > Protopterus annectens. The sequence goes on along the minus strand of NC_056728.1, from coordinate 522,944,877 downwards.
TCCTACATGGAATATGTCAGCCTACCAATCCAGTAAACATGCCTGGGATGTGCATGAGCCTGGCAACACTATTCTGACATGGACATGACTAGATCATGATAATGACCTTATTTGCTGTTGAAAACCATGCAAATGAGGTCAATTAAAGATCCAGTAAGCAGGCAGGCATTAGTGGCAAAATACTGTAGCATACAGAAATGTATTCGGCTACTAGCCAAATACATTTCTGCAAAAGTTAAAATGGAGGCATGACAGCTCAAAGTAAAGCATGTATTCTAATCCTTAGGCATGCCAATGGCCAATTTTGGCTGATCTCATCCATTCAAGCATAGGGCAGCGATGCGCAAATGGGATTGTGCCGAAAATAAGAAAAGAAAAGTGAAAAGGCAATTTTAAGTAAAATATCCATTTTGCCATTATACTCTGGAGCATGCAGAATCAAAACAATACCAGGGAACAGTGGTTGCTAAGGGGAAAGGCTCAGGGGTAGTGGTGTAACTAGAGACTAAGGCAGTGGGGTATGCTAATGAGGGAAATTTACTGAATCACAAAAAGAAGCAAAGTGCCAGACTGCACCTAACCATGTAGGTGCTATAAGGCAGTGGTTTAAGCAGAAGGAGCAGCAGACATAAAAAGGGGTGTGTCATGCTTGGTGTAAGCACATTGGAACTCCACGGTTCCCAGATGCTTAGCTAAGTACAGCTAAGCAGGGGTGTGTGTCTGTGGCTGTACAGACTTATTCCATGAAATGAAGAGTGTGTTCATGTCCAGGGGAGGGCCATTTCTCATTGTTTACTCTAGCTAAACAGGTTTGCGCAGCACACACTGGGTGTGAAAAAAAATGAGGCAATAACAGGACTGTTTACATTTGAGCACCGGGTTTGCGTGGCTTGGGGATTCAAAAGGGTGGAAATGGGAAGGGAAGAAAAGAAAATAGCAGAATACAAGCAATCAAGTACAAATAACATAGCTGGCAGGTGGAACGCATCATAGTCAGCCAATCATACAGGCAAAATCTGCAGCACAACAGTATAAACTATGCAAACACCTTACAAACGCTGTACCATTGGTGGACACGTGGGGGAATTTTAACCAAAAACTTGTTAGGGGCTGCCATTGCTTTGATCCACCAGTATGTGCTAGAGGCTGAGGGTGGTGAGGAGGATAATGCTGACAAACACCACAGACTGAGGAAGAGGAGAATAGTGTTTAGACTCAGGGTAACTTACCAGGGCCTACATGATCTGAAGATACTAGAGCACTACAGGGTATAGAGAGGCATACTTCAGCAAATCATCGAGCAGTGCTGGCCTCAACTCAGACCCAGAGCCAACAGAGGGGAACCAGTCCCAGTGGATATCAAGGTATGTGTAGAATTAAGAATACTAGCTACAGGTACTTTCAAAAGACCTACTGGGGACATCATGGGGGTCTCACAGGCATCCACATCCAGAGTACTCCACCAGTCCCTAGATGTGATCCTACCACATGCCAGTGAGAACATTTACTTCCCCAACACCTGTGAGGAGAGGACCAGCTATATGCATCTCTTCCACCATGTAGCAGAATACCCAAAGTTACTGTGTTCAATAGACTGCAAGCATATCCACATCAAAGCACCACCCGGTGAACAGAGTAGGGTCTACATAAACTGCAAGGGCTTCCACTCCATCAACTGCCAGGTCATGTGGAATGCCCAGGGCATTATCATAAATGTGCATGCTGGCATCCCTGGACGCTATCACAACTCCCACATCTGGCATTAGTTACAGCTGTACCAGGCATTTCCAGTGGGGACATCCCATATGGCCATCTGGTGGGGAATGCTGGCTATGCACTGGAGCTGTGGATGATGACACCCATCAGAAATGCACACACACCCACTCAAGAACATTATAATGAGGCACACGCACAAACCAGGATCATTATAGAGCATGTGTTTTTGGATGCTTAAGTCACAGTTCTACTGCCTTGTCATATCTGGTGGAACCTTGCAGCACTTTTTAGCCACATGTGCACACGTGTTCATAGTATGTGCCATGCTACACAATATGACCCTGTGGAAACAGCTGCAGCAAGAACAGCATGGGGAAGGGCCACACAGCCCCCCACCATTGCCAAGGTCCTCACAGGCAGAGAGGAGCTCAAAGGAGGAAGCCCCTGAGCCTGCTCCCATAGGCAGACGGAGGTGTGCCCAGTATGCCCAGGCCTTGGCAAAGAGGCAACGTATAGCACACATACTGAAACTGTAGGAACCCAGGGACTGACACCTCTCTCTGACTCGCACACACAGTAAAGTGGATGATACACACATCACATTACCTGTAACTTGCCATGTATAGGCAGTGTACTGTGTGCATCCAACATAGGCAGCCTTCAAGCACCATCCTTACAACTGCTGCAGGCACAAGGTAAGTCAGTCTTCTTAACAACAAATGAATGGATTACTATGTTTTGGTAGCATATCTATGGTAATGCTGCATGCATGCAATGGAATGAAGTGGCCTACTGGGAAAGCAGCAGACAACTGACAGCTATGTGGGACACCAGGAAATGTCTGCACAATACTGGCTTCCCCACAATATGCAGTATCATTTAAGGTGACAAATCCCACTGCAGTATATGTGTATGGCCAACTAAGGGGGGTCATAGGTCACATGCATGGATGTCACTGTGGGGATACCATACTCATCCCCAAACTCACACAGCAAGTCAGCTGTAGGAAACCATAAATGAATGTCTGGCAAAGGCACACAAATGAAGATAATGATGTTCTAAAATATGTCTGCAATATTTTTCACCGACCTGTATTATAGAAACGGAAATAAGAAGAGCATCTTTCCCACATTCAAGCATGGACTTGATGTTGGCTCTCTTTATAAGCATAAACATTTGTTTAGTACGTAGTAGCTACAATAAATCTGTATTATCCATCACTACCTTCCAATTATTAAATATAGTGTGAATAATTCTGCCAGAATATGCAAGTACCATGCAGATATTATTAACTCCCAAAAGCTCTTCCTCATTGAACTGATTTTCTCAGTTTAATAATATAGGCGTATATCTGTGTTTCAGGCTTAAAAAGGATTCACTGCAACTTTCATCTGAAAACTTCACATGTAAATTATGCATTTCTTCAAAAAATCATTATCTTTAAATTTTAGGCATGTTGTCCTTGTCAGTTGTGACCTGATAACATTATGCTTGACATGTAATGGGTATGCAAATCATTACTAATAAAGGTAGATTTCTTATATGCCTTACAAACCTCATCAATATGGAATACTTGCAGAGGATGACTGGGTTGTCTACTGCAACCAGAAGAGATTTAGGTATAGTCATTGCCTTTTTAAACGCTGTTTTTTTGTAATATCCTTTCTGTTGTGCACAGCTGAAATTATCAATGCTTTTCCTTCCTGGCCTTTTAATTCCTCAATTAATCTAACCTTCAGATCTGTGATATCCTAAAGATTTTGAGTTCTTTGGCCTGGTTGCCTATGTCTCATGACAGCTTTAGATCTCTTTTCTGTATATGGTAAAACAATTTTAAGTGGTTATGTAGCAGTAGATATGAAATATAGGTTTAAAAGTATATACTATGCTAACAACCAAAACAGAAATTACAAGCTGAGCCAAGCTCCATAAATGTACCCAGTAAGTTTTTTTTTTTGCTGCCCTAGAGGCTATTTTTAGTTATATTTTAATATTTTTATCTAAACTAGAACATGGTTGGTAAAGCATCTACAGGCTGCCTCTGAGCATTAGAGATGTAGGTACCTGACCAGAGTGAATTTTTGATTTCTCATTCACTGGTCCAGTAGGCCTTTGAATATGGTTAGAAAGAACTCTGCTTCACCTGAATGGAAAACCTGTCCCAGAGAAGGGGTATTCTTGCAGGCACTTACTTGTCCTTCCAACACGTCCTATTTATGTTGTATGTTGTGTGCAAGTTTCATGTTTCTGGACCAGTTAGCACTGATGGCATTTGTTTTATAGATATGCAAAAGATCCATCACAGTGGGATCCAAAGTTGCTTTGTATTCCAGGCATAGATCTCCCCTTAACCATCTGTAGGAGACAGAGTATAGGTATAAGGCTTTGAGGTGATCCTCATAGGATAGGTTGTTTATGCCCTGTATTCCTTTTGTGAGGAACCTCAGTAGATGTTATGGCAGCATAGTGGTGTAGCAGTTAATGTTGTCATCTCACAGCAAGAGGTTCTGCGGTTCGATGCTTGGCTGCCTTCTGTGTGGAGTCTTCATGCCCTACCTGCATTCATGTGGGTTTCTTCCAGGTGCTCTGGTTTCCTCCCACTTTCCAAAGACATACCCCCCCCTACAGAGTTGCTCAGTGATATAACAGCAGGCCTTGCATTTACAGTAAAACTCTGAAGGTTAAGAAGTCTGAAACTCAATTGTATGCCAGTACAATCTAACCTGTGGTCTCCAGTGATATGCCTCTATTCTCCAAGACAGGGCACAGTACTATGCTAAATGGAACCAAAATGTAAAGCCAATATCAGCACAGTCTGTGCAAATTTGTACCATTGACAGGTGTGCCTCCCCAAATGCATGTAAGATTGTAGGGTAATAGCAGCAGAGCACACATTGCCAGGGCTGTCCCAATCAACATGGATAACTTGTTGCATGTCCACAATATGAAAAACAAAACAATGTTCTGTGCCTCACCAAAGTCCAGTCAAATAAACCAAAGTAAATATCCAAAAACCAATAAGACTGGACACTGCTCGAATACCAACTCCTTCTGTTTATTAAAAATAGACATACAAGTGATGAGCACTTTCGGGCCTCTGCCCTTCATCAGATAAAGCATCTCCCAAAACCAAACATTTTAAAACAAGTACAAACCAATAGAAAGTCAGTAAAAATCAGTAAAAAAAACGCCTATTCTTAAGGGTGGGTCTCATAGGAATGACTTCATTAAGCCCAGGACTCCTGTGTGCCATAAACTCAATTATCCATTTAGATTCAGCTAGCTCTGTTAATTGTTTAATGTCTCCCCCTCTTTTGTTCAACTTCACATTCACTATCACTTTAAACTTGAAACTATGTGTAGGATGAGCTGCCAAGTGTCTATATAATGCATTGCGTGTGTCTCCATTTCTAATCGAAGAGGTGCTGCAAGACCCTAACTTTAAACATACAGTTGGTCTTGCCCACATAAAAACTTGTGCAGGATTGACACTCAGCCAAGTAAACCACATCAGTGGTTCTACATGTTGCTCTCCCTTTTAAATCAAACAATCTTCCAGTCACTGGATGTACAAAAACACCCCTACTATCTACATAAGCACACGCCTTGCATAGCCCACATGGAAAGGTGCCCTGTTTAGTGATGGCCAAATTATCCATACTGGTCTTTGTCTTATCCCTACAAAGTAAATCTTTCAAGTTTTTATTTCTTTTATATCTAAAAACCGGTTTATCGCCTAGCATACCCTTCAAACTTACATCACTAGTTAAAATGTTCCAATTCCCTCTGATCAGTGCACAAACATCACCTATATTACTGCCATAAGTTAGTGTCAACCTAGAATCATGTCCACTGGCCCTGTCATTTTGTGAGCTTGTGCCTGTATCAACGGTTCTCAGCCATGGTTTATACCTATCCTTCCTGTAATTTCTACCAAACTCCATCCTGTTGTTCACCAATTTCCTATCATAACCCCTGGTATGAAAACAGTCCTTCAGGGTCCCCAACTCTTGCTCGAAGCATGCATCATCATTGCTGATTCTAGAAATCCTAGCAACCTGTCCCTGCACTATATTAGGAAATATGTGTCGAGGGTGCATGCTATGAAAAGAAAGCAAGGTATTCTTCCAGCAGTCTTTTCTATACAAACTGGATGAAAAGCCATTTTCTATCAACTGTACCCTGACATCCAAAAAGTCAATCTGTGTGCGTGAGCTGTTAACCGTGAACCTCAAAAATGATGTGGTGGTATGTAGGTAGGAGACGAAATCAGCTAAAGAGTTATCGTCCCCATCCCAAAGAATAAAAATATCGTCCACAAAACGCTTATACATCTTGATATGACCTTTCCATGACATGTTATTCAACACCATACTCCTCTCCCAGAAGGACAAAACAAGATTAGCATAGGTGTTGGCACAGGGGGTGCCCATGGCTATCCCCTGTGCCTGCCTATATGCTTGATTCACACCTATAAAGGCATTATTATTCAGTACCAAACCAAGCAAACCTCCTATGGTATCAATCTTTAGCGTGGTGGCGCCTAACTCCTGCAAAAGTTCAGAAATGGCTCGTATCCCATAATCATTGCCTATGACAGTAAACAGGCCGTTCCCGCAGCGAGGACAGGGCGTACAACAAGAGGAGGAAGCTGCTGCACTGACTGTTAAGCAAGATACTGGTATTGTTTTTAACCTTTCATCTTACAGTTTATCTGAAGATGAGTGTTTTGTCTTAAATAAAGGGCTGACATTTGTGCCCAGTAGGGCCTGTGTATATAATGACATCATTATGGACCTTATGGTTTTTTGTCGTAGCTTAGTTTTGAAACAGATTTTGAGGGATAACCGAGTATTACCATGCTAAGGCAGCCTAGTGGTTTTGTCCCCCTTTCTCACCCGCTATGAATTTATTCATTAATGCTTGTGAACAAGATCTGATGTGCTATTTTCAGGACGGGACACACGGTAGATTTTATAATCTGAGTCCCACACAGAGACAAGCTCTATATGATCTTGGGAATAATGCAGATATTACTATCAAAATGGCTGACAAGGGGGGTGCTGTAGTGATACTGGACACCTCCTGGTATGAAAGTAAGTTGTTAGGATTGTTACAGAATGTTGATACGTATACCCCAATTAATCCTTTAGGTGTGAAAGGGATTATAGATAGAGTACACAACAATTCTGACTGTTTTGGATAGTAAATTGATTAGTGAAGATTTGTTTAAATTTCTTATGATAGAGAAGCCAGTGACACCTATATTCAAAGCTCTACCAAAAATACATAAATCAGAAACTGACCCACCTCTCAGACCCATAGTGTCTGGCAGAGGTTGGGTGACAGAAAACATTTCGATTTGGTTGGAGACGGAGTTAAGGCCATACCTGGTCAGATTGGATAGTGTGCTTTCGATACAGGCCACTTTTTGAAATACTTAGGGGCCTATAAATTGGATCAGTTTGATGGTGAGTTACTTATGGTAACTATGGACATTCAGAGCCTGTTTACTGTCATAGGCAATGATTATGGGATACGAGCCATTTCTGAGCTTTTGCAGGAGTTAGGCGCCACCATGCTGAAGACTGATACCATAGGAGGTTTGCTTGGTTTGGTACTGAATAATAATGCCTTTATAGGTGTGAATCAAGCATATAGGCAGGCACAGGGGATAGCCATGGGCACCCCCTGTGCCAACACCTATGCTAATCTTGTTTTGTCCTTCTGGGAGAGGAGTATGGTATTGAATAACATGTCATGGAAAGGTCATATCAAGATGTATAAGCGTTTTGTGGACGATATTTTTATTCTTTGGGATGGGGACGATAACTCTTTAGCTGATTTCGTCTCCTACCTACATACCACCACATCATTTTTGAGGTTCACGGTTAACAGCTCACGCACACAGATTGACTTTTTGGATGCCAGGGTACAGTTGACAGAAAATGGCTTTTCATCCAGTTTGTATAGAAAAGACTGCTGGAAGAATACCTTACTTTCTTTTGATAGCATGCACCCTCGACACATATTTCCTAATATAGTGCAGGGACAGGTTGCTAGGATTTCTAGAATCAGCAATGATGATGCATGCTTCGAGCAAGAGTTGGGGACCCTGAAGGACTGTTTTCATACCAGGGGTTATGATAGGAAATTGGTGAACAACAGGATGGAGTTTGGTAGAAATTACAGGAAGGATAGGTATAAACCATGGCTGAGAACCGTTGATACAGGCACAGGCTCACAACATGAAAGGGCCAGTGGACATGATTCTAGGTTAACACTAACTTATGGCAGTAATATAGGTGATGTTTGTGCACTGATCAGAGGGAATTGGAACATTTTAACTAGTGATGTAAGTTTAAAGGGTATGCTAGGTGATAAACTGTTTTTTAGATATAAAAGAAATAAAAACTTGAAAGATTTACTTTGTAGGGATAAGACAAAGACCAGTATGGATAATCTGGCCATCACTAAACAGGGCACCTTTCCATGTGGGCTATGCAAGGCGTGTGCTTATGTAGATAGTAGGGGTGTTTTTGTACATCCAGTGACTGGAAGATTGTTTGATTTAAAAGGGAGAGCAACATGTAGAACCACTGATGTGGTTTACTTGGCTGAGTGTCAATCCTGCACAAGTTTTTATGTGGGCAAGACCAACTGTATGTTTAAAGTTAGGGTCTTGCAGCACCTCTCTTTGATTAGAAATGGAGACACACGCAATGCATTATATAGACACTTGGCAGCTCATCCTACACATAGTTTCAAGTTTAAAGTGATAGTGAATGTGAAGTTGAACAAAAGAGGGGGAGACATTAAACAATTAACAGAGCTAGCTGAATCTAAATGGATAATTGAGTTTATGGCACACAGGAATCCTGGGCTTAATGAAGTCATTCCTATGAGACCCACCCTTAAGAATAGGCGGGTTTTTTACTGATTTTTACTGACTTTCTATTGGTTTGTACTTGTTTTAAAATGTTTGGTTTTGGGAGATGCTTTATCTGATGAAGGGCAGAGGCCCGAAAGCGCTCATCACTTGTATGTCTATTTTTAATAAACAGAAGGAGTTGGTATTCGAGCAGTGTCCAGTCTTATTGGTTTTTGGATGTCCACGATATGCAGGGGTCAATGAGCTATGCATATGTGTGGGGAATACTGTCAGGATGTGGCCAGCAGCTTCTCATGGCTGCTGTGTCCTAGCAGCCTAGGTACAGTACTGTGGTAGACAGGGCCATGTTCCACATAATGCAGTGCCAACTATTTTGCATGTCAGCTACACCTACGGTGGGAGTTGTACAGATGTCAATATCCATTACTGATGGGAAGCTGGACAGGTCATGTACAGGGGCCACACATATGAACAGTACACAGGTTGGAGTAACTTACATAGTGCCTACCATACCTCACAAATGTATAGACCTTTCACAGAATTTACCCAGGTTTGCATCATACCTGTGGTGTCTTTAGTCTGAAATAGTGGCTGCCTGGCAAATCACCTGCAAACTACAGAGGTCTAAAGTCAGAAAATATTAACAGATTGTAGTGTCTCAGACTTCATACCCTATAGGAAAATGCATGCTAATGCAAAATCTGTACTTTTTACACCCAATCCAGGTTAGTAAGGCCAATAGTTACAATGGTCTGTATATTTAGGCCTTTGTCACCCAATTACTCATGGCTTTGTCCAGAAGTCTGGCTCAAATACGTAGAGAGGTATGGTGCCTAGTAGCACAGCAGTGCATTCTGTCACTTACCATTGTCACCCCAGGGGGGTCCACTGCCTGGCGGCCTGGGAACATATGAGTGACAGAATGCACTGCCTTGCTACAGATAGCCTGCATCAGTCTCACATGGCCTACAGGCCTCTGGCAAATGCCCACGCCTCACCCATAGTGCCTTTGTAGGGAATGTCATGGGTCCATACTAACAACATAACACAGTCAACAAAATGCAAATTTAAGGCCATGCTGCTAAATGCTAGTAACATAACTCTCAACCCTGTAGAGAAAGAAATCTGGACAAAGCCATACCTAATGGTGGGATAAAGGCCCAATAGGGACACATTTGAAATATTGCTCTCATAATTTTAGAAAGTTGATAGAATAATAGAGGGGGTGTGTAGCAGCATGGATGTCATGAAGGGTGTGAAGTCTAAAACTCTAAGGTTCTGTCAGTATTGCAATTTATTATAAAACAAAGCTTTTGGACTAAAGAAGCCCTTCCTCAGTGTTCTAAAAAAATGCATACGCGCAATAGTCATCTTATACCAATTTTAAAAAACATCACATGACACAACCTATCCTATAAAAAAAAGTAATACAATTATTCAGTCATTACTATCTAATCATCTGCTGCTTAAATTTCAATATTGGTTTTAAACTAACTTGTTTATTTATACCAGGAAATTGTCTGCCTGCATGCGGACAATCCATTCATATTCTTTAGTGCCTAACTTGTTAACAGCATCACCTCACCTAATGTTCAAAGTTAACCTATCAATAACTCTAAAAACAAACTGATGCAAAACACCAGACATCTTTATATGTTTGGCCAAAGAATTAGTCTCTATCATCCATCGAATATCAGAGCGATGCTCAATAATCCTATCTCGTAGTCTTCTCATAGATTTACCTACATAAAATGCTTCACATTCCAGACAGGTAGCTAAATATACTATATGGCAAGTATTGCAGGTAGCTGTACAATCAAATATAAACTTCCTATTGTCATTAGGGTGTATAAACTCAGTAGACCTACAAATAGCACTACACGAGGAACAATTATAGCAAGGCATAGTACCCTTCCTACTATATTTAGCATCAGGATTCTTATTTAATGCAAAATCTTTATAGCACAAAGACTTTTTCAGGCTGTTGGAATTCCTATAAGTAAATAAAGGTCTTTCACTAAGCCATTTTTCATGCCCAGGAATAGCTTTCAAAATGTGCCAATTCTCCCTAACAATACTCTCAATTAACTTACTTCCCCTATTATAAGTCATTGCATATCGTAATTGCTGGTTGTCATCCATCTGCTGTTCCCTTTCAGTTAACCCAGCATCTGAAAAAAAGGGACTCACTCTCCTATCCCTCATATTAAGGATCTCATTTTTTGCCTGGGCAAGATGAGATTCATGATAGCCCTTTGCTTTGAAATCCTTTGTCATATCATCCAATTGTTCCAAGCATGTACTTAGATGAGTATTCAGTCTACTGACCCTTAAATATTGTCCCTTTGCAATACCTCTAAAAACATGTGGGGCATGCATACTATGTCTAGAAAATATTTATTTGCCTTTACATCCTTCTTGAATACTGAAGTATCTATCCCTTTCTCGTTCCTACATATTTTTACATCCAGGAAGTGAATCTCTTCCCTTGAACTTTTCTCAAACCTTAGAAATTGGGTTATAGAATCTAAATAATCCACAAAGGTTTGTAGTTGTTCCTCATTACCTTTCCATACCAAAAAATATCATCCACAAAACACTTGTAGAAAGATATTTTAGAGGCAAAGATACTGTTCTCACCAAATATATGTTGACATTCCCATTTACTCATAGCCATGTTTGCCTAGGTATTAGCGAGGGATGTTCCCATCGCCACCCCTGATATTTGGTGATAGATACATTTGTTAAATATAAAAATATTATTCTCTAATACATGCTCAAGAAGTTCACAATAGGTCTCTATTTGCCTTGCTGTATAATTGCAATAATTACACATGATCTTCCTAATGCAGTTCACCCCATAGTCGTTAGGAATTACAGTAAAAAGTGACTTCACGTCTAATGTAACAAAAATAAAACTTTCAGAAAGATTTACCCCACTATACCATTCATATAATTTAACTAGGAAGTCATCACTGTCTTTTACATAACTTGACACACATTGCAAGAAAGTTTTAAAAACATTCTGTAAATACAGTGATATAGGTTCAGTAACCCACCCCCTTCCAGAGACTATTGGTCTCATAGGTGGGTTATTGAAAGATTTATGCAGCTTAGACAAACCATATAATATAGTAATCATAGGGCAGGGTACAGTCAAAAAATTAAAAAGATCCAAATCAATATCACCAGCTACCTGTAAATCAAATATAGACATATTAATTTTAGTAATAAGGCTGTTAACTTCAATCTCTGTAATTTCTCTGAAGGTATTTGCATCATAAATTAAAACTTTCATTGCTTCAATATAATCATCATGATTCATTATTACAATACTTTCCCCTTTGTCTGCCTCTGTTATTATTCATTTTCAGACTCTTAAAAGCTTCAAATTCCTAAACTGATAAATTATACATTTTTTTGAAATAATTACTATTATACAATTCATGTATCTGTTTTTCACATATGCCTTCAAACACAGATATAACTGGATCACTCATAGGCATAAAAGTACTAGTTCTCTTACAATCAGTAAGTGTATGCACTCCAGAGTCTTTGAAAATATTTTTTATTTTCAGTGTACGAGTAAAAACTTTCAAATCCATAACAGCATTTACGACATTATCTATTCTTGCAGGGATAAACTTTAGGCCACGTTTTAACAAAGAAAGCATCAGAACTGTCAATATCAAGTTTGATAAGTTCACCACAGGAGTATTCACCCCACTAATAGGTAAACCAGTAGTTACAGTACTATCGTTTACAGTTACCTGTTCAACCTGCTCCTTGTTATAGGGTCATTCCGAGATCTCCCTCTGGATTGTGAGCGTTTCTGTGATTGGTCCCATTAGTGCGGACCAACCTGCTCGGGTAGATTCAGTTGTATTTTCTGCTGCTTGCCTAAAAAAGATGAACTAGTAGACGCCAACATTGAAGTAGTAGAACTACTTATTTCCTCATTCTCCTTTGGATGTCGTTCTTTTTCTTACTAGAAGAATCTTCATTAGGGGCTTCAGTTAGGGGCGTTGCCGCTAAATCACCATCCATGCTTTCTAATAGGTTCTCCGCACCTCTGATATCCAATAGATTTTGTTGAGACATCTCTTGCCAAACTGGATTGGTGGTTAGTTAAATGCATCAAGTTCATACATAGACCCTTGCTTACGTTCCTTACGAATGGTTTGAGCATGTATATTTTCTTCTTTATTTTTATATTGTTTAGGCCATGAGAAGATATGGCCATTTTTAAAATCATTAATATCATGCCATAACTTCTTCCTTTTTGTTGTCTCAAGTTGTTTATCAATGGTACACAAACGAGGAAGCATACCATCATAAAGGGCTAGATTCTCATTAAATACGGAACTTGAGGAGATATCTTTTTCCATTGTATCTATCTCCTTACATAAGACTTCTTCCTTTTCACTAAAAAAATCATTCATTAGTACCATATATTCAGTACTCAGCTTAATGTTGAGTTCTTGCCACCTTTTCAGAAGTTCAGGGTATGTATCCCGATACGAGGGCATATTTAGCACACGCAACCCCCGTGGCACAATGCCCAATTCAATATAGATGCAGAAGCTAAAACGTTGCCACTGCAATTTCTTAAATGCTTTCACTTTATGTTCTAAAGTTTGTATTTTAGTTATAAACAACTCACGCTGTGAGGTCGTTGGAACAGTGCTCGCTTCTGCACATGCCTTACTACCAATTACAGTAAAAAGAGGATTTTGAAGTGATAAAAGTCCATGTAGAGATCGATCCACAGAGCCAGATTGAATCAAAATCGGTTGTGTCATTATTAATTCCTTTTAGCATTCTTCAAACATCCACAGGCCCAAGCTATAGACTCACAAATCACACAAACAAAAATGAGCACTGTGGCAAAGTGAAGCAAACAGCAAACAGCAAGAATAGGTAAACCAAAAGTAAAATCATGCTCCACAACGTTCAAAAACAATTTATTATAAAACAAAGCTTTCTGACTAAAGAAGCCCTTCCTCAGTGTTGTAAAAACATGTATAAGCACAATAGTCATCTTATACCAATTTTTAAAAAACATCACACGACACAACCTATCCTATAAAAAAAAGTAATACAATTATTCAATCATTACTATCTAATCATCTGCTGCTTAAATGTCAATATTGGTTTTAAACTAACTTGTTTATTTATACCAGGAAATTTGTCTGCCTGCATGCGGACAATCCATTCATATTCTTTAGTGTCTAACTTGTTCGCCTAATGTTCAAAGTTAACCTATCAATAACTCTAAAAACAAACTGATGCAAAACACCAGACATCTTTATATGTTTGGCCAAAGAATTAGTCTCTATCATCCGTCAAATATCAGAGCGATGTTCAATAATCCTATCTCGTAGTCTTCTCATAGATTTACCTACATAAAATGCTTCACATTCCAGAGAGGTAGCTAAATATTGTACAGCTACATGCAAAACTTGCCATATAGTATATTTAAAAAACTTGTTTTCGAATGTTGTGGAGCACGCTTTTATTTTTGGTTTACCTATTCTTGCTGCTTGCTGTTTGCTTCACTTTGCCACTGATAGTACACAATTTGTTGTCCATCACCATAGATGTGCAGTTGTGTGCATTAGAAAACCCCACCCACAAATGCAGTTTGACCTAACATATGCATCTAGATATTCTACAGAATCCAGTATGACTGGTACAGTGTTCAATTGATGTGCACTGGGGCCTTATCTGGATGCTCCTCACCTGTTGCTTGGGTGCCACCTACCTCCATGACTTGTGTTTCTTGGCTTTTCTGGTGTGTGGGGGCTGCCAGAAGGTTGGCAAGGAGCTTCTCTGTTACCGTAAGTGGGACCTGTGTGGCAGGGCCCCCACATGTAGCGGTATGGTCCTTGGCCAAGGCAGCAGCCCTTTGCTGGGCATGACATAACAGGTCAGTTGCCCGATGCCTGACCTGGTCATATGTGCGTCCATTGTGGCCCATGTTGTTAACTCTGTGGACAAGGTCATCTCACGGGGTGGTCTGCTCCCGCAGATTGTGTTGGCTATGACCAAATATCACCCCATGGTTCTGGATGATGACATCCGTGATGGCTGCATTTTTGGCTGCAGTATATGGGGGTTGTCTCTGCTGCTGCATGTCACCTGGAAGGCATAAACAGGGAAACACATCACAGGACTTCATACATTGGTCAAAGTTATTTACAGAACCTGCACATCAACATTGACTATCATTAGCCACCACTTACAACCACATCATACACCTGTCATCTATCAGCACAATATGAAACTGCATTGCACTCCTGGTCCTGATGTGTCATGTTCCCCAAATGAGAGCCAGTACATTGCATAACCCACCATTCATCACTCACCTTTATGTAGAGGGATGACATTGGCCATCTACCTTGCAGATGAGATATCAGTGGTGCTCAGGTTTTGCTTGTTTACAGTTAATGGGGCTAGGAGCATATGTCTGAGTTCATGTAGGATGCAGACAGGTCTGTTATCAGCTCCCATGGAGACTCACTTTTGTTGACTTTGAATAGGCATTATGCACCTGCTCCTTGATGATGGGGGGAAGGGTGTGGGTGCTGTGCATATCCACCTATACTGATGGTGGGACAATGGGGATGATGTTTGCCCTTAACCTGTCTGCAGCAGTTTGGCTATAGCTATGGTGTGTGTGTGTGTATGTGGTGTGATTGAGCACCATTACAAGGTTGGGTAGGTTGTTGCCTCTGAGATTGAACACATATGTGAAGACAGCCTTATGATTGTCCTTGGTGGATGTATCCAATTTGTACTCATAGTTAGCCTTACAGTAATTCACCTGTGACCTTATATGCTCATTCATACGGACATTGGCTTGCTTTCAAGTTGGTGCCTGCTCCTACTTGGCCCTGCACAGCCAATATATTGACACTTAGGTGGTTTGTGTATTGCTGCTGTCCAGCAAACAGGATTACTCTACCTTGGTGGAGACAAGTTTTACAAATGAGGTATTGCTGAGTCCATACAGCTATGTAGGTGTTCATATAGCTGTTTGTAGTAGGCATGGACACAAGGTCATAACACAGTTGGACACCTCTCCAATTTAACCTGATAATCATGCTTATTCTAGTACCCATGTCTGTGTCAGGGCAATGCAGCAACCAGTAGCTGTAAAAATATATGTCTGTTGGATGCACAGAAACTAAGATTACACATGTGTGCAACATGTACACCTTATTTATCTGACATTTTGCATCCCATGTCTATTGTTATAAAGCTTCCAGGTACACCTACTCATACATACATCTGCACAGGTAATACCTGAAATACATTTCTGTTCTATGTCAGTATGACACACTGTATTTACACTCTTGCTGCTCAGTCATAGCTCTCAACCTGTTAGAGCAGGACATCTGGAGGACGCCTCACATACATGGGGGACAATGGCCCAAAATTAGTGACACTTTCTTAATATTGCTGTAACACACCTAAGTCATTGATAGCGCAGTAGCCTTTGCATTCACAAAAATACCCTGGAAGATGTCCGACACTCATATGTATGCTAGTATGTTCTAATGTCAGTCTTCACAGATTTGCCAATGATTTGCCAGACATAACACAACTCTATGAGTAAATTACTACAAATGTGAGGCACACATATGGTCAGTGTGCATAACACTGGACAGATGAATGGTATGAGCTCAGTATATCACATGCAGTTCAACACACACATCTGCAACAGTAGTTTACTATTCATATACCCTGTATAGGTCTCTCAGATTTGTGAGACAAACATGTATATCATAGTTGTATTCACAAGTAACATATGGATATCTATGACATCCCAGTAGCTGGTCTAGCAGTGTCACAGTCAGTATTGTTCAACAGACACTCAAGTAGTAGTCATATGTGAGCTATTCCTTCCTGGGATGACTCAGGGGCCTGAGCTGTGCAATATGTCACTGCAGACAGACCCAGATGCTATCGCCATAGGTGATGATCAGCAATATATCAGTACAGCAAGTCTTGGTGAGACATATTTGTTTAACATCCTATACCCCATTATTCCATAGCCCCTGCTGCATTCTATTACATGCTTACTTGTTTGACATACCTTTTTATCCCAAGTATTGTGGGCTTGGATTCCAATTCCTGTTTCTGTCTCTGTGTGTTTGTGTGTCACTCTCTACCCATGTAGAAGTATAGACCTGTTTTGCACAGGCAGCAGCTTTTGTTTTGTAGGCAATGCTCATGAGTATGTGATGGCCTGGGCACTAATTGGCATCCTCCACTTGCTAATTGCATACAGAACAGCTGTGCTGTTATTCCTATAACCAATGGCATGACAACACACTGCTATAATTGAGTACTTCATGTGGGAGTTGCCTCTTTTCCTTGTCTGCGAGGAGGACATCATGGAGGTGTGTGAACAACAGTATCACAGAGGGTAGTTAGAAATACCTCTTACAACAAAACATGTAGAGACAGCCCAACAAAATGGGGGAGAAGGTCCCAGACATAGGGACAAAATGTGAGTATTGCTGTTATACATTTGGATTCATGCTAGTTTAACAGTGTTTTTGTGGACATGGATATTCTGCATGGGTCTGACAGTGTTATGTGGTTGACATAGCTCTCAGCTGTAGGGCTATCTGCAGAATGGCCAGAGCTTTGACTCTTATGTTTGGTCTGTTCCTCTGACAGTTGCTGTCCTTGGCAAATCAGTAGCATACCCTGGGTATTTCAGTCAGTAAATGCTAACTTCCATTTGTGTTTCTGACTTCATATCCCACAGTTAAGATATGTTGCAACAAACCCTGTAACACCAGCAACTTTCACAGTTTATAACAGCAATATTTCAATTATGCCCCTGTGTTTAGGCCTCTGTCCCCCAACTATGTCAGACTTTGTCCAGATGTCATGCAGTAAGAGGTTGATAGGTATGGTGCATCATTAGTTAGTGCCTTCATTCCTGATATCATCTCAGTGATGTAGCAGAATGCCAGACATGTTATCAGGAAGAGACCATATATATGAGGACAGAGCCTGGACATTCTGTGGGCATCTGTACAGTTGAGGGGGGCTGTGTATGTGTAGCAATTGTTAACAGACTGTCAGGGCTGTGTAGCAGTGTAGTGTGTAAATGTTTGCTGCACTGTGTAGGGAGGGGGGGGTACATTTAAGTGTCATGGCTCCTTTTCTATCCGACTGTGCATGCTGCTCCAGTTTCTGGTGGTCTGTCGGCTGTATATGTTTGTAGGAGCAGACTGAGACATGTTCCATACCACCACAGGAATCAGACTACACTGTGATTTGAGGCAGTATATGTAGGGGTAGTGTGTGAGTGTCAGACATGATATTTATGTTCACACAGTCATTAAACTCTACTATTCATTTGTCTTACCAGTATGTCACTGTGACTGTGGTGAAATTGGTTGTGGGTATGCAGGCTCACACCGGTGATTGTTTTTCAATACTGTTACATCCCTATAGTGCCTGATATATTTGCAAATGCATGTGTAATTCCCCATAGCTGACTTGGGGTAGTGTTGTGTCCGACTGTAGTTTGGATGGTTCTTGGTGAAATGCTAAGCAGCTCAGTGTACTTTCCCTATTGTCATGCTATGTCCTGATATTCGTAGGATGTCCAGTTGTCTGGCTCATATCTTTGGTCTGGTCCCCATAAGTGTTGTGTATGTCTGACAAATCAGTGGGATGATGTGAGGATTTCAGGCACTAACAAATGAGAAGCAATTGATTCTTGGAGTTGTGCTATTTCAGTCAATATATGGCAGAGCAGACAGTGTTACTGTAGCAACTGTCTCAGCTTATCTAGTCAAGTATTTCACATATGCCCCTATTGTCATGGCTTTCTCCCCCCACCTTGTCAGGCTTGGTCCACATTAATTGCACTAGGGTGTTCTGAGCATACCTCTAAACCTGCCAGATTGTTGCAGAACATCCAGGTGCATTGCTCATATTTTGTCTGTTCCACAAATTATTCTAATTTCTCTGGTAAATCACTGTGATGAACTGAGGATCTCTGTCAGTAAATGATGACATAATTTCAGTTCTAGACTTCATATCCTTCAGAACATGTATGCTGAAACAGAGCCTGTTACTCAAGCCACTTTCTATATCTCTAAGAGCAATATTTGAAATACGTTCCTAGTTGTGGTCCATTGTCCCCCCCATTTTTACAGCCTTTGACCAGATTTCTTGCACTAACAGGTTGAGAGGTATGGTTCTGAGATATGAACGCATTACATGTTATGAGCCTGTGTATATATATATATATATATATATATATATATATATATATATATATATTTATTTTACATTTGTTAACCGGGATGGTCCGACTGGATACATGTCCATTTTCAGCGGAGTCCCGGGGAGAAAAGCTCCAAGTTACATATACATATTACAAATACTAGGAACATTGCACTTTGGTTATAGGCATTACAAAAATACATAGTCCAATAATTGAGGTTACAGACATACAAGCAGATTACAGACATAGTAATACAGCCATCCATGAGGCCTGAGGCTTACATTTCAATTCAAGTAATTGCTATTGATAACATATTACCTTGGGTTTAAGATAATTTATTTACACAATCAATACATTGAGTAGCTTTCGTGAAGGTTATCCCTGGTTAGGTGAAGAGGGATGGACGGGTAAGGACATTTATTAAAAGCGAAGTGGAGGGATGTGTGGGGTACTTGTCAGGGCTGGTACAGGGACATATCCAATGTGATTTGAAGTGGCTTTTAAGTTTGTATTTGAATATTCTTGGTGAAGACTCTAGGGTAAGGTCAGCTGGTAGTGAGTTCCAGTTTTTACCGACAGAGTTGGCGAAGAGGAAGTCGCCCACAGCATGGTTGGATTTGATTGTAAGTACTAGGAGTTTGGTGGATGCGCAGAGTGTTCGATTGTTGCTGTTGGGGCAGATTATGTTTTTTAGGGCTGGAGTAATTTCCAGATGGTGGAGCATTTTATGGGCAACTGTGAGCTAGTTGAGCTGTAGGAGGTGGGGTAGTTCCAGCCAGCCCAGGAGATTTAGGTTCCAGCAGTGGTGGGTACAGTAGGGTGTGCCAGTTGCAAATATGGCAATGTGGTTGTAACATGATGACAATTTCTTAAGATCAGTTTTGCTCAGGTGGGAGAAGAGAGGGGAGGCATAAAGAAGGGTAGCTAGAAGATGGGAGTGGGCAATTGCAATTCTAGCCTGGGGGGTGAGGAATGATTTGATCCTATAGAGACTACCAAATTTTTTATTGATAGTTTTTATAGTTTGATTGATGTGAACATCAAACCTGAGGCTGTTGTCGATCATGACATCCAACAGTTTAGTTTGGGTTGCTGGGGAGATGATGGTACCATTATTAGCTGTTATGCTGAACAGTGGTGAGGTGGTCCTATACATTGGGGTGAAGAGAAGTAACTTAGTTTTGCTGGGATTTAGTATTAGACGTTGGTTTAATAGCCATTTTTCAACCTTGTTGAAGGTGCTTTGGGTTATTGTGGTAAGATTTGCTGGGGTGGTGGCAGAGCAGATCAAGGTTGAGTTATCTGCATACTGAATGCAGTTAGCCTTTGGTATGACTGTGCTAAGTTCATTTATAAAGATAGAGAAAAAAAGGGGACCTAGTATTGAGCCCTGGGGGACTCCAAGTCTGATGGGGAAGTGTGAAGAGAGTTTACCCTGCCACAGTACTGCCTGTTGCCTGCCTTGTAGGTAGGAATCAAACCATTGGAGGGCCTGTTTGTTTAAGTTGTAGGCCTCCAAGCTGTTCATTAGCATTTTGTGATTCACCATGTTAAAGGCCTTGGATAGGTCTAGGATGAGAGTGGAGGTCAGTACATTATTGTTACGGTTGTGGATTATAGTGTTTGTGAAAGTGAAGAGGGCTGTTGTGGTGCTGTGATTAGGCCTAAAGCCATGTTGCGAGTTGGATAGTAGTTTGTTCTGTGTGAGATATTTCATGAGTTGAATATGAACACACTTCTCCGTGATCTTAGCTAGTGGTGACAAAATTGCTATGGGCCTGTAGTTAGTTCAGTGGAACTGCCCCCCTTGTGAAGAGGTATGGCATGTGAGATTTTCCATATGTCGGGGATGATGGCTTCTGATATGGTTCGGTTGATAAGGACAGAGATGGGGTATGCAATTGCATCTGCAGCCTTTTGTAAGTAGTCAGCTGGGAGGAGGTTGGCAGCCAGGGTGGTGGGTCTTAGTTTGCTAAGTAGGGTCTTAATGAGTTGAGTGGAGACTGGTTGGAGACTGAAGGGAGTTATGGCTTTGGAATTGGTTACGTTTGGATTAGAACCAGTGGGTGTGAGTTGGCTTGCTAAAGTTTGGATGGTTTCGATGAAGAAGGTGTTAAAGGAATTGGTAACATCTTCTGGGGGGCTTTGATTGGTGGCAGAGGGGTTTGGGGTGGTGGTTTGTCCTGGGTGGAGGAGTCGGTTTATTCCTGCCCAGAATTTCTGAGGTTTATATTGGTGTACTTGCTGTGGGTGGTAGTAGTAGTTCTTTTTATCTATAGTTATGAATTTTTTTCACATAATTTCTTAGTTGCCTAAATAAGAGTTGGTCAAGTTGGGTTTTAGTTGTCCAATAGGTGGCTTTATTTCTTAGTGCAATTTTGGTCCTAGTATCTTTAGTGAGCCAAGGTGCAGCACTGAACTTGGTTCTACTAGTCCAACTAGGGGCATGAAGGTCAAGAATAACCAGGAATTTGGCATTGAAGTATGTGACAGCTTCATCTAGGGGAAGTTTTTTTAGGGCAGACCAGTTGCATGCCTTTAGTTCATTGTTAAACTTTTGGAAATCAAAGTTTTTGTTGCTTCTTATAGTTCTACAGGTGGGTTAGTGACAGTAGTTAATCTTAAGCTTGAGTATATATGTGAGGCAGTGATCACTTAGATCATCTGGTAAGGTGCCTGCCTTATAGAGATGTGGGGAGTTGTTGATGAGTATCCAATCCAGGGTACTGGCTTTGTTTTGTGATTTACCTAGCCTAGTGGGTGAGGTTATGGTTTGGGTAAATCCATGGAGGTTTACATGGGTTGTCAGGGATTGAGAGGAACAGGCATTCCAGTAAATGTTGAAATCCCCAAGGATTATGGTTTCCTGTTGCTGGTTGTTATTGAGCCAGGTTAGGAACTCCTCAAGGGTGTCTGTGCTCTTCCTGGGGGAATGTAGACACAGACAATGTTTATGTTTTTTTAGTTGTTAATATGTAGCTTTGTGATAATGTCGGTGTTATTAAATGGGCAGGGTGCTGTTGGGTGTCTATGGTCTCAGATAAGATGGACTTATAGAATATTGCTACCCTCTGCCCTTTTTTTGGGCACGATCAGGTCTATGCATGTTGTACCCTGGTGGCAGGACTTCATTGTCCTTAGTGGCAGGTTTTAGTCATGTTTCTGTGAGGCAGAGTATACCTGGTGAATATACTGCCAGGAAGGCATGTAGGTGCCAGATTTTGTTATTAATGCTCCTGATGTTTAGATGACAGGCCAGCAAGGAGTCTGGGGGTCTATGTGAGGGGTCTATATTGGTTGGGGAATTGGTGGAGAGATTAGGGGCAGTAGTAGCAGTTGGACCAGGGTTTGGGTGGATGTCACCATCCATGGTGAGGTTATTTTTTATCCTAGCTATGAGTTTCCAGATCCTGAGTAGAGTAAAGTAATAGTACCTTGGTTTGGGATGGATATATTTAAGCCTGATAGGGACATAATTGGATGGGTTTGATGAGTTAAGAATATGGGAAGGGGAAGTTGAGCAATATTGTGTGTAAGTGAAGGAGTTGAGGTTCTGAATCTAGGATAGTGAAAGCCAAGGTATCCTGTGTTCTCATAGGATGAGAGTATATATGGGATGAGTAGCAGGGATGGCAGAAAGGTTAGCAATAAAAGTGTGGGGAATAGACATAGTAGTTAGGTTGAGATTTGGTACTAGTATGGGAGTCGAGGAGGGGGGAGGGGGACAAGTGGTGGCAGGTGGGGTTGGTTGAGCTTGTAGTATTGTTTGCTGCTGATTGGTTGTAAAGGAGTTGGGTGTGGCTAGATAGATATAAATTAACCAATAGTGGGGGTGTATATATATATATATATATATATATATATATATATATATATATATATATATATATATATATATATCAAAAACATTTTTCACATATGTATCTTCATAAATGTATATTTAAAAAGCAGCAGAAATTCCTACAGCTTAAATGGTGTAGTGGTACAGTGCTCTGACTTTAGTGTACATTGTCCCTGGCTTGACTAATTATTTTGTTGCTAGGCAGAACAGTGGCTGATGGAGACAGAGTGATTAAAGCAGTTTTAAGTGGGCTTGCGTGGGTCTGCACGATGCTAAACGATGCCAACATACGATTAACCGTACAGATGCTTAATCTGTTTTGGCATCACTTAGCATCACACGAACTCGCTTACTCCTGCTTACTCCCACTCACAACAGTGCTAATTCCTTTAAAAGAAAAGAAAAAAGGGTTATAGGACAGTAGTGAGAAAGGGACACTCAGAGAGAAAAACAATATGAAAGGTAGCTAGGGATGTGCAGGACAGGTGTAGGGAAGGTCCATAACTGTCCATTTGTAATACAGCAACAGCTGTGCATTGGTACAAAATTTGGAGGTGAATTTAAACACTCAAACCCCAGAGAGGGGGGTGAGAACAACAGAAATGTGTTGTCAAGCCAAATGGACCAGATTACATGTGTCCAGTGGACACCTGTGCGAAACGAACTGCTATGAATGGGGCGATGATTGTTGTGGTGAGAGATGCCTTTTTCCTTTGCTAAGGTGAGAGTGAGATGTTGGGGAAGGATTGCAGGTATGTCTGTTGAGGTAGGTTGGGTAGGGAAACAGACAAGACAGACAGGACAAGCAGACAGGGGTGTTGTATGACACATGTGGGGGTAAACACCTTGGATGGGGAGGGTGTTGGGAATCAGGGGCCCATGAGCCCCCATATGGATGCAGTGGGAATGACATCCCCACCTGCAGGCAGTCATGACTGCACCTTCACAGACCCAATGGTGGCTGTGCAGGGGGATGGACAGGAGGGGCAGCCTGTTACTCAATGTGTGCCAGGCAGCCCTCCATCTGGTGAAGCTGGCCACCCAACCCAGAGTGAATGACACTGGTCACCATACCCCGGAATTGATGGTAGGAGACGGGCTCATCTCTGTGACTGCACCCAGGTGGTGCAGGGCCTGCAGGAGATGAAGTTCCATAGTGGGTCCCAGACATGCTGGGGCCCACTGCAATGGCCAGATGGGGTGGGACAGGTGGATCCACTGGGATTGGCCTTCCCAAACGTGCTATGGTGTTGAGGTTTTCCAAGATATATTGCTTAGTCATGACCAAAACATTTCACTATTAGATTTAAAGGCATGCATGGGTGTTCAATTAACCCAAAACAACAGATGTGAAACAGTTGCATAGCAATAAGAACACATGCATAACTGGAACAACAGTAAGCATTGTAACAGCATGCCAGTAAAATTGATGGCAACAGGCCATCAACAATGGTATTTAAACAAGGTATGTCAACATGCAACCAATTAATTATATGAACAATAATGTAACAGATGTCCTAACATTAGGTTTGGTAACAACATACCAGT
The DNA here is from genome assembly GCF_019279795.1 of Protopterus annectens. Taxonomy (NCBI): domain Eukaryota; kingdom Metazoa; phylum Chordata; order Ceratodontiformes; family Protopteridae; genus Protopterus; species Protopterus annectens. The sequence continues at coordinate 522,920,619 of NC_056728.1, read as the reverse complement.
AGTATATGAATAATAATTAGTAATGCATATGAGGGGTGGGGGAGAGAAGAAAAGTCAATTAACAACTGCATAGGCCTGCATTTTTCCAACAGTACTGCTCAATACTCTAGAGGTCTGCCCTCACTTTACAACTACCTATGGCCTACATATGACCTACCCATATTTGTTAGGTGGGCCATGTAGAGGGCCTTCTGAACAACGGTGCAAAACTGTCAGGTTGCTACCAACCTCAGTGCACAAGTTGCCTCACACCTGAATGCATGCTCAGTTCATTATTATTGTCATACTTAGTCTGGATGACATCTGTCACAGCAGGGGGAGTGATGGCTCTTTTGGCATTCCGTTTGCAGTAATGCTTCTTGTACCGGTCAGTAATTGGGTGACTGCCTCTTGGGAGATGGCCCCATCAGTAGGGGGATGTAAGACAGTGGGCAGCTTGCAAGCATCCATACATCTGGTCAGCCACAGACCACTGCTATTGTCCTGTACCTCAGATAAATATATCTCAAACAGTAGAGGCCCCCAGACCGACCCTTAGGGTACACTGTTGTGGATGAATCTACTATTAGAGGTGGGTTCTACTACTTTGACTTAGTGGCTGCTATCATTGTGCCAGTTAGCTACCCATCTGGTAACCTACAGGTTGGTGCCTAGCTGTGTAGGCTTATGTATCCTGTTCACCTGGGGAATAGTGTGAGAGGATAGGGCTAGGTGAAGGTAGCCATTATTCTCCATCTTCCCCTCTTCTTTGTGTTTGTTGACCACTGCAGAGAGATCAATCAGGTTTTGCAGGCCGGATCTCCCTTTGACAATACCATGATGTGTGGGCTCAGGCATTTTGATGTTGCCAATGTCCCTGTTCATAATGTCCTTGATATTTCCTCCCATGCCCTTGCAGAGCAGGCTAGTTAGGCTGATAAGCATCATATTGGCTGGGTTGGTGGATTACTCCACCTTTGTGTACAGGGATGACAGTGGCTGTCTTCTGTGCAGATGGGATGACACTGGTGCTCAGGCTGTGGTTGACTACAGTGAGGAACGGATCTGACAGCCCATGCCTGTGTTCATGTGGGATGCAACCAGGGATGGTATCATGACTATGGAGACCTCTGTGTGTTGCCTTTGAGAGGGCATTACAGACCTGCTTCCTGATGATGAGGGGAGGTGGGTAGGTGCTGCACATGCACATGTATTCCACTGGGGGGACAGGAGGTGATGTTTACACTTCACCTGTCTGCTGCCGGTTGCCTATATCTATGTCATATGTGCATGAGGTGTTAATGACCACCACTACAGAGCAGATTTGTGATGTTGCCTCTGGAATTGCAGACACATGTGTGGAAGGCCTAGTGATTTGCCTTGGTGGATGTGTCCAAGTTACACTCAAGGACAGCCTTATGGTGCATCACCTGTGTCATTATTTGCTTGTACATACCAAGGTGACATTGCTTCCAATGAGGCACCTGTTCCTTCTTGGCCCATCCAGCAATTTTTTTCCATCTGCTATGGCATTTATGTATTGCTGCTGTCCACCATAGGCATTTACCCTACCTTGAGGGAGATGATGTTGTCCTGTCAGGTACTGCTGAGTCCATACAGCTATGTGGGTCCCCACACAGTATTGTGATGTGGGCCTGGACACTGCTGCTAGTTCTAACAAGTGGGACATTGGATGCACAGCTACTTCTACCTGCTCTGAGGGGATTTATAGTCATTTGTGTACAGTTCATTCTGTCTGACACTGTAAAGAAGTGGTGGGGGCAGGTGAGATGGTAACTTGAACAGTGATGTCTATGTAGTCAGATATTACCAAGGGGGATGGCACTGTAGGAGTGCTACAGTGGCTACACATGTTGGTTAGGAACAGGTACATGAGTTTCCCACCTGCTGTAGGAGTGTTGGCCATCTGATCCACTGCATTGCCATTGACAAAACCGAAGAATCTATGTGCATTCATGTTCAGGTGGCATAGGTCAAGCAGACTATGGTTGGGTATTTGAAGTCACCCAGGTGGAGCAGGGTAGACAATTGAAGCCTGACAGATTCCAGCAGGTCCCAATAGGTGTGGTGGAGCTAAGATTTTAGTTGGTATTTTGTCAACTAACTGCCATCAGGATGTCACCCGTTTGACATACTGCTTGGCCAGCCTGGAGGTGTGTAGGTGTATGCTGATGTTCAAAACTCCACCTCCTGTGGCCTTGTGGGCCTCCATTTAGGGTCTAAACAGTGATGGGATGATTGACCTGGCAAGGTTGGTGTGCTCTCCACAGCAAGAAATCAGGTGTCAGTGACTGCACAAATTTCAGCATCCTACAGGACAAGGCATGGTTGCATTGACATGGGTGTCATGGTAAGACACCTAGTTCCTGTTAGACCAAGACATCTGCACAAAGGCACACATCAGTTGTGCAAAGGCCAGTAAATAGTGTGACTTTATGAATCTAGCTGAAACACACTTATTTGCCAGCAAAGACGGTGTCACATTCACCGGTATACTGTGCAGGATATGACATCTGACAATGAAATGTATGCTAATTTGTTATGACTGCAGTCTTTAATGGGTTGCCAGTGATGTACCAGACAATACACAACTGTCTTAGGCATTGACTATAAATATGAGGCAGACATTTGGTCAGTCGGCAACACTCTGGACAGTTGGCAGGTATGGGGTCAGTATATCACATACAGTTCAACACACACATCTGCACCTATCATGTAGGATGCACATACCCTATGTACATCTATTACATTTGTAAGACAAGCATATGTATCAGAGTAGCATTCACAGGTGACATATGACTAATTGAGTGAGCAAATGTCCCAATCCATAATAATCAAACACACTTTAACGAAGTGCTTTTATCGAAAATGTGCTTCCGTTAAAGCATGTTACAAAAAAAAAACACTACATTTACATTTTATTAGGGGGGCTTCACCCCCCTGCACCCCCCATATGGGGTGCTGTGCACCCACACCTCCCCTACTTTAATTTTCTCCCTCTGAGACCACACTACAGTGGGGAAAAGGGAAATTTCCCTTACCTGCACCATAGTACAGCCTCAGCAACAGGCATACTTACACGAAAGTGCTTCTTCGGTGAAAAGCACTTTTGCGTAAGTACACCCGGCCGTTTGAGTTTTGGTTGTTTGCTCACTCGAGCAAACATCCTAGATCTGACTAATTTGAACATCCCAAGTAGCTGGCCTACCAGTGACATACTCAGTATTGGACAACAGAGACTCCATTAGTAGTCATACATTAGCTGACCTTTGCTGGGGTGAGTCAGGGGCCAGAGATGTGCTCCATGTCAATGCAGGCAGGGCAAAGAGAAATGTCCATAGGTGCTGGACAGCAGCATGTGAGTCCATTAGGTCTTGTTGCAGCCTAGTGTTTAAAGTCCCATTTGACATCATTGCAATCCCCCTTTTGCATTTCATTATATGCTTACATGATTGACATACATGTTTTAGTGCTCAGAAGTTACCTTACACCAATGCAATTGGTTAGGATTGTGTAGTCAGTCACAGTCTGTCTTTGTGTAAATGAGTTGAGAGCTGTGTTGCATAGGCAGCAGCTTGCCTTTTGTAGGTACTGGTCATGAGCAGGTGATGGCCTGTGCAACAATCAGTGTCTCTCACTTGCTACTTGCATCCAGAGCTGCTGTGTTGTCTTTCCATTTGCCAAAGCCATAGCAACACAGTGGTATAATTAGGGCCTTGCCCCTTTTCCTTACCTGTGTGGAAAACATTATGGAGGTGTGGAGGCTACAGCTTCACAGACAGTAGCTGGGAATACCTCTCAGGAGAGGACATGTGGAGACAGCCCAGCAACATGGGGAACAAAACTCCAGAATTGGGTACAGATTGTAAGTCAGTAGTGCTGTTATACACATAGAGGATAGCTAGTTTAACAGGGTTCATCTGGACATGCATTTTCTGTGTGACTTAACATCTGACAGTGATATGGCTCTCACATACCTCTCAACTGTCTTGATGTCCACAGACTGCCCAGGGGTTCACCTGTTATGTTTAGTCTGTTCCTCAGACAATGTCTGTTTTTGTGGAAGCAGTAGGATAATGTGAGGATTGCAGTCAGTAACTGTTGACATCCATTGTTGTTTCAGACATCATATCCTTCAGGGATGTTTTGTTACAACATAGCCTATGACACTGTCAACTGTTTCAGTTTGTAACACCATTATGTGAGATATGTCCCACTTTCCAGCCCTCTGTCCCCCAAGCATGTCACGCTTTGTCCAGATGTCTTACAGTAAGAGGGTCAGAGGTATGGGATATCATTATTTATTGACTGCACTCAAGGTATCATCCCATTGACTTAGCCGACTCCTGGATGTGGTATGCGGCAGTGGCCATGAATATGGTCTCACACCCTGGATATCCTGTGGAAATCTGTACATATGAGAGTTATGTATGTCTGGCCATTGTGAAGCAACTCCCAAGACTGCATAGCAGTGTTATGTGTAGATGTTTGTTTGGCTGGGTAGAGAGAGAGTAGCAGATGTGAGTGTCAAGACCCTTTTTCTATCTGATTGTGCATGCTACTACTACTGCTGGTGGTCTATCGGGTGTGCATGTTTGTAGGGCCAGACTGAGAAAGATCCTTTAAAACCTCAGGATTAACAATACACTGTGAGTTGGGCCAGTATCTGTCAGTGTATTGTGTGACTAGGAATCAGGATATGTTCGTTCAAACAGTCATTCTACTCTAAAATTCATTTGGGGTACTGGTATGTTGTTGTGACTGTGGTGCAAATATTTGTGGGTGGACATTTATGGACCACTATCTGCTTTTCCTTACAGTTCCATCCCTGTAGTGCATGATATATTTGGATATACATGGGTAATTGTCCAGAGCTGATTTGGGTTAGTGTTGTGTTGGTCTTACTGTGGTTCAGAAAGTGCTGGGTGACATGGTTGGTGGCTGTCATGGGTTTTCATTCTGATACATGACTATGGTCATATCTATCCACTATCCAGATGTCTAAACACTGTCCTGATGTGTGCCTCATATGTTTTTTCTGTTGGCCACAACAGTTGTGGATTTCTGGGAAATCATTGGGATGATGTGAGCATTGGCATGAGTAAATTTTGACATTCATTTGGGTTTCAAACCTGGAATCTGTTTGGCATTGTATGTTAAGGCACTCCATGCCACTCTAGCAGACTTCTAAGCATATGACAGTCATATTTCAAACATGTCACTATTGTTTGTTCTTTATCCCCTGCCCCCCGCATTTGTCAGGGGTTTCTGCAGATTTGTTGCAGTAAGAGGTTGATTGTCTATATATATCTCTGTATGAATATATATATATATATATATATATATATATATATATATATATATATATATATATATATATATATATATATATATATATATGGGTCTACTTCTCTTAATCGACAACACAGTTTGTCGAGTAACAGAAGATGGAACCCACTTCAGTGAAAGTGCACATCATCGAAAGTGCACTTTTGCTGAAGATGATTGTCAAAAAAACAAAAAAATTAAATTGAAACTGTTTATGCAGGGGGGAAAAGCCCCCCTGAACCCCCCATACCCCCTACTTAAATATACCAACTCAGAGATCGCACAACAGTGGGGAAAAGGATATATTTCCTTATCCCCACTGTAACCGGCTTCAGCAAAAGTACACTTTCAATATTGTGCACTTTTGCTGAAGTGGGTTTAATCTTCTGTTACTCGACAAACTGTGTTGTCGATTAAGAGAATTGAATCCATATATATATATGTATATATATATATATATATATATATATATATATATATATATATATATATATATATATATATATATATATATATATATATATATATATATATATATATATATATATATATATATGTATATATATATATATATATATATATATATATATATATATATATATATATATATATATATATATATAGCTGAGAAGAACAACAACGAGATAACCGACACCGGAAGATCAACAACAGAGAAGACCGACAGTTGAGAATCCCGACGCTGAGAACACCGACATGTTAAGGTAAGTGTGCGATAGGGATGGACATTAGGGTCAGGATGTGGGTAAGGTAAGTGTGTGATAGTGATGGAAATTAGGTTTAGGGGCAGGTTAAGTGAGTTAGGGTTAGGGTGCAGGTAAGTTTGCGATAGTGACGCACTTAAGGGTTAGGGGCGGATTAAGTGAGTTAGGGTTAGTGTGCAGGTAAGGTAAGTGTGCGATAGTGACAGACTTAAGGGTTAGGGGAGGATTAAGTGAATTAGGGATAGGGTGCGGGTAAGGTAAGAGTGCGATAGTGACGGATTTCAGGGTTAGGGTTTGGGTTAAGGTTAGTGCATATATAGTTGTGTATGTAAGGTTTAGTGTAGGTTTGTAAATTATTTGGTGTGCCTGTGTTGTGTGTGTGTTTTTCGGGAAAGTTATTTGTTTTCTTGATTGTCAGGATTGTGGTTTGTCGGGCATGTGAAGTTCCGTGTGTTTTTGAACTTTTGGTTTTGTCATTTCGGTTATTTCATTGTCGATGTTTTGGCGTGTCGGTGTTATCAGGTAGCCCCTTATATATATCTATATATATATATATATATATATATATATATATATATATATATATATATATATATATACATCATGTATATGTATATATATATATATATATATATATATATATATATATATATTTATATATATGGATTCACTACTTCGAAACAGTGTATGGAATGCACACTGCAGCAAAAGTGCACTCAATCAAAAGTGCACTTACGCGAAGTTCAGTACAACGAAAGGGCGTTGTACTGAACTGCTGTGCAGTACTCACGGACCTTAGGGTTAGGGCATGGGTCATGATAAGGGGATAGGGCTTACCATTACCCATGCCCTAACCCTAAGGTCCGTAACAACTGCAGCGAAGTGAAGGACATAGCAATGCCCTCCACTATAGTGTGATCATCACGAACCTTAGGGTTAGGGTAAGGGGATAGCTTTCCTAACTATCCCCTTACCCTAACGCGTGCCCTAACCCTAAGGTCCGTGAGTATCGCACCATAGTGGAGGACATAGCTTGTTTTTTGATGTCCTCCACTGTGCTTTCGGTGAAGTGCACTTTTGCGGAAGTTCATTTTCGTTAAAGTGAACTTTCTTGTAAGTGAGGCTTCCTTTTACAAGTTCGAAGTTGTGAACTTTCGTTCTTGTAATAGGAATACATATATATATATATATATATATATATATATATATATATATATATCTATATATACGTACATAGATATATGTATATAACAGCACTACAGATGTATAATTCCCCCTTATGTCGAATGACTGTTGTGCATGATATGTTTGTATATGTTCACACACACACACACATATATATATATATATATATATATATATATATATATATATATATATATATATATATATATATATATATATATATATATATATATATATGGTTCCCTATCAGAAGCCTGAAACACTATAAGCCTGAAAATCAAAATCCTGAAACCAAAAGCCTGAAAATTCAAAATCACGAAAACCCAAAATCCTGAAACTCAAAATCCTGAAAACACAAATAATGCTAATATGTCACTATAAAGACACTAATATCTACCAACTGACCCTGACCCTAACCCTAACCCTAAGGTCCGTCACTATCGCACACTCACCTGACCAGCGCCCTAACCCTAACTCACTTAAACGCCCTAACCCCAATATTTGTCACTATTGCATACATGCCTAACCTGCGCCCTAACCTAACTCACTTAAACCGCCCCTGACCCTAACATAAAACCAACCACACTTACCTGAACCCAACGCATGACCTAACACCACAGGGCTAACAATAGCAAAGCCACAATGACGTCAGTATGTCCATTTTGTGTTTTCAGGATTTTGAGTTTCAGGATTTTGGGTTTCGGGTTTTTAATTTTCAGGCTTTTGGTTTCAGGATTTTGATTTTCAGGCTTATAGTGTTTCAGTATATATATATATATATATATATATATATATATATATATATATATATATATATATATATATATATATATATATATATATATATATACATAGATATATATGTATATATATATATATATATATATATATATATATATATATGTGTATATATAATAGTACTACAGATATATAATTCCCCCTTATGTTGAATCACTGTTGTACATGATATGTTTGTAAAAACATTACAGATTCCTACAGCTTGGATTGTGTAGCATATGCTGCTGTGACTGTTGTACACAGGGTCTTGAGTGCCAGACTAGGAGCTGATTACTTTTTTTCATTAATGTTAAATGACCAGAATGAATGATATGTTTGTAAAAACATTACAGATTCCCACAGCTCAGATAGTGTAGTGATACATTGCTGTGATTGTAGTGCACAACATCCTGGGTTTGAGACTTCACAGGGCTGATTACTTTGTTGCTGGGCAGAACAAGGGCTGATGGAAACAGTGATTGAGGCACTTTTAAGCAGCTGTAAGTGGGTTTGTGTGGTTTTGCTTGGTGCTAAGCTTTGCTAAGAGGTGGTTAAACCCTCTTAGCTTCACGTAGCACCACTTACACCTTCGCTAATTTTTTTTAAAGAAAAGAAAGAAAGGGTGCTAAAAAAGTGGTGAAATAGGGGCAAGCAGAGGGTAAAACTTTATGAAAAGCAGCTAGGGATGTGCAGGAGAGATGTATGAAAGGAACATAGCTCTACATTTCTTCAGCAGCAACAGCTGTGAATTACATGTATAGAATTTGGAATTTGCAGTTTCACACCCCACAGGGAGGGGTGTTGGTGACAGACATTTGCAGATTAATCTGTGGGTTGATTGATTAGTTTCTCTGTACATGGGGGTGAAATGTAGAGCTATGTATGGGGCAATGTTTTTTTTTGTGGGACAGATGCCCTTTTTTTTTAAGGTAAGAGTGGGATGTTGGTGAAGGGCTGTAGGTACTGTATGTTTGGGAAGGTAGGTTGGGTGGGATACGTTGCATTTGCAGACAGACAAGACAGCAGATAGGGGTGTATATGAGACATGAGGGGGTAAACACTTTTGACGGGGAGGGTGGTTGGAATCCGAAGCCAATGAGCCCCCAAATGGATACAGTGGGACTGAGGTCCCCACCCATGGGCAGTCACCACTGCGTCTTCATGGCCTTGAAGGTGGCTGTGCTGGGGGCTAGACAGGCGGGGCAGCCTGCCCTTCAAGTTGCTTCAGGAAGCCCTCAATCTGGCGCAGCTTGCCACCCAACTCTGATCGGATGGCGTTGCTCACCAAACCCTGGACCTGACTTCAGGTGACAGGCTCCTGTCCGTGCCTGCGCCTGGGGAGGATGACCCCATCCCCAGATGTGGTTCCACCCAAAGGTGGTGCAGGAACAGTGGACAAGGAAGGCCCGGGATAGATCCCAGATGTGCTGGGGCCCACAGCCACAGCCAGATGAAGTGGGACAGGTGGATCTGCTGGGATCTGCCTTCCCAAATGTGCTATAGTGTTGAGGTTTTAAAGAATATGTTGTTTAGTCATGTGCAGCACATTAGTTATAACAGCATGCATGGGTGTTCCAATTAACCCCATGAAACAGATTTGAAACAGTTGCATAGCAAAATGAACACATACATAAATGGAACAACAGTATACATTGTAACAGCATGCCAGTAACATTGACAGCAATAGGCCACCAACAATGGTATTTGAACAAGGTATGTTAACATGCACCCATTCAAATATATGAACAGTAACAGAACACAAGTCCCAACATTAGCTTTGGAGTAAAACATACCCATAGTATATCAATTTTAGTATTGATCCAGATGAGGGGTAGGGAAGACAAAAAAGTCCATTAACAACTGTTTATCTTTCTAGTTCCCACAGCAGTACTGCTCAATACTCTATGGGTCTGCCCTCACTTTACATCTGCCTATTTCTCATAGTTTCTGTAGCACAAACATACCTATTAAACTGTCAGCCTGGAATGGTATGGAGCAAACTGTGACAACTCTGGGTACATGCCTAGAGGGGACTCATACATGTCAGGGTTATATATCTGATACAGGAGGGGTACCCTGAACTGCTATGTGACTATGCTACTGGCATACTTCAACTGGTTTGCTATCTCTGTACAGAGTTATTGGCAGCAGTGACCACTAGCCATAAAGGTGTGACACATGAGAGACAAGTATCGGGAAGAATGCATGTTGTATGTACTTATCCTGCTGTCATTTGCATGTATGTGGTGGGACATTTGAACAGTTGTACACAGTTTATTATTATACCCTTCATACAGCTACTAACAACATTTCCTTACCTGTGCAACCTGTGGAGAAAATATCTGTTAACACTACCTGACTGTTTTTACATTTATTGTTGTTTTTTTTATGTGGAGATAAGCACACATCTTAGTACTATTCCCTGGATTTAAACCATGTCTGGGTGTGCAAAATTAACAACTAAGCTATTTCTCATCATACTGAGCTACTGGGTAACTGTTGTTTCTTGTTTCACTGGTTTCTGCCTAATAGTCTCCTGGTTAGACAGTCTGAACTTATAATCCTGTGATGCATGCATGACAAATAGTTATTATAGTGTGCATTGATCCTTTGGATTACTACAATCTGGAAAACAAAGGTTAACACAAGGCAATGCTGGATGGAACAGATTTTTAAACTTTAACATTACTATTCAGGGTTCAGAGCTTAGTGCAGTATTCACATTTCAGTTTTATCTTGTTTTACAGCTCCACCATTTACAGTTTTTCTTCCAACTGGTTCACAGAACTACCTGAGTTAATGTATGCTGTCACAGCCACATTTGCTGTGAAGAACCTGTATACATTATATATATATAAATACACACACACACACATATATATATATATATATATATATATATATATATATATATATATATATATACATATACACACACACACACACACACACACACACACACACACACACACACACACACACACACACACACACACACACACACACACACACATATATATATATATATATATATATATATATATATATATATATATATATCTACACATACATATATACACATACACATATATACATACATAATACTTTGCCAGGGATGGCTAAAACCTTGTTCACCCCATTGTGCCCTTTCTAGGCAAAGTGAGTCTTCTAAGACTTCCAACATAACAACAAAATCAGGACAACAGTGATGTATTGCTGCTCAGTATTAGTAGCCGTAACGTAAAACATCAGATCCTACAAGTACTACATACTCTGGAAAATGTTAATATATACATAATGAAATACACTTGGTTCAAGACCAATGAAAGCATTCTATTTACTGGATGGCTTCAAAGTCTATCACTCCCATAGACTTACTGTATTAGAAGTAGCCACTAAAAGTGTCAGTGTCCCTATATTTAAAAAAAACAAACCTCACTTCCAGACTTCTTAGACAAGATAAGGATTTGAAGCTATTCCTTGTTCAACAGACTATAAATAAACCTATTTTCTACATCATAGCTTATGACAGGACCCCCTCTATATTCCCCTCAGCCCATACCTGCAACCTTTACATTATGGACTCCCAAATGCATTAAGCCAAACACCATTCTCCCAGATTACTTCAACTATCCTAATATCTAGTAGGAGAATTATACATCCTCAAAGATGTATTTACAGAGATATCTGGACATCATAAATGCATACTGTGTTCCCACTCAGTCATTACTATCCAGTAGCCAGAAGCTCCTCTCTGTCCACAAACATGTCATATCTGCTGGGCATGCTCTGTACTTGTACCATGTTGCTAAGGCCTGGAACTCCTTACCTGCATCCATCAGGTCAGTAACCCCCCCCCCCTCCATTCTGAAAGACTTCCTAGCCAAAAGCTGGCTCCATTCTTGCTCAACCCCAGGCTAAACTATATCTCTAAATATAAACAAGTACCTGTTCATACCTTACACCTCCTTACTCCCCCTTTTTCACTCACTTCCTTTCTTCAATTGATTTGGTGGAACCCCAGTATAAACAAGCTCTATAATGAAAGAAAAAAAACTTATTGTAAGCAAAAACTAATCTGTCTCTCAAGAAGCCAAAATGGTCTTCCTAAACTAAAGTAGGAACTCTCATTACTGATTAAGTCAATCAAAGCCAGATATGAGGTAAAAATAGCCATCTAGGTGAAAGATAACCACAAAGCCTTCTTTAACTATATTAGACATCTCAAAAACAATGCACTGTGTAGAGCTAATAGTAAATTATATCACATACTCAGACCTAGAAGACATAGCCAACCCACTAGCAGGCAAATTAATCTCCAACTTCACCCCCCTCCAGTATTCTCAGATCAAGTATGCACATCTATTTCCTTTCTTTGAATTTTCCAAGAACAAGTTCTCAAGGCACTATCTAAGCCCAAGAACACTACATCTGTGGGACCAGGTAACATATCAAGCAGTCTTTTGGCAAAACTGAAACATGAATTGCCAGAGTCCCCTACAGAAACTATTCAACATTAGCCTCAAAACAGACTGTGTGCTAAATGAAAGGAGAACAGCAACAGATATTGCCTTGCACAAAAGTGAGGCTACAACAGACCCAAGTAACTGCATACCAATAAGCCTCACCAGCCTTATCTGTGAGACTATGGAAAGGATCATTATAGAATTAATAAACAGGGATATAGCTGACGTACAGACTGTTGACTCAGTCCAGTTCAGATTCATCAAGGTCTGGTTTTATATAGTTAACCTGGTTGACTTTGAAAAAGTCACTGAGCAATGGCTGATGGCATATGCAGTGCACACTGCATATCTGGATCTTGCAAAGGTGCTTGACACCATCCCACGCTAAGACTACACAGATAAACTCTTTCAGCTAAATAACTCCTAGGTAACTTACTGGATAGCAAACTGGATCGCAGATAGAATGCAGAAAGTAAGGGTGGGTGACTTCATCTCCTCTAAAAGACCTGTTGATAGGGAGTGCTTCAGGATTCAGTTCTTGGGCTTCTTTTCTTTGGCATTTACTTCTTGTTTGTCAGAGCTAACATTAAGGGAATGTGGCTGACCAAGTTTGTAATGGGCTGCAAACATGGTGCTATTATAAACTCCCCAGAGGACAACAGGATCCTACAAGAAGGTCTGTACCAAACAAATAGCTGCTGCCAAAACCATGAATTGAAACAAAATGCCAAGAAACACTAATGTATATCCTTTAGTACACATGACTTCCTTTGTAACTACCACATTGACAACGGCCCCCTAAAATCTGACCCCCACTGGTAGAGATTTGGGAACCTATGTTAACAATGAGATGTCCTTTGATCACCACATAACCATATTGTAAGACATTCTTTTTAATTGCACAAATTATATCAAAGGGCATGGAGACCAGATCCATGTATATAATCACTCCTCTGTACTCGACACTCAGTAGGCCAATCATTAAGTACAAAGTTACTTTTGGTTTGTACCTATCCAAACCTTGGCATGTTGGAATGACCATAACATTTCCTCATTAAAAATATCAAGGGCATAAATCATAGGAAATAGACAAACTGTTTCAAAGCCTTGTCTAAGTCTCAGTGTTATACAGACTACTTTGACACAATATCGGCCTTATGTTTAGTGCCTCAACAGAGCCTGTTCTAGCAGACATATTACACATTAGAAGTACAATGGTATCAGAAACATCCACAGAAGGGACCTCAATCATTTTTGCAAGATTAATAGAACATTTTGTGGGATAGGTATGTATCACAGAAAATACAGCTTCTATAGAAATGACTTCCCCTCCACATAAAGTAGACTCTCTTACGCTATTCAAATGTCACATGGATAAATGGATGTTTAACTAGAAATTCACCCCTGGTTTAGCATCAATGGACAGGGGAAATAAGCATCCAACATATATTTGTGTTTTTCATCCTTAGAGATTCATAATGCAAGATATAAGGGCTAATAATTACAATGGGAAAGCATGGCTAGGCTTCTTAAGATTCTCAGATATCAGTAGCCAAGTAAGTACCTATGAACTGATAAATATATGAACAGATAAAAAATGGCATTCATGTAATGTTAACAACCTGAATTACTGGCTTCAGTTTGTTGTTCTCTTCATAGGTCTTTCTTATATATTTTTTGTGTATTTAGTCATTTGTTTTACCTTTCCATAACATCTTTTTATGTAATGTCTCATATCATGACTATCAGGACTAATCTAAACCATTGACAACTTTTGTCTAACTCTTTAGCTTTGTATACACTATAGATATGTAAATGTGTGTGTGTGTGTGTGTGTGTGTGTGTGTGTGTGTGTGTGTGTGTGTGTGTGTGTGTGTGTGTGTGTGTGTGTGTACATCTCTCTCTTTATATATTTTATATATATATATATATATATATATATATATATATATATATATATATATACATATATATATATTTATATATATGAGGCTAACCAGTCACAGCTAAGATTGACTTCTGAATTGTCAGCCCAGTTTGGTCAAAAATGCAGAAGGTCAACAGGTGTTCAGTAAAGGATAATTCCTGGGGAAGAGGAATATTCCCCTTCACAAAGAATCATTACTATACATACACACACGGATTCACTTTAGAAGCTCGAAATACTGAAATGTCGAAATTCAGTATTTTGAGCCCATAAAGTGGAATCCTGAAAAGAGTGAAAGCTCAGAAGTGTAAATTGCAAAACCTCGAATACCGGAGATTTTGAATTTCGCGCTTTTGAGGTTCCGCTGTGGTTACAGATTCAGGTAAGTGTGTGTGCATGTGTTAAGGGATTTGGGTAGGGTCTGTGGTATGTGTTAGTGTGTTTTGTTGCTGTGATGTTTGCGTGCGAGGAGAATGCAGCTTGTGTGGTGGTGTGTGTGTGTTTGTGTGTAGTGCGACTTCGGAGTTAGAATATTTAAGTAGGGGTGTGGGGGGTGCATCCCCCCTCATCAGGGGTGCAGGGGGGGCTTGTCACCCTGCTTTTATGTAGTAGAGAGGTTGTGTTTGTATTTGGGGAGGATGGTGTGTGTGTGTGTGTGTGTGTGTGTGTGTGTGTGTGTGTGTGTGTGCAGTAGTAGCATGAAATTCAAAATCTGCGAGATTTTGAATTTCGCGCTTCTTTTTTTTTCAATAATAAATCTTTATTGTTTTATCATTTTCAATACAAATTCCAAACAAATACAAGATTGAAAATAAAAACCAACTAATGTATCTAACAATAACACCATAACATATATACAATATTTACATGAATGCTTCCACCTGCAACACAAGTTTATACAAAAAGATATAAAAATAATTGAGATTAGTTCAAGTATTACACAATTTGTTGTTACAAAGTTATCTTACAGAGTATAAATAACTCATAATAGATTTAGGTTTAAAATATTACGCTAATATGATATTAACACTTGTTCCCATATTTTCGGGTTATTGATATTTTTATAGTGTTGATGTAGAAGTAATTTGTGGGCTAATATATTTCTCATAGCTAGAATTTTAAAGTTATCCCATGAAGTCTGGGATGGGTTTAACCAATTAGTAGCTATATATAGTTTCATTAATAAGAAGATATTAATAATTATGATACATAGTGATCTAGAAAGTTCTTTTGGAGGGATATGCAAAATCATAAATTTCCATGAAAGTGTTGTACTTTGATAACCCATCTTTTGAAGTTGTATTTTTAAAGAGTTCCAAAGTTTATAAATGCATTTGCAGCTCCAGAACATACGAAGAAGATCAACAGGTTGGTCTTTACAGAATGGACAATTTGGAGAGTTTTTAGAATTGAATTTATGCAGGCTAAGGCGTGTATAATACGCATTATTCCAAATCATAAGCTGAGTATACATCAATTTTTGAAGAGAGATAGATTTTGTTGTCAAATCTATTGCTTTTATTATTTGACTTTCTTCTATCAGTGGGATTTTCTCTTTCCAATATTTCGATAAAAGAACCTTATTCTGAAATTTAAACTCTTTTATTAATTTATTTGATACGGTTATAAATTTAACATCTTGTTGAAGAGCTTGCCACAAATTTGAGCATTTGGTTAAATCCTCATCTCTGGGTTTAAAATTCTTAAAGTAGCTTGTAGAGAGTTCCCTAATTTGTCTCAATATAACTAGATAATTTTTAGGTAAGTTTAATTCTTGTCTTATTTGATTAGCTGAAAATTTGAGATATATATAAATGTCAATTAAAGTTAAATTAACTATTAATGGGAATTTTTTAAGATCTATTAATTGATTATTTAATCCCAAATTAGGGTTCCTACGAAAGGGTTGAAAAAACATCATATGTTGAGCAAGATCTAATGATTGAAATACATTTTTTATAGATGTTATATATACTTTAATGTGGTCCATTATCCCATATAATTATCTTTTCCTAGAAAGGGTAATGCTTTAGGATTAATACTCAAATTTAATATATGTTTATAATTCAAGAATACCAATGTTGGTGCCCACTTAGTGCTACATACATCATAATTAGCAATTCTTAGGAGTCTATTAGAGTTTATTATTAAATAGTAAATTTCAAAATTTGGTAAATCCAATCCCCCTCTATTTTTTGGTGTCATTAATTTATCATACGATATCCTTGTTTTCCTTGGCTCCCAAATAAATTTAGCCAATTCTTTATGAATTTATTTAAAAAAATTCTTCAGAATTGCTACTTGAGCAGATCTAAATATATATAATAATCTTGGTAATATATTCATTTTAATAATTGAGACCTTCGCCAATACTGGTAATCTTAAATTATTCCATCTCCCAAAGTCAGAAATTATTTGATCCCAAACTGTTTTAATGTTAATAGTATAAAAATCTGTATCATCTGTAGAGAAAACAATACCCAAGTATTTGATATTATCGAACATTACCTGTCCCACCAGTGGCAAAAGCGAGAAAGGTTTGGGAGTTCTTAAGGGGAAAATATTTGTTTTTTTAAGATTAATTTTATAATTAGATATTTCTGCAACGTCATCCACTGCTTTTAATAATTTTTTAGTGTCTGAAATTGGAGTTGTACAATATATATTGAGATCATCCACAAACGCCGCCATTGATATTTTTGTTCCATAAATTATTGGGGCATTATGGTATACCTTCTGTTTAATATATAAGAATAAGGGTTCCAGATATATATTAAATAATAACAGGGACAACGGACAACCCTGACGTGTTCCATTTTTAATCTGTATTCTTTGAATTTCGCGCTTCTGAGTTTTCTATGTTTCAAAAATTCGACTTTATAGCTTTGAAATACTGAATTTCTACATTTCAGTATTTCGAGGATATAAAGTGAATCAGCAATGCAGATGGTCAACAGTTGTTCAATAAAGGATAATTCCTGGGGAAGAGTGGGAGAGAATATGCCGCTTCACAAAGAATCATTACTATACATACACACACACACACACACACACACACACACATATATATATATATATTATATATATATATATGTATGCAAGTCCAGAAATAAAAATGAAAATTGCTAGCATTCACTGGGTAAAACCACTGTGGTGTAAAATGAATAAATGTACATAAAAAGAAAAAATATAAAAAGAAAAAATATATACACCATCAGAGGTAAAACACAGCTGCAACTCGATGAGGACAAACACTCAGCCAGTCAAAAAAATAAAAATCCACTATTTATTCCAGCACAAAAATAGGTAAGCGCTTTCGCATTGGAGCTTCATCATACCTTTACAAACAGTAACCTATCTTTTATACAAAACCATCTCATCTAATAAATCAATTAAATAAAATAATTAAATAATCAACACTTAAAGTCACAGTAAAGAAATACAGAGTAATAAAGAACAAAGTTAAAAATGAGGACGTTACACAATACATCCTTACAATCTACATTCTAAAAATCACTTTAAACCAAAAAACATTCACAAACTATAAACTCAACAGAAAAAACTAAAAATAAAAACCATCAAAGACTTCATTTACGAAGTCTTCTTTTCTTCAAAACTGGCTTAATAGAAGCTCTTTCATTAAGGCCACTGCCTCGATCTGCTCTTAAAAGAACAATCCTCCTTGTTTCCTTATACTCAGTATAAGCAATAATATCCCCTTCTCTGATGCTAGGTGTAACAGTTTCAATCACCTGAAATTTAAATGTATGAGTGCACCCAAACTCAGTGGCATGCTTGGCAAGTGCATTATGTGGGGACCCCTTCCTAATGTGATAGAGATGTTCCTTCATTCTATCACACAGGAGTATGTTGGTTTTCCCAACATAAAATGCACTGCATGCCACACACTGAGCCAGGTAAACCACATGTGGGGGTCATACAATTGTTAACCCCTCTGAAATAAAAATCCCTACCAAGATCAGGGTGATGAAAAACACCAGATGAGTCAATATAACCACAAAAATTACACGAGTCACACGCTACCATGGAACCACGGTGAAACCTATCAACATTATTGTGTGTCCCAGAACATAGTAACCTCTTCAGGTTCATATGATTTCTATACCTAAAAGTGGGAAAACTACCCACAATATTGCTAATATCATCGTCCACTAAAAGAATGGACCAATGATGATGGAACAAATCAGTGACTCTTCTGTAATCATTAGTATAAAAAAGTGGAATCTTAGTCTTATTGCCACTAGTAGATGGGGAGAAATTATTCAATTCTGGAGGCAAACCAAAATAAGAACATGCCCTAGTGGACCTTAAATCAAGAAGGTCAGACCACTGTCTACTCAGCTCATCCCTGGTATAGCCCCTATCCAGAAATTTCTTCTCCAGGCTGGTCATTTCCTTCTGAAATCCCACTAATGAGGGATTTAATCTCGAT
This sequence comes from Protopterus annectens, assembly GCF_019279795.1. NCBI lineage: Eukaryota > Metazoa > Chordata > Ceratodontiformes > Protopteridae > Protopterus > Protopterus annectens. Next base: position 522,901,761 of record NC_056728.1, on the reverse strand, counting down.
GCTCTCCGACCCTGTCCCCTGATGAGATTCTTAAAAATTAACCTGGATGCATACTAGACCTGAACAGGAACGCATTCCTATGGCATGTCTTCCGATGGATCCCTGTATTAATCAGGTGATCATCCAACTACTCAACAATGAAATCCCGGTAACTAATCCTTTCATAAGAAGGACTATAGGTGAACTGTGAACTTTAGACAAACAGTCAAATTGTTCACAATCCCAAAGAATCTATCAAACTGTTCAGATGTCCCCCGCCACAGCACAAATAAATCATCTACAAAACGTCGGTAATAAATGACGTGATTAACAAAAGCTGTTAGTGGAAACAGAAACTCAGATTCCCACTGGGCAAGAAACATATTGGCGTAGCTATTGGCACATGAAGTGCCCAGAGCTATGCCATGTTGTTGTAAAAACATATCTTCACCAAAGATAAACACGTTGTTATTCAGGACTGTCTCTAAAAAGAAGCAGATCAAATCAATTTGCTTAGGTGAATACCCACTATGGGTAACTAAATATTTCTACACACAGTGTGTCCCCAGCTCATTGGGTATCATTGTAAACTATGACTTAACGTCAAGCGTAACAAATGCCAAGTCTTTGATGTCATCAAAACCACTAACACATTCATATAGGTCTAACAAAAACTGCTTAGAATCCTTCAACACAGTTGGATTTAAACTCATAACTGGTCATAGAAATTTCTCAACATACAATGATAAGGGTTCAGTAACCTACCCCCCTCCAGCAACAATAGGCCTCATAGGTGGATTCCTAGGTTGCTTATGGACCTTCCGTAACCCCTGGATGACCGGTATCAGAGGGTTGTTATCATCCATAAAGGAGAACAACTCATCAGTGAGGAGACAAGCTTTGTGGAGATCTTTAACATCGTGATTCATAGAGGAAATGATCCTATGAACATCTGAAAAAGTAATCCTACTATAAAAACAGGTATCTTCAAGGATGTGGTGCATGGCTTGATAATAAAAAGCACTACCCATTATAACAATCAATCCCCCCTTATCAGCGGGTCTGATCACAATGGAGCTATTATTCTGAAGTTCATTCAAAGCCTGTCTCTCCATAAAACTGAGATTCTGCTTGGAGTCCCTCCCATATCATGGCTTATTATCATAAAAATGCATTATATCCTCCTCAGTTAATTTGAGGTACGCTTCTACGAAGGGATGATTAATCGGTACAAAAGTACTTAACTTCCTAAGATGAATAGGACAGCTCCTATCATTCACATTATCTGTAGGGCCACCATAGATTAGCCGTAACATCACATCTCTGCAAAAGGTCTTCAGATCTAAAATAGTGTCAACAACTTTACTACTGCATTTTGGTATAAAACTGAGCCCTTTCATCAACACATTGAATTCATACGGGGTCAGACAATGGCTAGAGATATTAAATATCAACAAATCTTGTTCTTCCCCCACATCTTCTTCAAGGTCTTATTGGGAAACTGTTCCCCTGACAGTTTCCTTTTGTGTCGACCCCTGCTGGCTGACCTCCCTCGCCCCCCTGCTCTGTCCAACCGGGCAGGCAAAGGAAAAGGGAGCTCACCACCAGTCCCTGCCAGGGCGACACCAACCATGCTATCCTGAGCCACAGGTCTATACTTATCCTTGGGCCTAACAGAACAGTTACTGAACTCCTTGTTCAATAAAACAGAAGTTGAAACTGTTCCAGAGCCGTGGCCTTCATCAAAATTAATAGGCATGACCTTACTAGACCCACCAACTGTAGTACTAACTGTGCAAGATGTACCAGAGCCAACCGAAGGCACGACATCAATAAAACTAGTACTGTCCTTCCTATATACCGAAGTATCAACATGCTTATCCGAAACAGCGGGGGACACTAGTGCCCTACCCTGTCGAGGAACAGTACTAATATCAGTAGAAACATTAACAGGGTCATTTGTTGACACAGCTCCATTAATACTAGAGGACGGAGCAACATTATTATGAGGACGATTAACAGAAGTATGTCGTGCGTGGCCACATAAAGACATGGCCTGCTTGAAAATCAGAATGATCTCTAACAAGTTTAGTTCTCTTCTGCTCTATCAGTTTACGTTCAAACACAGCTACACTATCTAAAAGTCTTTCAAACAACAGAGACAAAGTCTTATGCTGAAACTTCTGAAACAGTTCATCCTGCTTAAAATGCAAGGATTGCTTGAGTCTCGCCTCTTCCGGCTCAAAAAAGTCAATGAGTAATCTCATATAGCTGGCACTCACCTCCAGATTCAGTCTTTGCCAGCGCGCCAGCAACTCCGGATATTGAGACCCCTGACAGGGCATGTTGAGGACACGAAGTCCTCTAGGTACAACCTTTTTATTTAAGCATGTTTCAAAGTGTAGACGCTGTAACTGTAAGCATTTAAGACGAAGGAAATCACGTTCAATGTCTTCCATACTGGAGTGTGACAGTTCCAAATCTTTCGTTGGTTGGGTAACACCATCAGCGGTCCCACCCACATCAATGGTCCATAAACAATTCCCATCTTGTTCCAAGTACTGTGTAAACCTCGCTACAAGGGGGTGAGCCACAGAGCTATGTCCATTTAAAGACAATGTAGCACCAGCAGTCCCAGCGATCCCAGACAATTTACTATGAACAGCATTATTCACATCAAGCATTGGCACATAATCCAACTCAATATCTGGTTGTTTTTCAGTCGCCATGTGCCCAGGAACAGCCAGCAATATAACCAATAAAATTGCAAATCCAGAAATAAAAATGAAAATTGCTAGCATTTACTGGGTAAAACCACTGTAGTGTAAAATGAATAAATGTACATAAAAAGAAAAAATATATACACCATCAGAGGTAAAACACAGCTGCAACTCGATGAGGACAAACACTCAGCCAGTCAAAAAAATAAAAATCCACTATTTATTCCAGCACAAAAACAGGTAAGCGCTTTCGCATTGGAGCTTCATCATACCTTTACAAACAGTAGACCTAACCTATCTTTTATACAAAACCATCTCATCTAATAAATCAATTAAATAAAATAATTAAATAATCAATGCTTAAAGTCACAGTATAGAAATACAGAGTAATAAAGAACAAAGTTAAAAATGAGGACGTTACACAATACATCCTTACAATCTACATTCTAAAAATCACTTTAAACCAAAAAACATTCACAAACTATAAACTCAACAGAAAAAACTAAAAATAAAAACTATCAAAGACTTCATTTACAAAGTCTTCTTTTCTTCAAAACTGGCTTAATAGAAGCCCTTTCATTAAGGCCACTGCCTCGATCTGCTCTTAAAAGAACAATCCACCTTGTTTCCTTATACTCAGTATAAGCAATAATATCCCCTTCTCTGATGCTAGGTGTAACAGTTTCAATCACCTGAAATTTAAACGTATGAGTGCACCCAAACTCAGTGGCATGCTTGGCAAGTGCATTATGTGGGGACCCCTTCCTAATGTGACAGAGATGTTCCCTCATTCTATCACGCAAGGGTCTGTTGGTTTTCCCAACATAAAATGCACTGCATGCCACACACTGAGCCAGGTAAACCACATGTGGGGTCATACAATTGTTAACCCCTCTGAAATAAAAATCCCTACCAAGATCAGGGTGATGAAAAACACCAGATGAGTCAATATAACCACAAAAATTACATGAGTCACACGCTACCGTGGAACCACTGTGAAACCTATCAACATTATTGTTTGTCCCAGAACATAGTAACCTCTTCAGGTTCATATGATTTCTATACCTAAAAGTGGGAAAACTACCCACAATATTGCTAATATCATCATCCACTAAAAGAATGGACCAATGATGATGAAACAAATCAGTGACTCTTCTGTAATCATTAGTATAAAAAAATGGAATCTTAGTCTTATTGCCACTAGTAGATGGGGAGAAATTATTCAATTCTGGAGGCAAACCAAAATAAGGACATGCCCTAGTGGACCTTAAATCAAGAAGGTCAGACCACTGTCTACTCAGCTCATCCCTGGTATAGCCCCTATCCAGAAATTTCTTCTCCAGGCTGGTCATTTCCTTCTGAAATCCCACTAATGAGGGATTTAATCTCGATGCTCTCATACCCTGCCCCTGATGAGATTCTTAAAAAATGTAATCTGGATGCATACTAGACCTGAACAGGAACGCATTCCTATGGCATGTCTTCCGATGGCTCCCTGTATTAATCAGGTGATCATCCAACTTCTCAACAATGACATCCAGGTAACTAATCCTTTCATAAGAAAGACTATAGGTGAACTTTAGACAAACAGTCAAATTGTTCACAATCCCAAAGAATCTATCAAACTGTTCAGATGTCCCCCGCCACAGCACAAATAAATCATCTACAAAACGTCGGTAAAAAACGACGTGATCAACAAAAGCTGTTAGTGGAAACAGAAACTCAGATTCCCACTGGGCAAGAAACATATTGGTGTAGCTATTGGCACATGAAGTGCCCATAGCTATGCCATGTTGTTGTAAAAACATATCTTCACCAAAGATAAACATGTTGTTATTCAGGACTGTCTCTAAAAAGAAACAGATCAAATCAATTTGCTTAGGTGAATACCCACTATGGGTAACTAAGTATTTCTGCACATAGTGTATCCCCAGCTCATTGGGTATCATTGTAAACAATGACTTAACGTCAAGTGTAACAAATGCCAAGTCTTTGATGTCATCAAAACCACTAACACATTCATATAGGTCTAACAGAAACTGCTTAGAATCCTTCAACACAGTGACTTTAAGCGTTGATTATTTAATTATTTTATTTAATTGATTTATTAGATGAGATGGCTTTGTATAAAAGATAGGTTAGGTCTACTGTTTGTAAAGGTCTGATGAAGCTCCAATGCGAAAGCGCTTACCGGTTTTTGTGCTGGAATAAATAGTGGATTTTTATTTTTTTGACTGGCTGAGTGTTTGTCCTCATCGAGTTGCAGCTGTGTTTTACCTCTGATGGTGTATATATTTTTCTTTTTCATATTTTTTCTTTTTATGTACATATATGTATATATATATGTCTATATTACCATATTGAATGGTAATCTGGAATGCTGATATTAATGAAAATGCAGGTAAACTAACTTGTTCTTTTGGGGTCGCTGTACAGTGAGGATTGGAATATTTGCCCTTTCCTCACTGTAGTGTGACCTCGGAGTTGGAATATATATTTAGTGGGGGGTGTGGGGGATGCAGCCCCCCAAAATAGCAAGTTTGTTTTCCTGCGTTTTCGCTAATATCAGTGTTCAAGATTATTACCATTCGATATGGTAATATAGAACCTATATATACATGTATATATATATATATATATATATATATATATATATATATAAAATAGCAGGGTGTGTGAGAAGTACAGCCCCCCTCACATGAGAAGTGCAGGGGGGCTTACCCCATGAAAAAAACACTGACTTTATGAATGCATATTCCAAGGAGTAATCTCACAGTGATTCAATGTTACTTTGTTGACGTTAAGTATATTGATGCAATGCTAATGTAATGTTGAATTTACTATTTTCATTAAATCTGTAAATATATATATATATATATATATATATATATATATACACACACACACACACACACACACACACACACACACACACACACACACACACACACACACACACACAGAAATACACAGACATACACAGACATACACACACTTCTGGGCAGAAATCTTTTTCAGTAGCAATCCAGAAGTTCCATAATTATGTAAATATTAAAAACTGATTAGTATTGCAATGCAACAAAAATCCAATGTCAAAACCATATTCTAGTCTTATAGGTTAACTATTAAATTCAGACTAATTACCATTATAAAGTTATTCTGTTGCAAATATACAGTATAACATTTATGTTGATATACTCATCACTATATTGGCTTTATTTTAGGGTATATGATATGTTACACTTACAGACTCCAGAGGATTTACATTTGGTCTTTCCTACACTCACAATCATCCTATTCAGCTTTGCTGAATTGCTGACGTAACTGAGACTCCAAATCAGGAATTAAAAGATTGCCAATTGTTTTGTCATCAGCCATTTGCCCTGGGCCTTATGAAATAACTAAAGAAAAAAAAAATATTTAAAAGCAGATAAGTATGTATCATATAATTTAATAACTTGTTTCTTCTCAATTAAATAGCTAATAAACCATAGTTAGGTCAGAAGATCCAGCCCCATGTCTAATAATTTTGGATTAAGAGTGAGAGAGTGGTTGACATGGTAAAATAGATTAAAATCTATAATACACTGTGCCAGCATTTATTTATAACAGACGGAATTCATTTAAGAACAGTAAAGGGAGCTGTGCCAGCACCATGGCTAGTGAAGAGTCACCCTGAGCATTTGTGATGATCACTGTGGTGGTGATGTAGCTAAGCAGTTATTTGTCGACAGTTTCTTAACTTTGGCTTATTCAAATCCCACAGCAGCTGTTTGTCTCCCCTGGTATGTAATCACCCTCCTGTAAGTTTTTGTATTCAAGTAATCCAAACCACCCATCAGGTTAAGCAGGTCTCTGGCCCCCATATCAAGCAGTGGAAATTTCAAACTTCTGTCTTGAGCACTGGGCACTCACCAACACATGTCCTGCAACTAAAGAGACTAAACACTAATTAATCCAAACCACCCATCAGGTCAAGCAGGTCTCTGGCCCCATATCAAGCAGTGGACATTTCAAACTTCTTTCTTGAGCACTGGACACCCACAAACACTTATCCTGCAACTAAAGAGACTTAACACTAATTAATCCAAACCACCCATCAGGTCAAGCAGGTCTATGTCCCTCATATCAAGCAGTGGAAATTTCAAACTTCTCTCTTGAGCACTGGGCACTCACAAACATATGTCCTGCAACTAAAGAGTCAAGCAGGTCTCTGCCCCCATATCAAGCAGTGGAAATTTCAAACTTCTCTCTTGAGCACTGGGCACCCACAAACACTTGTCCTGTAACTAAAGAGACTAAACACTAATTAATCCAAACCACCCATCAGGTCAAGCAGGTCTCTGCCCCCCATATCAAGCAGTGGAAATTTCAACCTTCTCTCTTGAGCACTGGTAACCCACAAACACTTGTCCTGCAACTAAAGAGACTAAACACTAATTAATCCAAACCACCCATCAGGTCAAGCAGGTCGCTGCCCCCCATATCAAGCAGTGGAAATTTCAAACTTCTCTCTTGAGCACTGGGCACCCACAAACACTTGTCCTGCAACTAAAGAGACTAAACACTAATTAATCCAAACCAACCATCAGGTCAAGCAGGTCTCTGCCCCCCCATATCAAGCAGTGGAAATATCAAACTTCTCTCTTGACCACTGGGCACCCACAAACACTTGTCCTGTAACTAAAGAGACTAAACACTAATTAAGCCAAACCACCCATCAGGTCAAGCAGATCTCTGCCCCCCCCCATATCAAGCAGTGGAAATATCAAACTTCTCTCTTGACCACTGGGCACCCACAAATACTTGCCCTGCAACTAAAGAGACTAAACAATAATTAATCCAAACCACTCATCAGGTCAAGCAGGTCTCTGTCCCCCATATCAAGCAGTGGAAATTTCAAACTTCTCTCTTCAGCAATGGCCACTCACAAACACTTGTCCTCTAACTAAAGAGACTAAACACTAATGTAGGTGCTTAACTTCCAAGTATCTAGACAGTAAAATACTTTACCTACGCTAACTTAAACAAATGTTAGTGAGTGTATTGGTACATTCTGCTGTATAGTTCCTTAATCAAACCACTGTAGTGATGAGTACATCACCAGGAAGAAACAGCTGCATAATACTCTCCAGTTAGTGCCCTCCCAAACTAAAGTCTGTTTTCTTTTGAGAAATACTCGACTATAAAATAGCATTTCATTACCTCTCTTGTTTCATCTCTAACTCACCCCAGCTTTAATTTTATATCCTTTTAAGAATTTCAGGGTAAAATTCAAAAAAATCTTCCCAAAATTTGAAGTCAGACTAACAATAATTACAACCATAAAAGAACTCAGACATTTTAAGGTTAATTGACTCTGATTTGTACTTATCCTGTCTAAAACTCAAGATCTCAGCTTACATTTTCTCCTTTGGAATGGCACTTTCTCTGCCTCAGGTGTAGCCCTGCTCTGTTCGCCCACGCTGTGCATATCATTTCCTTAATACTTCTTCTCCATTTCCCTCCTAAAATCAAAACCCCTCCCCTTCCTGTTTCCTATCTACATCTTCATCTATCTCAACACACTCCTTCAACTAACTACACATAATCTAGCTTACCTATACTTCCTCCTCTAACTTTAACCTTCTTCCTGGTCCATACCACCTTTTATTATATCTTTTTTCTCCCAGTAATTACCATGTATACACCACTCCTCTCCACTGCAATACTGCTACCACTATGTCTCCTCCATGCTCTAACATCCTCACCAACAGTATTAACCCCTTATCATTATACCCCTACTCATACACACAACTATAACTTCTCCTATACCCAACAACCAATACTCATATCTGCATACATCCTCCCCATGAATGTACAACTCCCCAAAATAAACCCCCCTCCCATTTCATAATATCTACAAATAAATCAAAATATACTAAATACTACCTTATAACTATCAGACCTAACTACTATCCTATTTCACAACTACCATCAGGTGATATCCACCCTAACCCAGGACCCAGTCCTAACTCTAGCACTCCTCACAATACCTTATCAAGCACAAGTAATTTACCAAAAAAAAAAAAAAAAAATCTCCTTTCACTCTATAAACACTCGAAGCATACTTAATAAAGTTAGCCAACTTTATGCTTGGATATCTGCTCAAAACCCGGACATTCTTTCCCTTACAGAAACATGGCTTAAACCACAAAACCTAGATAAGGACATACTCCCTCCTGGATATAATACAATACGGCTCGATCGCCCTAATAAAAAAGGAGGAGGGATTGCAATTGTATACTCCAACAACCTCACTTTTACATACCCAAAGCTGTCTATATCTTCCTTTTCTCCCACAGAATTACTGGTAGCAAAGCTTAAGCTCAATGACTATACTACTATTACTGTTGTATCTGTCTACATTCCACCAGGGGACAACATTCCCTTATTGGAAAGCATTCTCTCCTACCTCTCCTACAGCATCCCTAATGAAATCATCCTACTTGGGGACGTAAACATAAATTGGGGAACACTCACGAGTCCTAACTCAACATACCATATAAATCTATATGGCATTTAACAACTTATCCCGCAGCCTACTCATACCAATAACACTCATTCTACCAGTACACTCATTGAATGGATTCTTGTCTCAAATCCCTCTAAATACCATAGTCCTGAAACACTCTCTATCTCCCTGAGTGACCACTCTCCAGTAAAGGTACTAAGACATACCTTCCACTTATCTAAACCACATAGATACATAAACTGTCATAAATTATCCAAATTCAACCCAGACACTTTTATTAATCTCCTGCTTGGAATAAATTGGAACTTCCTCACCCAGCTCCCACTTGATGAAGCAATTCAAGCATTTAACTCAACCTTCTTAAATATCTTAAACTCACTAGCCCCATTACAGAAAGTATGGATAAAAGCTACTATATCCCCTTGGCTATCTAAGAATACTCACAGTCTCATGACAGTCAGAGACCGAGCCTGGAAAACTTGGACCCAAACTAAACTACCGCCAGATCTGCGAAAGTATAAAGAACTGAGAAATAATACAAAAAATGTATTGATAAAGATAAAAAAGATTTCTATTATAACCCTCCCACTGCCCTAAAATCAGATCCAAAAAAGTTCTGGAATGCCATAAACCAAATACTTCATCCTGGCAATCCTACTTCACCTATTCCATCTCCTAGCAAATCTCCCAAAGAGACTGCTAACTCCTTCAATGCCTATTTCATTCAGTCAATAGCCAAACTTTTCAATATTAACCTAAAATACTCCAGTAACAATGTTCCAAATTGCTTGGAACCTCCACCCACAGCCAACTCTGCAAACTCTTTTTTCCTTAAAGCAGTCCCTACGGCTTACATCAACCCTTCTTTCCAAACTAAAACCATGCACTGATTCAGTTGGCAGTATCCCATTGTACTTTATTCAGATTGCTGCTCCCTCTATTGCTTTGCCAGTATCTATTTTAATCAACCGTTCCATCTCTGAAGCTAAAGTACCTGCTATCTGGAAACAATTCTACACCATACCTATTCACAAAGGTGGCAATTCTACAGAACTCTCAAACTTCAGACCAATAGCTATCCTCTCCCCTCTGTCTAAAGTCTTAGAAAAATGCATACATACGCAAGTAATGCAGTATCTTATACAGGGCACACTCCTCACTACCACTCAGCATTGTTTCTGACCCAAACATAGTACCACTACAGCTCTACTTTCCTTTCTCAACACCATTTCTATAGCTAGAGATAATCATAAACTTATATCATGTTTATTCCTTGACCTCTCAAAACTCTTCAACACTGTCTCACATCCTCTGCTACTGAATAAACTCTCTGATCTCAACTTCTCTACAACAGCAATAGCATGGTTCTCCAGCTGTCTCACTGACCGACAGCAATCAGTATGATGGCACTCCTCACTATCATCTCCCCTTCCAGTGAAAATGGGTGTTCCTCAAGTATCCATCCTTGGACCACTACTTTTCAATATCTTCACCAACTCACTCTACTCATCTTGTCCACAATACTCATTAGTCCAATATGCAGATGACTCCACAGTTATCACCATTGCTAACTCACCCTCTGAACTTCTAACAGCTACCCAGTCTTCCTTCAACTCTGTTGAAACCTGGCTCAGCAATAATCAGCTCATCCTTAATCCCCAAAAAAAAAACAAACTCTTAGTCTTTCTCCCCAAAACTGTTACTCATATCAAATCTACTTTTCAAATAAAATCACTAAATCACACTCTCATAGTTGCTTACTCTAGTACTAAACTCCTTGGTGTAACCATTGATGATCAGCTAAAATTTGACCTCCATATAAATAACTGTATCAGGAAAACCCATCACAAACTAGGACTTCTCTACAGAAATAAAACATTCCTACCCCTGAATCTAGAACTACAATCACACATACTTATTTTTTGCCATGCCTAACATACTGTTAGCAAATACTCACAAATCTTAACTCCACCTTACTTAGCAAACTTGAATCAACTTATCATAAAACAGCCAGATTTGCTGCACAACAAACCTACAAATCTCACCACTGTATCTCTCTCTCAAACATTTAAACTGGCTCGAACTATCACACCTCCTATTCATCTCGCAGCTCCAAATTATACACTCCATTATTTATTCACCTTCCTTCTCTCCAGTATTAGGCATCATAATCTCCCACTATGTCCCACCCAGACACTTAAGAAAGGTCAGAAATAGCACCTGCTATACCTAAGAAGGCTGATAAGGGTTTCCAGCCTCAAAGAGACTATTTAGTTTAGGTAAAGACACCAAGATCAGATTCTACCATTTTAAAGGGACCCAAGGTAAGACTTCTAGTCCATCCACTAGATAATGAGTCCACGCTTGTGTGCAGACTTCAAAAGCTTGTGTTCATGTTTGTCACTATATCTCTGAATATTGAACTAATCGGCACACTTTGTATTCCTAAAGAAGCACAGAAGATGAAATGCAGTTTGTCACAAAGGAATTCCACAACTGTTCATTAAAAGATGAGTTTAAAACCCAAGTAAGTGATTCATCTACGTTAGGCAGTATTATGGTCTAAATGATATAAAATGTATCACAATTGTGACCAGAACAGCAGGATCCTAGATTCTTATTTCAGCACTCCCCATTGAAAATAACAAGTTTCACCAGGGACGCCAAGCAACCTTCTCGTTTTCCATGTTTAGAGTTATTTTCCCTTTGTGCTTAAAGTCTCTTGGCATTTTAATAATATGAATGTGGAAGAACAGACAATCACTGGTGTGCTAGCATGACATTTCAATGTTGATAGTGAACCTTTACTGAGATGCAGACTAGAATGAGCCAAATGTTGTTTTGGTTTTGAGCACAGTGAAAGCAGCAGTAGAAAATTGCTAGAAATCTGAAATATCATCCATCTTATGTCCCTTCAGGGTTATAGACTAAGGGGTATGGGTTTCTAGTCTTCACAAAAAGGCTGCAGTCAGCCCTGAAGTTAAATACATCAATTCTGAGGACATATCCAAAAGTCCCATTCTTCAGACAGTCAGGCATTTATTCTTCCTTCATATCAGTGCTTAGAAAAATCTACAAAAACAGATGGATAAGGAAAATAATATTCAGATACTATACAATACATTTCCCACTCCTTCATGGATTCCATTTCTTTGCTTGCAAAAAGTAACCCCCCCCAAAAAAAAAATCAAGCAACATGAAAGAATATCTCAATCTGCATTAAAATAGTCATAAAAGTCATCCCATAAGACCAAAATTGCTTATTTATGATTTTATTCAAGATTCATTTTGGTGTCAGCAAAAATAATTGTAGATCTCAGGGGACTAAATTCATTTATTTCATTTCTTTGCCTGCAAGATGTAAGCACCCCTCTCCCTAAAAATCAAGCAATATAAAACAAGATCTCATATGAATTACAAAAATAATCAACCAAGTCATCCCATAAGACCAAAATTGTTTATTTATGATTTTATTCAAGATTCAGTTTGGTGTCAGCAAAAATAATTCTAAATATTTGTGGACTCGTTTTCTTCACTTTCAAAAACTTTTGAATGGCCTAGATAACATTTTTCTTTTCTGGCTCATCAGAAGGTGACTAGATGCGCTGTTTATGCTCTAAGGCTGTATACTTCCATGTCAAAATAGCCATGGAGGCCACTTCAGCTCATATAGAGATAAAGCCCTCACAACAGCCCAACTGACTTTTATTCAATTAATAGGATAAGTGACTGAAGGAGCGGCATGGTGGAATGGGTGTTACCATTCTTGGTAGGATTACAGTTCTGTAGGCATCTGCTATAATGATCCAAAGCAGAGGCTGGAGATGTTGCTATTGGATGGTGTGTCCACAAGTGGGAATAGGGTGAGGATATAGCTGAGTTATGGGAGGGAGATCCAAAATGTTGTGCATCCCTATTGAACGCCTGCCTCCAGACATTTCCATTGAACTGTGAGGGAGGGAATTAACAGTTTAAGTCATAAGGAACCCACCATTTGATGTTGAGAGCCAGTCCTCAAGGATGTCCTGAAGTTCTCCTCCGGCCTCAGTCCTATCAGAAGAAGTCGGGGGGGGGGGTAAGAGCTGACAATGGATGTGGCGCACATGGTTTGGTGCAGTAGGTTACTCATTGGTGAAAAAAAGCTCCTGAAAAATAAAAAATGAATACAACAGGTTTCTGTTCTTCCATATCAGAGATAGAAATTACCAATTCAGGAGCCTCCCTTTCAGTCTCAACTCAGCCTCTAGATTATTCACCAAATAGATGTCAATAACTGCATTTCACTGAAAACTGCATGTAAACCAATAATTCACTTTACCTGGCATAATGGTTCATCATTGCCCAATTTAGGAAGATATCTTCACAAGAGGGAGTCACTGTTCTATTTGCTTTCTTCTGTTGAAGTGACAATCAGCCTTACAAATGTCCAGTTGTGCCCAGCTCAGTCTCTCATATTCCTAGGTTACACTATGGACTCCACTATTTATTGAGCCTTTATGCACCAAGAAAGGATCTTATCCCTTCATCATGTGGTTGTTTCCTTTCACTCAGTGGAACCTGTTCCAGCAGAGATTTATCTTAAAGCTTTACTCCTCATGGCAGCTTCTCAATTCATGATCCCTATTACCAAACACCATATGGGAGTCCTTCAGTGGACAGTTTTAATTGAGTGGTCCCAACATTTCATTCCCCTTTTCCATGCAATTCAAATTTCAAAAGCCTTCACTTACTACTGTAGGTGTTGTTGGACCCATTTTAGAGAGCCTATTTTGGATTCAGACTCCTTAAAATGTATCAGATACAGCTTCATCAATTCTAGGAGATGCTACAGCAAAGAGCAGACCATTCACATAACCTGTATGCCTCAGTGTTCTCACTCACATGTCAATGACTTACAAATGAGAACAGTTCTTTTGCTGCTCTTTGTCTTTCATTACTCTGTACCACAGGGAACCATGCAAACAAACAACATGGTTGTTTTCTGTTATAACAACAAACAGGAAGAAATGCATTTAATCTATTGGTCAAGAGGCAGTGAAAATATGGCAGTAGGTTCTCAAAATAAGTGTTCTAGTGGTAATGCAATTCCAGATGAGATCTACCGTAAAGCAAATAAACTCAGCCATTATTTCTTTATGGCCTAAAAGTTAAGCATTAGCCACTCACCGGCAAAGAGAATCTTTTACCTCTAGGCTACTCCAGTTTATGACCTTTTTACCTCTCCAACTAGTACCAAGGACACCAGTTTCATTCTTTGGCCCCTTCATCACAAGGTTATGTCTGAGATGCCTTATCCTGCAAGAAGCCAAATGGATTCCTTTATGCTCTTTCCCAAATTCCTCTGGTGACAAGATTCATGAAAAAAGGCAAACCTTTCAGGGTCAAGGTCAGTCTAATAAACACTTTATGGTCCAGACAAACCTGCTTTGATCTTCTGTGGCCATGTCTTTTACATAAATTTAAACATCTACATTCCTTCATCATGATGCCCTTTCACAATCTCATCTTTTGGATAAATCTCACCCATTTTTTCAGCCTTTGAGATATAACCTTGCTTCTTAAGTTACGTTGATATCTAAAGTTTCTGCCTTCTCTCAGAAGTATCCTTCATTTCTTCCTCTCAGAGGACTTCTACTTACAAGATTTACGGGGAAAACTGATAATCATTTTCTGACTGGGCAACTAATAAAGACACATACCCCTTTACAGCACCTATCCCTTTAGGCATTGCTTATATTTCTAAGATTTCTAACATTGATCAGAGTTACTGTCTGTCAAAATTCACTATGCATCCATCTCTAATTTTCATTCTGATTTGGTCTGTTCCTCCTTTGTCACCATTAAGGTCTGTAATGTCTCCTTACATGATCCATTCTACCTCAGTTCCCTAGTTAAAAACTCCATCTCTCCACGTGTCAGTTGCTTTATGCTTGAAAATCTTACTTGTCTTCCTCTTAAAATGGCTGGTTATGCAGATATAAAGCTCCTGTGTTGAAAAAGTATATTTCTAGTTTTTACCACAGTTAAGAGATTCTGGGTTACATGCTCTTTTTATCAATCCTCCTCATTCATTCTTTCACAGAGAAAAGATTGTGTTAGAAAGAAACTGCCTGTTATACCTACAATCACTAGAGAGAGAAATCTAACTGAGTCTATTAATTTGTCTGCTTTTCCTGTTCATTCAAACTGTGGTAAATATGTCCTTCATTATATAGATATCTAGAGGCAGCTTAGAGTTTATATTGACAGAACAGAATCTTTCTACAAAGGTAACAAGTTAGTTGCATTCCTTACTAAAGCAAAGTAGGACAAGAAAGTATACAAGATTCTCCTTTCAAGGTGGCTATCTAATAGGCTCGCATTCTGCCACATTACATATAAAACACTTCTTCCTGTTCCCCATAACATAAATTCTGCTAGATCTATAGCTGCTTACACTGCCTTTTTCCATAATGCTGCCATACATGACATTTGTGCAGCTATTACACAGTCTTCTTGCAAAACTTTAACTTTAACAATATAGAATAAGGTTGACATTATTTTCAGATCCAGTCCTGTTTTTGGGCTACTTTTGTTCCTTGGCATGTTTCCAGGTAGAATGAACTAGGGATTCTGTTCCAAAGGTTATCAAAGATGAACTTGTGAAACACAAAAGTTCTGTACATGTCGTAATGATTGATTTGTAAGAATAGGGTTCATCATCTGCTATAATCCAATCACCATCTCCCAGCTTTAGTTATTTTTTTCTAGTTCTCCTTTTTCTCCTCCCCTGTACCTTTGGTATTTTTTCCTTCAGTTCAGTGTTATACAATGAAGAAATGGAGATGAAAAGACTGTGATGGCAGCCTACTGTGATAGCAACCATGGAAAGTTTGATGGGCAAGGCTGTCCTAATGCAAATTACAAAACTCCTAAACATTACCAAAGGTGAACCTTCTTCTTATATATATTTTGCAAGAGTAAGTACATAACTTTCGTTTACTGTGGCACGTTTAGGAGCTGCACCACAGTTGGCATCACTTTTTCATAGTGATGGAGGATAATTCCCATGATGGCATCAGTTTCAGTAGGTGGAGAAGAATAAGCACCACTTCTTTGCTTTGCTTCGTATAATCTGGGAACCTTGTCCTGATATTACACTACACTTTTAGTACTGCTATGTTTTAAGCAGATGCATCAATGCCTGCTCAGTCATTTCCTAAATAAGATATCTTAGACTCTCTGTTGTACAACAGTGTCCTCGTAAGAATCACCTCCTTTTACTTTCTATTCATTGTGGGCTAGGATTGAAGTATTTGCAGAAGTAATGCTGTAGGTTTGCTATTAAGTATTAGCGACTTATATGTAGAAAACAGTGTTTGCTGTGCAACAGTGTAACATAACCAAGACATGCTGATTCTTAACAGAAAAAAATGGGAGACTATTAAGACACATACAGGATTCCCACATAGGCAAAGAGGATATAAGGTACATTTATTTATTCATCTAATTTGTTAACTGTGTACGTAGATTGATCCATCATGAACCCCTTTTAGCTACTGCCTGGGTGAAGAAGCACCATGTTTTTGTTCTGTTACACTGTTGCACAGCAAACATTGCATGTGTATAAATACCCAAGTATTTCTTGATAGCAAAGCTAGACCAGAAACACAGTTTTACAAAATTACATACAACATGCATTCAAAATAATAGTACAGTCTTTGCAGTTCTACAATGAACGCATACATATTAGGTCTATAAGTCACATAAGGTGCAGCTGTTTCTTTCTGCTCCAGGTCCATTTGTACTGGTAACATCACCCTGAGAAAGTGGATTAGGGTAGAAATGTTCCAGCCAACATCACTCCATTAGTCTGCAGTAATTTGTACTGATTTTCCATTGTCTCATGCTGTGCTGTTTTCTACAAAGTACTTAACATAGACTTGAACAGTGAGGCCCTAACTGACAGCAAGTGAGCATGGTCTTTGCAGGGCTGGCCTTTGTTCAATTGGTACCATAGGCAAAAGGTCTCCACAGTGCCTCCATCCTGGTCTACCTACACCATCCAGTTTACTTGAAAAGCATCCTTGCCAGAGCAATGCCCTAGGCGGTCACCTAGTTGGCCTATGCCTAAGGCCAGCTATGGGTCCCAGAAATGTACAACTATGTAAATTCCTCAGGCAGTCTTTAAATGAACAACAATATTGAATGAAAATAATTGAAGAACTAACTAGAACTATTTTTTTTTCTGCAAATGACTATATTGCACTGCCACAGAAAAGTGCTTCTCTATTATAAAATAATAAAATACAGACAATCATGTATGCTGAAGTTTTGCTTGCATGATTATTCAAATCTCCCGTCATAAATACTGCAAACAAATTAATAACAGAAAACTTCTCATTTAGGCTAGGGATAAAATGTGCCACTCTCATTCTGAAAAAAAAACTTCATTTTGCATGTCTGCCGTCTAAAGTCTTGATTATTAATTTGATTATTAATTGTATCTATACCTATCTCTCTCTCTCTCTCTCTATATATATGTGTGTGTGTGTGTGTGTGTGTGTGTGTGTGTGTGTGTGTGTGTGTGTGTGTGTGTGTGTGTGTGATACATATGTATGCATATATGTATGTATATATGTATGTATATATATATATATATATATATATATATATATATATATATATATATAAACTTAAAAAGCTTAAAAACTTGACTTTTGCCAATTGCTCAAATATGTCTAGCCAACGTTCTCTAATTTTGCATTACATTTCTCTGTTTTTGTGACATACAAAGCTCTGCACCAGTACTTGACCAGTTAAAATGTATTCTTGTTGCAAGTGCAAAATTAGTTAAAAGTATTCAAGCTCCCTGTTGACAACTACCTAAAACTGGAGTTCTTATTCACGATATATTCCCATCAGTTTCAATTACCACATTTTAGGAACCCCTTTATTAATTACATTGTTGTTATTAAATCTCAATAAATATTTTAATACAGTGTTTTTTTAATATGATCTGCAGTGTAAGTCATGTATGTTTCTTTAGGTTATCATCCAAAACTAAGACATTCCAATATTTGAAAATAACATTTAATCTGATACAGGACATGCAATATTTAGTAAAGAAGCTCATTTTAAAAGTTATTTGATTATTAATGATAGTGTGGTTCTCAGTACCGTAGAGGTACCAAAATAAGCAGGGCCTAACAACTCATCTTCTACATGGGCTTTTCTAATAAATGTTCAGGATAATGTATATTTCTGAGGCATGTAACCATATACTTAGCATAATTGTAAATATTGTTGTTCATTAATGCTCTGCCTGACACGATCAAGTTATTTTGAGTATAGTTTCCTTTTTGTGTTGAAGATGAACATTCTTAAAATATAAAAGCTTCCTCTGGCCAATGCCTAAAATTTATAATTGACATAAAACAATCACATCCAGAAAAATATATGAATGTCATTTGCAAAATAACATTTGATTCATGGAAAGAAATCCATCCCTCTATATTACTATTAATTAAAATTTGAAATACTTTGAATAAATCCCTCGCCACATGCCATGCAAAAAGCACATCATCTATAAAACTCTTATAAATGGTAACATTTTTAAACATCTCCATTTTAAATACTAAACAAAAAATACTTCCTCCACTTGTAAGCACACAATTTACCATAGGTTGGGCCAAAATCGGTGCCATTAGTGTTATTATCATCTGCCTGCAACCTACATTTTGAAACACAAATATATTATAGTTCATTCAACATGACAATGGCATAAATCATAATAGCATTCTATTTGGTTTACAAATCTGTTTTTTTTTCCAAAACTGAGTGACAATTCATAGCTAATATTTGTAATAATGATGGTATATCAATTGTTAATAATATGTCATCATGATAGGCATAGTTTAAAAAGAAACATGTTCAAGATTATTGGGTACATATATCTTAGGAATTCCACATATCAGTGTTACCCAGGATGTACAACAATAATGGAATTCATTTTCAGAGAGGAAAACAAACATTTTATAATATGATATACACAATTATAACATTATTCCTTTTTTTAAGTTCATGAATTATATTGTAAGCAATTGAAACTATTAGATAACAGTTCTTGCGTATTGTTGGCATATGCAAGCCTATCCATAGCAATAGCTTCATCACCATTACATACCTCCAGAATCACTATATCATAATTTTTGCCTTTTTTTCTTTTGGGGTGTAACATTCTTTCTGAGTTGAATTATTATAGACTTTATTAACAAATGGTCCATTTGTCTAAATCAATTTCAGAAAGTTATTCAAGTAATAAAATAATATTATAAGTAGGATTATAAGTTTAAAGTTTTAATAAGTATGATATCTCATCTTTCACTGAACTGTTACCATTCAACAATTTCAAATTCATTTTTTTAACTGATAAAATCAACTTCCAAAGTACGGGTTTTCAACTAGAAAGGAATTCAAACCCTTATTCAATAAAAATATTGCACGTTTGTCTTACTGACAAGAATATGCATCATGTAGAATATTATTTAAGTCACTCATACTATGAGTTTTATTTATTTAGTTATTTATTTAGTTAGTTATCCTTTGCTGAGAGAGTTATTTCAATTACAGAGTGGCCTTACTTCAGGGGAGACCAAAGGAGGTACTTATACTACTAAGGAAAATTTTGCCTGGGCATCAGAGAAACTCCTCTATTCATCATTGTTGTGAGTGGGACCATTTTGCAGGAGCACTTCCTGCTTCTGTTCCAGATGCAGAAACAGACCAAAGAACCAGGGAGGTAGATTGAGAGACAAGGAAATGATGGAGAGATGAGAGAAATGGAGGAGAAGGCAAATATTGAGAATAGAAAATGTGTACAAGATTCTGAGGAGATATTTCAAAGAAATCTGTTTGATGGAGATGAGTTAGCAAATGAAGGTTGTATAATTACAACCATCCAGTCATGAGGGTTGCAGTCATGAGGGTTACAGAATAATATACTTAGAGAAATGGTGATGCACAGTGAGGCAGAAAATGAAGGAGATGTTTCCTGGGGGGACATTATGGAAACAAAAAATAAATGAAATGAAATGGATGAAAGAGAATATATATATATACAGTGAATGACTGGGAGTTGGAATAATGGCTAAAGTGGTTTATTCTCACCATTGTGAGGGATATTGACTAAGCTTAGAATGGCCTATTAAGAAAGATAGGCTAGCAATTAGCTATAAACTTGTGAATCTATGGAAAAGGGAAAACAAAATGTTTGGCTGCTTTCTGTAAATGTGAATAGTATTACGAATATAGTAAGAAGAAAGGGATTTTGGAGTGGTGTAATACATGCAATGTATATGTAATTATATTAGAAGACACAAGAGTTTTAACAAATGAAGAAAGATTATAAGCAGCAAAAACTATGGGGAGGAAAGATAATCTGGAATTTGGGAAATGAGAGATTTTCTGGAATAGCCATATTCTGTAGAAATATAATAAAGATATTAGATGCAACTTTAGAAAAAATGGGAAGTCTGACCATTGTAAAATTAGAATGGAAAGAACAAGTATATAGAATTATAACAGTAATATCTTATACTAATTGTAAAGCAAGATCAAGCTAATTTCATCAGATTTTAGACTATGTAGTGATAAATATGAATATTCAAATACCAGCAGACTTTAATTGTGATTTAAGAGGCAACCATAAAAAGAAAGGAAATCACATAAGAAAAATTTTAGAAGTTATAAGATGTGGTAAGTTGCAACTTTGGGACAAAAATCATGGACTTTCAAAACCGGTATTTATAAAACTGAAATGGACTGTTTTAGAGTATCAAAAAGCTCAGTTATAGGAGAAGGGGCAATAGTTGAAACAGTATTTTCTGATCATATGGTAATATGGCTAGAGATAAAGTAAAGCAAGGGATATTAAAAAATAGCCAAAGGAATAAAAAGGATAAATGAGAAAGTATGAAATGAAGAAGGAGAGGTATTAGTAATGCAGTTATGGAAAGATCATATTACTAAGAGAACAATTTATAAAAACTGGTCAGAATGGTGGATGATATTTAAAGAAAATATACAAAAATGGATTTTTACAGTAGCAATCTGATGTGGAAAAATAGAGAAAGAAAAACATTTCTGCTCAATATCTGTGCTATTGGCTGCTGTGATTTAACTGTGAAAAGCAACTGGACACTCAAGTTGATTTAAGTATACTTTTCTCTGCACTTAGCATTATTTAAGATTAGTTATTTGTTTCATTGAATTTTAATTGAATAGTGTGGTCTCTGTTTTTCTGCAGTTTCTTGGTGGCTTTGGAATTGCCCACTCCTGCTGTAAATTTGTTTTTGGACACTCCTCCTGGGCCCATCTCATTTGCTAACTCAACTGAGTACAGTGAGATCATATTTTGATTTCATACACTCCTACCAGTCCCATCTCTTCTGCTGTGTACAGAGAGAGCAATTGGGAAAGACAACCCCTATAGTCTCTTAATCTGCTCTTTTCCCTCCCTCTCTACTAAAAAAATAAATAAATAAAAAAATATACTTTCTTCAGCTGCTCCTACTTAATTGCCTTCTACCTTATTACCTTAGTTTGCTGTTCTGTGTGCTCTTAAGTGTGCATATGCTCTTACTCTGCACTTAGTGCCTTCATTTTGATTTTTTCATAATTTACTGCTCTCTGCACTTGTTTTTTTTGTCATTTTTTAAATGTATTTGCATTTATTTAAACTATATGTGCCTTAATATTGTTGCATACTGAAGTGTGCCAGCTTGTACTGCATTTAAAGTGTTTTTGCTACTGTTTTAACTATTTTTTGCAAAAAAAAGTTCTAAGCTTGTTTCCCACCTAGTCCAGATACAAATTTCCTGTACCCAGGATTGTTTTGTAAGTTTCTGAGCCACGCAGACCTTTCTGTGTTGGATGGAGGCCTTCTAGCTTATCAGTGGGAGTGGTAAGCACTACATAGTCTATCTACCACAAGAGGAGTGGTTTCTGGCTCAGAAATTGTAGTTTAGTGACTGTTTTGGCAGTTTCTCAATCCCTTTCAACATTCTGGTTTAAAAGTCTGTGTTTGTGCTGGTTTGTGCTTGTTTAAGCTCCACGGATCCAGTTTTGGCATCCTGCAGACTACAAGAGCAACAGGAAGGAGAAAGAGATACTCTAAGATCCTCCATTTTGACTTTTTTCATAATTTACTACTCTCTGCACTTGTTTTTTGTCTATTTAATTTATCTGCATTTATTTAAACTGTATTTGCATTAATATTGCTACACACTCAAGTGTGCTAGCTTATACTGCATTTAAAGTGTGTTTCCTACTGTTTTAACTGCTTTTCTGCAAAAAAAAAAGTTCTAAGCTTGTTTCCCACTTTTCCTCTAACTAGTCTAGTCCAGATACAGATATGCTGCATCCAGGATGGTTTTCTAAGTTTCTGAGCCCCCCCCCCCCAGACACTGTAGTTTATTGGCCTTTTGGCAGTTTTTCTGTCTCTTTCAACTTCCTGGTTTAAAAGTCCCTGTTTACGTGGGTTTGCACTTGTTTAAGCTCTGTGGATCCAGTTTTGGCATCCTACAGACTACAAGAGCAACAGGAAGGAGAAAAAGATATTCTAAGTGCCTCCATTTTGATTTTTTTCATAATTTGCTGCTGTCTGCACTTGTTTTTTGTCATTTTTAATTCATCTGCATTTATTTAAACTGTATTTGCCTTAATATTGCTACGCACTCAAGTGTGCTAGCTTGTACTGCATTTAAAGTGTTTTTGCTACTGTTCTAACTGCTTTTTGCAAAAAAAAACAAAACAAAAAAAAAACAAAAAAAAATTTCTACATTTGTTTCCCACCTTTCCTGTAACTAGTCTAATCCAAATACAGATTTGCTATATTCAGGACTATTTTGTAAGTTTCTGACCTCCCCTCAGACCTTTCTGTGTTAGAGGGAAGCCTTCTATCTTATCAGTGGGAGTGCTAAGCACTAGGTAGCCTATCTACCACAAGAGGAATAGTTTCTGGTCCAGAAATTGTAGTTTATTGGGCGTTTGGCCATTTTTTCCATCCCTTTCAACTTTCTGGTTTAAAAGCCTGTGTTTGCGTACCATGCAGTGGCTTTCTCCTGCTAACCCGGTGCACTTGGGCATTCTGAGACAGTGTGGCAACTGTCTAATATACACAGACAACCCTCTCCTCTTACTACCCAACACTCATACCTGTGAAAGATGCACTTATATCACCAAACTGAAAGCAGTGCGCACTCCAACCAAGACAGGACTAGCAGGTCAAGAGGAGAACATCAACACCTGAAACTCACTACTTAGAACACACAGCCCTCCAAAACACCAACCATCACAACCCACACATAGAAACACAAATCATGCACCCACCTTTGTGGAGACTCTCAATAAAAATGTACCCAAACAACAGAGACTCCTGAGACAAAAATGCACTCAACCACCACAACATCAACCTCAGAACATATAGCTCACCACCACAGTGTACTCCTCAATCCAAGCCCTTAAGGCAAAACATTTTGCCCAATGTACTAATCATAGGAGACTCAATTGTGAGGCACATGGATATCTCACTCACTAGGTTGAACAAGGAGAAGGTGACAGTCAGTTGTCTATCAGGTGCCAGGATCCACCACATAACACATGCACTCAGGTCACTCTACAAGTACAGATATGACTCAGTCATTGTCCCTGTGGGCGTGAATGACCTGAGATGTACCTCCCTGGACTACATGAAAAGAGATGGAACTCTCAGATTATGTGTCCCAGGTAGGTATGACCCTAGCCCTGAACAGTATTCTACAGTCACCCAGAATGATACCACAGTACGATCAGAAAATAATTGACTTCAACAATTGGCTAAGTTTCTGGTGTCATTCTAAGGGTATCCAGTATCTGTCTGACTGGAATGACATGATCGACAGACCTTGATGCTTTGCCAGAGATGGCCTGCATCTGTCACCCCTTGGATTCTGGGTACTAGCTAAGGCTCTTGCCACCCCCATAGTGCCTTTTTTATGCAGTGTTCCAAAGACCAAAATTCCACTGTAACAGCTACAAACAAATGCAATCTGAGTGTCATGCTGCTCAATGCTAGAAGTCTAAATCTCAAGATGCACTCACTCAAAGCTCTCCTCAAAATGGAGAAAGGTGACATCTGTGCTGTAATGGAGACCTGGTTTAAAGAGGCAGAATACACCCCTGCAGTCCTAGGCTACAACTTGTTCCATACCTTTCAGCCACATAATAAAGCCTGAAGCTCCAAAGGGAGTGGTGTCTTCATATTCTTAAAGGATATGCATACCTCTAGACTAGTAGGGCAGCACAATGCATCTGAGATACTTCAGGTACAACCAACACTGGTAAAGACAGCAGTGTAAGTCGTAACCTGCTACAGAAATCCAGACATGTCCTTAGACTCTCACTCCAAGTTCATAAACACCCTGGAATCTATCAAGGACCAACCCAATACACTCATACTGGGTGACTTTAACTACCTTTCCATCAACTGGGAAAACTATTCAAGTATCAATGTACAGGCCCAATGCTTTCTGGAATTTATCAGTTCCAATGCCCTAGACCAGCTCATTCTGACCCCCACTAGAGGAAACATCAGTCTCGGCCTGGTTATCACCAATATGGGAGACCATTGCTCCACACCCATGGTCAATTCCTCCCTGGTTAAATCTGACCACAAGCTGATCACCATGGAAATCTCTAGTTCACCTACACCCCCTGTTAATGTGACCACCATGAAAAACTTCTCTAAAGCCGACTTTGGGCTCCTAAAAACTACCTTCTCAGCACCCATGCCAATGGGAAATAGCTGCATGACTGCCACATTATACACCAATGCATTGTATGAGCATGTACACAAATGCATGGACCTTGCAGTACCAAATAGAATTAAGATGCACTCCTCCAAAAAAAGGAAGCCAATCTGGTGGTCCCCAGCCATCAATAACTCTACAACAGAAGAGAGAAACTATTGCAGAAAAAAATGAAGTCACAAGACTGGAAAACCTCCCTTATCAGTCTCAACAAAAAAGTGAGATCCCATATAAAATCCTCTAAAGCCAGCTATGAAGGCAAAATTGCAGCTGACACCAAAAACAACCACAGAGCCTTCTATAGATATATCAAAAACCTCAATGACAATACCCAGATTTTTTCTGAGTTACTGCACAATGGCACCTCCTATACTGAGTCAACAGATATAGCCAACATACTGGCTGACAGATTCAGTGCCAACTTTACCCCTCTCTCCCCTACCCCAAGGGCCCTATCACAATACCAGAAGAAAGCCAGGTACCCACCATTTCTGTGGAATAGGTAAAACTTGCATTGTCCAAAGCCAAGAATACAGCATCCATGGGACCTGATAATATCCCTGTCTGCATCTTACATGAGCTACAAAACAAACTGGCACCACATTTGTGTGTCCTGTTCAATCACAGCCTTACATCAGGCTATGTCCCTAATGAATGGTGCAGTGCTATAGTCATCTCACTCCATAAAGGGGGAGCAACTACAGACCCTGGGAACTATAGCCCCATTAGCCTGATGAGTCTAGTATACAAAGCTATGGAGCACATCATCATGGACCTGCTTAACAAAGATATAGGCAATCTCCAATTTCTTCACCCCACACAGTTTGGCTTTGTCAAGGGGAGATCCTGCCTGCTGAACCTGGTTGACTTATTTGAGGCAGTCACCAAGGCTGTGGATGAGGGTAATGCAATGCATACAGCCTACCTCAACCTGACCAAGGCCTTTGATACCATTCCCCACTCAGATATCATTGATAAACTCACCAAACTAGGCATCAATCCTTACATCACTAGGTGGGTTGCAAATTGTCTAACAGACAGGACCCACAGAAGGAAAGTTGCAGATTCCAAGTCAGACTGTTGACCAGTCAGGAGTGGAGTCCCACAGGGCTCAGTCCTGGGCCCTCTTCTGCTTGGCATCTACTCCTCAGAAGTCCAGACAAATACAGAAGGACTTTGGGTGACCAGGTTTGCTGATGACTGCAAGCTAGGAGTCATTATCAACTTCCCAAGTGATGCAGACATCCTAAAAAAGGGCCTCTCTAAGACCAATGACTGGTGTCGGAACCATGGCCAGAAGCTTAATTCCAAAAAATGTGTTATCATCACCTTTAGAAAAAACTCAGTTCCCACAAATTAACACGTTGATGGGAGCCTGCTGAACACCGAAGGGGCCATAAGAGATCTGGGCACCCAGATCAACAACCACCTCATCTTCGACCACCACATTGCTGCTGTGGTCAGAAAGTCCTTCTACATGGCAGATCTTATAACCAAAGTTTCGCATCCAGGAAGAAGGAGGTCATCATCCCTCTCTTCTCATCCCTCATTAGACCAATCATTGGATATAATGCCCTATTTGGCATGTACCTGGCCAGACACATACAACAGCTGGAGATGCCACAAATGTACCTCACAAAAAGGATCCTAGGCCTTAAACACATGTCATATATGGACAGACTCAAGAAACTGCAGCTGTTCTCACTCTCTTGTTGTCTACTTAGAGGTGATCTCTGCTTGACTTACAAAGCCATGTCGGACCCACTCTTACTTGAAATGCTACACCTAAAGAAATCCCAACCCTCCAGTGCCACACACTCCAGAATCACAACTTCAGTACCACAATTAACAGAACATGCTGGAAGGACAGGTTCATCTCCCAAAGAATGCCCATACTCTGGAATAAGCTTCCCATTAATGTCAAGCAGAGCACCTCACTGGCCCTCTTCAAGAGAAATCTTGATGAATAGATGGGTAACAGAAAGTTCACTCCAGGGATCATTCCAGTTGCCCTATTGGATAGGGGCACTGAGAACTAACATCAGGTGGCATGGTGCCTGGGAAATTTTTTGAGACTAGGCCAGTAAAGGCTCCAGGACCATTAGCCTAGTACACACCTATGAACCTATGAGCCTATAGAGTATTAGGACAAGTAAATATAGATTTGGCTGCAGAACCAGATGGAATAGGGTATGAAGTGCATACAAATTTAAGGGATTGACAAAAAAATATATATTCATTAAGATTTTGAATGAATGGTTAAATGGAGATTTTATATATAAAGAATTATGTAGTAGAATACTTAAATTCATATGGAAGAACAAAGATAGAAGACAATTAAAAATGGAGACCAATAGTTCTGAATAATAATGATTATAAGATCTTTATAAAAATAATGCAAAAGAGATTTGAAACCAAAATGGAGAATATTGTGGAAGATAGTATATATAGAATAAAAGGGAAGGGTTGTGAAGAAGTATTACTGATAGAGAAATTGTGGATGATATTAAAAAGAAGTTAAAATAATGATAGGAGACCTTAATAAGACATTTGATACAACTGGACATGAAATTTTAAGAATGTACAATTAGTAAGAAAGTTAGGAAATTATATATGTCAGTATATAGTAATAAGAAAGTAAAAATATTGGTAAATGGCTGGTTAAGCCAAGCTGTACATATGAAGAGTAGTGCAAGTCAGCAATGTCCAATGAGCTGTACACTCATTGCATTAGTTATAAACATAATAGTATGTGAAATAAATCACAAAATAAATGAGGCAATGTATATAACACATGAATTCTAGCTCTCTTAACAGATGAAGATGACGTTCTAATAATTGCTAAAAATAAAATTTGGATAAAAGTAATAATTTGCACAAATTAGTGTCTAGAGGTAATACAAATGCCTTTAAATAAAAAGAAAAGTAAAGGTGTAGGTGATGTAGTAAATATGAGAGGCATATATTTTACAGTGAATGAAATTTCTGTATTAGGTAATACATTTTGGAATAAAGATGTAAGTAGAATTCAATGGGGAAAAATGGCAGAAGAAATAAAACAAGCCTGTCTTTTCTGGAAAACATATAAATTATCAGGTCTACTTCGACCCATCGAAATTACATTTAATTGAACTTGACTTATCTGATCCCAGTTCTTCGAAACTTCAATTATCTGAAAGCACGGACTTCCAAAATCCTTTCCTCTGTGAAAGGAACCACTTGGCCATCATGGTGAATTTTGCCCTTTCTTCAATGTAGTGTGATCTCGGAGTTGGAATATTTAAGTAGGAGGGGGGTGTGGGGGGGTCAAGCACCCCACTTTGATGGGTTTAGCTTTGGTCCATTTAGGTATTTTCTCATGGTGGCCAAGTGGTTCCTTTCACAGGGACAGGATTTTGGCAGTCTGTGCTTTTGTATAACTGAAGTTTTGAAGTAATGGGATCGGGTAAGTGAGCTCTGATTAAATCGAACTTTGATGGGTCGAAGTAGACCCAAATTATCATTCAGAAAAAGGGAGTATTTGATAAATTCAGTACTGATGACAAAAATAGCATGCTTAGGAAATATATTTATGTTGGCAACAGTACTTAAAAAAGAATCATTTCAGATATATATATTTTTTTCATTTATATGGGGTTCTAGATTAAACCCAGTAAAAAGGTGTTTTGTATGTAAACAAAAGGAAGGAGGATTAGGGTTAATTAACCCGGTGATGTATTCTTCTTCATTAAATATTTACTAAGTGTTAAAGTAGATAAATTAAACTGATGAAAGATTAGTAGTAAAACTTTATAAATGTAAGTATGATAAATTCTGGTGTATGGTAAAAAAGAATAAAAGAGGAAAGGAGTATATAAATGAAGAAATACCATGTTACCAAGAAAAAATATTTTTGTGGAAAATAAAAATTGATGATATAGACAAAGTTAGAAAATGATGGTATAAGAATGTAATGTAACATTACTATATAAAACCATGGGAAAATTTAACAGATGAAAAAAAAAGCTATAAAAATATGAAGCAAATGGTGTAATCAGAAAGTAGAATGTCAAGGCTTTTTGTGGAGACTCGTAATGAATAAATTGCCAGTAAAAGGAAATATGCCATATAAAAAGAAAAGTGGTAAAATATGTTTACATTGTCAAAAAGAAGAAATTACAGAACATGTGTTTTTGAAATGTAAATGATTAAAACGATTATGGGTAAAACTACGTAAAGAAGATCTTTTCAAAGCTATAAAAGAAGTGGATAAAATAAACATGGATATGATTAAATGTGGATATTATAAGAATAGAAAGAAAAATTATGTTAAAAGAATAGATAGAAAGTCATTTATGTTATATGGGTTATATGGAATGAAAGAATAAGTGAAATTATGTTTAATGGGAAATGAATTTTTGCAATGATATTAAGTAAAATCAGATGGTGTTTATGGAAAACAGAGTGGGGGTCTAATAGAGATGAAAAGTTAGTATGATTGTAAAATAAATTGTAAATATTTGTAAATATGTAAACATGTTTTAAATAGTTCTTTTTTGTGTATACATATAGGATCCCAACTCCTTTTGATAGGTGCCATGGGATTTTTTTATATCCACCAAATCTGCCACCAAGTCTAGTAGATGGGACTTCTATTTGACATCTCATCCAAAAGATGGCACAGTCAGTAGTGCAGTACCCCAAGCTTGGTTGTCTATGTAGATACATGCAATGCAGTAGGTAATTCCCATGATTAATATAATTAGGGAAGAAAGCTGGAAAATCAGTTTATTAATTATTTTTAGTGGCCAGTTTAGGCACAAAAGAAAGGCTTGTTCTTATGACAGCTCTTTTTGTAGATGATCTGATAAGGGGAATTAGCACATAGGGATTGAAGCTCAGAAATCCTTCTATAAAAGGTAATAACTAAAATAAGTTCTTCTATGTCACATATTTCAACTCTGCAGAAGCTGGTTCAAAGAGAAGAAATGTATGGACTGCCAAATAAACCAAAGGTCCCATGGTGGAATCAGATACTTAGTGGGGGATGAAGAAGAAGAGGTTCCCCTCAAGAAAGTTTTATAGGCCCAGAAACAGCTTCTTCATCTTAATAAATTAATTTGATATGGCTAAATGTTCCCTGATAGAAGACAAATAAGTCCAGAATCAAAAATCTGGGATAACTGGGACAGGAGCTGTAACGAGGTCTAGCTTTACTGCAGTGACTCATGAGGAAGTTTGAATGTATTTGCTTTGATGTATTTTCCTTCTGTCCGGATAAAGTTAAGGACATTATCTACCCAATCAGGGTAAAAAGCATAACTGGTCATCATGGCAACTGAAGAAACTAAGCTGTTAACCAAAGCTTACCAAATGGGTGAGAGATGAGATTCTCAGACAGCTTAAGACAGAAAGGTCTGTCCAAGAAAGGAGGTCAAAGCAGGGAAGTCACATTTGTGACAAAACATTGCTATTCAGATAACTTTTGCTTTCTAAGACCTCACCATCTCCTGGAAAGTGGGAATAATGGAAATGCAGGAAGTGTAAACAAGACCTGTGGGTTCAGGTCTGGATATGTGCATTTTTAAGGGGTCCTCTCAAGGGAGGAATAAATAAATTAAAAAAAAATGTTGTACTTAATGGAGGTCAGATATGCAAAAGGTTCACAGAAAGGCTGCCCCAGTGGTGAAATACAGCCCATGCAACCAACAATCAAGGCTACTCATGGGGAATCAGAGCACAACAAATGAGACAGCCTATAATGGAATTGGCTTGTCAGAAAATATGTGCAATAACAGGAAGATGAATGGAGGCAAAAATCTATTCTCATACTCGTATGGCCTCCTAACAAAGGGACAAATCATGTTCTGGCAGTGTGTCTTTAACCAAAAGTACAATTATACCATGTGTTCTGCCAATTTTTCCTGCAAATGAAATAACTGCTGCTCTTGATCTCCACAGCAAAACTGTTTTTATTGTGGAAAACATGTACACTTGAGAGTTATCACAAGGAGGATAGTTGGGTAAGGACATAAAAAAAGAAAGAAGTTCACAACAAATAACAAGGAAGGAAAAGAAACTGATAAATGTCTGTAAAGTAGAGAGAATACATACTAAAAAGGACACTGCTTTGTTATGTAATACACAGATTACAGGGAATGATAACATTTTTCTATTAGAAAACCTTCAGTCTAGAGAAAAGGCAGCATGTTTCCAAGAGAAGATAGAAAAAAGAGGCAAGTGACATTTGAAAATGAAGAAATAAAAATTGAATGTAGACGGATTGAATAACATTACTGTACGAAAAAAGAGAACAATAGAAGTAGTCAACATATCTCAAGCCATGGATGTACAAAGCCAGCTTCTTGATAATTGCATGCTTGCAAATGTAATAAGCAATGGAAACAGTGGTATTAATAATACTAATGGTGATGAAGATCATTCCTTTGTAACAACTGACAGATATTACTGAATTAGAAGTTGGAGAATCTTCAGATCTGGCCATAAAAGATATTCAAACAATTGAAGATTCAATGATTAGAGTAACTAATACTTACATTTGCAGTGAAGATAATGAGCATTGAATCATGTTATGATTGCCAGGAGCAAGAATAGAAGATGTTAGACAAGTCTTAGAACACCTTAATGTAAGGAAGTATGGATCTGTTTTTATTCATGGCAGTACAAATGAACTGATCCACAAGGACTCTCTGGCTATTATTAGGGAACTTACAGTCCTCTTATATAGTATAGCTTGTATTGATTTTAGGATGTACTTTTCACAAATCACATATAGGAAGGAGAGTCAGGTCGCTGTGGCTGAAAAGATTTTCAGGGTTAATATCTACATGAAAAAAGTCCCATTTTCAAAAATAGAAATGTGTAGAAAATCTGAACCTAATTTTGGCCAGACATGTGTTCAGTCAGGATGGCGTGCATATGTCAAAATAAGGGAAGAAAAATTTTGCAGCAGATATTTTGCAATATTTGACAAACACAAGGCAGGATTTTTGCCAGGATGAAGATTTAAAAGTTCATCATAGTAACATTTGAAGCATCTCTGATGGTTGTTAATGCTAAGGCCATTAATAGTAATAAAGTTTTACTATTGGAAAATTTGCTATATTCCTACAAGATTGATGTTGCTATTGTTTGTGAAACAACATTAAAGTACAATGACTGGAAACCAGTTCTGTCAGGGTATAAATGTTTTACTGTAACTGACATTCTAACAAAAAAATCAGGTGGAAGTGTTATGATAGTGATTAAAGATACTCATGAGACCTGTGATTATTATATGTTCAGTGATAACACCAACACTATAGACTGTGTAACTGTGACAATAAAGGCAAACCTGGAAAATATAGCAATTCTTGAAGTGTGTAGACCAAGAAAGTCAAGTGCTAATGATCTACAGGAATTCATACATTTCTTGCATGAAACACAGGAGAGAAGAATAATAGTGGCTGGGGACTTAAATTTACCTGTAACAGACTGAACGAATATTGACTCAACAACATAGTAAGGGAATTATTCGCAATGTATGCTCATGAACAGCAATTGCTCCAGACTGTAAAAAAACTACCAGGGAAAGGAACAACCTAAACATTGCCTGTGTTCCTAAAGAAGCTACTGTTACTTCAAGTCAAGTTTTACCACTGTTGATGTGCAGTGATTATGGGGTTATAAAGGTTAATTTGTTGCTAGATAATTCTGCCCAACTGAAATCTAAACCAATACACAGAAGATAAAGTACATATTATACAGAAGCAAAACAGTCACTATGTAAAACTCAAAACAAAAAAAAAATGACCTAGGGATACCACAAACTATAAACCAAGGAACAAACAAAGGTATCCAACAGAAAAGCTTGCCAGGAAGCCAGTTTACTCGCTGATTGGTGTTAGAATCACAAAATTTGATAAAGAGTAGTTGAGCACATAATGCTTTCATCCCACTAATAAATGGGACTTCATCAGAATATCAATAAAAAGTATGTCTAAATAATCTAACCAATAAAACCTCCATCCCAGTTAGCAACAATTTAATCATCACATAACTAAATATTCAATTAATTTAAATATACTAGATCTATATCTGTATCTATATATCTATATGGTTCCATATCAGATTGTCAAAGTTTCAAAACTCCGTAGACCATATGGCCGAGACCATACCTCCAAAGTTTTGAAACTCTGAACATTTTTTATTGGGAATATCGTATAACACAAAACATGGGATTTGCTGTTTTCCTCACTGTAGTGTGATCTCGGAGTTCGTATATTTAAGTAGCAGGGGGTGTGGGCGGAGCATCCTCCCACATGTGGCATGCAGGGGGGCTTGCCCCCCTGCATTAATGTACAGGTAAGTTGTTTTGTTTTATTTTACTGTGTTTTATTTCTGTTTCAAAGTTTCAAAACTTCGGAAGTATGCTCTCGACCACATGGTCTTTGGAGTTTTGAAATTTTGGTGATCTGATAGGGATCCAAATATATATATATATATATATATATATATATATATATATATATATATATATATATATATATATATATATATATGGGATCTGTCAATATGTTTGAAGTTTCAGTACTTCGAACCCCACTTTACCAAGTCCACTTGTTCGAAGTAGTGAAACTTCGAACATTGACTTTGGCAGTCACACTACAATTTGGAATGGGAATATTCCATTTTGCCCACTGTAGTGTGATCTTGGAGTTTGTATATTTAAGTAGGAGGGTGTGCAGGTGGGCTTTCCCCCTGCAAAAACATGTTTTAGTGGGGTTTTTTTGGGTAGCCTGGGGAACTAGACTTCACTGAAGGTGCACTTTCGTTTAAGTGGACTTTCGCTGAAATGTAGGGTCTACTGCTCTATTTCAAAGAAGTGTATTTTTGATGTAGAGCAGTAGACCCATATATTTAACTTCCAACAATGCTCCCTATATTTAATTCTGGTTACTCAAACTCCACCCATAGGACTGTATGGAATAATAACTAATATAGCAAAAGCAAACATCCCGAAAGCATTACAGTTTAGGGAATGTTTGTATAGAGCATTATTCAAATTTCCTTTTTGAATATCAAAGTCATATTCATATATTTGCTTCTTCAGGCACCTTTCAGTTTTACCAATATAAAAAGCTAGATAGGAAATGCATCTAGCTATATATACTAATCCTTTACTATTACAATTCCCACATCTAGGAAATACTTTGGTTTTGTTAATATCTACATAAATATACTTTCACTGGTTTCATGCTGCACATTTCCTAGTACCCTTATTAGTAAACAAATCACCACACTCTCCCCATTTTTTCAAATACATTTTTCATATTAGTGGTGGTTTTAAATACAAATAGTGGGAGTTTCCAAGCAAATTGTAAATATCATCATTTGTCTTAATAAAGGTCTAGATTTTACTAACAATTTCACAAACCCTATCGGTGTCAGTGCAATATGGTAAAAACCAAAGCCCTCTCAAAATTCTGATTAATTTTGTCAAATTCTCCTGTGTTGTTCCCAGAATCATTTAGTAATACATGTCCTAAAAGGGGTTTATACTTTTCTCCCCATCCACTGATAACTTCATTCTTAATGTTCTTCACCATTTTTGGGGATAACCTCTCTCAGCAAACCACTCTTCTAAAATATTAGCCTCCTTATAAAGTTTATCATTATTAGATGTCATCTGGGCTATTTTTATAAGCTACTCTTTTACAAAATTCTTCTTGTAATGAAAAGGATGACAACTTGTAAAGTGTAAATACATATTGTTAAATGTAGGTTTTCTATAAATTACTCATCCAAAACTTACTTTTGTC
This sequence comes from Protopterus annectens, assembly GCF_019279795.1. NCBI lineage: Eukaryota > Metazoa > Chordata > Ceratodontiformes > Protopteridae > Protopterus > Protopterus annectens. Next base: position 522,866,921 of record NC_056728.1, on the reverse strand, counting down.
TTAAAAATAGTATTATCCAAATAATGTATTTGCTCATAATGTAAATTATAAGTAAACTTTAAAAAACTGATGGAGACATTAATATATTCAATAAGGTCTTGGGTCAAACTGTCCCATCCCTTCCACAAAATAAATATGTCATCCAGGAACCTTAATTATAGTTTACAGTGGAAATAACATTTAGAGAAAAATACATATTTAATTTCCCAAAACCACATAACTAAATTAGCATAAATGAGCAAGCATGAGGTTCCCATTGCTACTCCCTGGTCTTGCTTATAAGTTCACCCTTCAAATTAGATAAAGTTATTGGATAGTGCTAGGTCCATCATATTCAACACTAGGGATATTTCCTCACTGCTAAATGATTGGTTTAGAATTAATACATAATTGAAAATGCTAATACCTTCCTCTTTAGGTATACAGGTAAAAAGATCTACCACATCAGTGGTGAGGGATTATATATTTACATCCCATAGATCTGAAGAAATATGCCCAAGAAAATCCTAGGAGTCTTTAAGGATATGAGTAGCTTGCTGTAAAAAAAGTTTCAATAGTCTATCAATACAGAGTCCCAGGGATTATCTCTTACCATTCTGCCTGAATACTATAGGTCTTAGAGGGGGATTGTTTAAGTCTTTTTGGGCCTTCTTAATGTCAACTATTGAGGGGATGTAAGGGAATTTATTGGTGAGAAATTCCAGTTAATGCTTTGATATAGTTCCTTGAAGGTAATAATCAAGAAATATATTAATTTTCTTATAGGCTATATGTATTTCATTTTGAGACACCAGACTCTATGTATTGGTGTTCTACAAAATCTCAAACATATCACTAGTATAATATATAGCATCAAAAATAACCACCCCACATCCCTTACCCAATTTCATAATCCTTATATCCTTATTGTGCATAAGGGAATGCAAGAGAAGTTGTTCTTCTTCCAAATTTGTTCTGATGTGAGATATGTGGTTCAGAAAATACTTGCATATGTCCAACTCACATGCCTTTTCAAAGGCTGAAACTAGATGATGGGAGGGGGGGGGGTTTAAAATATTTTTCCTTTTAAAAATGTTTGGTCTAGGATTTGTTTTGCCTTCAGAATGTATGCCTAAATTCAATTTTCTAGTAAAAATTTTCAATTCTATTAAAACATCCACTAAACGCATTCTTTTCCTAGGTAATGAAATAAAACCTTTCTTAAAAAGACTAAAATGTTTTTCTTCAATAATTAAAGAACTGTATCTAAAAATGTTAACATTTTGATAAATCAGCAACTTACCACCAGGTTGTGATATAATATTCCTATTACTATTCAAACTGTGAATTCTTATTTCCCCATCCTCTCCCCCTGCATCTCTGTCTCTGAAACTCGTGGATTGTAGTGGAAATCTCCTCTGTGGCATACATTGGTGGATGGGAGGTGTCCCTTATATAGTCGTTCCTGTCCACCAGTCTTTGGATTTTCTGAGGCGTGGAATTCTCAAGGGTCAAGGTGGCCATCATCTGATGTATTAGAAATGTTTCTCAGATTTTTCCCAATAGCTTGTTTCCTATATCCCCATATGGTAAAGGGGAACTAAAATGTTTACTTTGTATTCAATTGTTAGATCTCTTTGCTCCAGAGGTTAGGCATGCAACATTATTTTGGTATTCTCTAGCATCTATTTTGAGTTTTTTTCCTTTTTCCATTTTTAATTTTCTCCACTTATCTATATATATTATAGAATATATCATTGTATTTTAATTTGTATCTAGGAAACAGTAAATCATGTGAAATAAAATCATTCAATTCATTAACTTCTTCAGACAATTCAGAAATAATGCAAGTATTGTGTCTAATCTTTAATTCTATTAATTCAAGACCTTTCCTATTGAACAAAGTAACTCATTTGTTAAAAAAATGTTGCTGTCCTGTCGCATACCATTGAGGAATTTTGTATACTTCAGTCCCTTGGGGAGTCTTCCCAGTCTAAACTAATTGGAGTGATGCATTCAGTGGAAAAAACTGCAGAAGGAATGTGAAAAGGTTTGAAAGAAAAACTGAGTGTAAAAAAATGTTTAATATCAGTATCTGGGCATATGTCAGTAGGTCATGTTTCCATAAGAACAAGATACCTGATTAAGGTGAGAGACAAAAGATATAAGAAATGGAAAAGAACTTGAACCACAACTTTGAAAACTGAAATAAACAAGTTGGATGAATAAATTAAGCACAGTATGAGAAAAAAAGCAAGAAAAAAATTAAGAAAATGTATATAACACTATTTAGAATAATAGGAAACCATTTTGCAGTATGTAAGAATTGAAAGGAGTAAAGACATGCAAATTTATAAACTGTGTGTAATTTCTAACATTTATTTGCAACTACAACAGATTAAAGATATATTTACAAAATCTTATGCAAAACAGTTTGCCAACACAAAGGGAGTGATAGGCTGTTCTATTGATATCCAGGTAACCTCAGATACTGAAATCAAAATAGATTACATTGAAAAACAACTATCCAAACTGGATCCAAACAAAGTACCTGAAGGAGACAGAATAAATAATGATTACTTGGTAATACATTAGCAAAAAATTAAAGATTGCATTTTATATAGCACATATCATGGACAGAAGTAGGTAAAAAGATAAAACAAAAGATAAAAAGATAAGTGGGTGCACAAGACACAGGATAAAAAATGTGCCTAATCCTGGTAGGCGTACTGGTGCCAGGACTGGAAAAAATGAGAGTATAGAATTCTCAAAATATGGAAACATTCCTACAATGGGGCCAGCTAGGCCAGGCACAGGGGGAGGATGACACCCTTGTTGCAGAAGGAAGTAGCAGTCCACAAAAATCACAAAAATTGATAGGCCACAAAAAGACACAGAAAGGTGATAGCATGGACTGTTGAGGATGAGAAAGAAAGTATGTATTGTTACTATTATACAAGAAGCCCAGAATTTTTAGACAGAATATATATACAAAAAGATTAAGAGGGAATTTACTGGAAAGAAAAATACTTCCACAAGAAAATCTGGCAAAATCTTCAAATAAAAATTGTGTTCATTAATCCAACAGATTTATGAAAAACATTATATGGACGAAGAAACCTTGAGCCATTTGGAAAAAGAAGGGACTGAAGAAGTGTAAAAATAAGAACAAAATCTAGAGACTTTTAAAAGATATAAAAAAGAAATATGGGCATGGGAAAGAAAGAGAGATCGGATATGGTGCAATATTTATGCAAAGGAAAAAGTTAAATTAATCAAGACAAAAAAGGCAGCTCCAAAGATATTCAAAGAGAAATATAGGCAAAGGCATCCAGATATGGAAAAGTTCACAATAAAAAAATAAGAACACAAAGAGGGAATGCAGAATACAAGATTAGTAAAGTAGAAGTTAAAAAATTTGAAGATGAAGTTATGAAACACTTCCAAAGTGAAGGATTAATTGCAGAAAGTCTAACACAGGTTGCATCACAGCATGATGAAACGAGTCCCCAAAGTAAGGAGAAACATGAGGAGCAGGAGACATGAAAAAGAATTATGGACATGAGAAAGAAATAGAGATTAAATATGGTGCAATATTTATGCAAAGCAGAAAGCAAAACTAATCAATATAAAAAGAGCAGCACCAACGTTATTTGAAAAGAAATACAGGCAAATACATCTGGACATGGAATATTTTACAATGCAAAAAATAAGAAAAAAAAGAGGAAAAGTTGAAAAGAGGATTAGTAATGAAGAAGCTAAAGAAATGGAAACTGAGGCTATGGATTACCTGAGAAGTGAAGGAGTTAGTGTAGAAATTTTAAGACAGATAACATCACAGCAGGATAGAGCTATGGATCCTCAAATCAAGGAGAAACCAGTGGAGTGGGAAACATCTGATCAGTTGCCATATGAAGATACTTTGAGGCCTTTTATAGCAAACCAGTACAAACATTCAGTTGAAGTTGTACAGTAAGATAAGGAACAGGAGTGGCAACTCTGATGCAGTCAATGTTGTAGAGTGACTGGCCAGTGATCTCCCATATGAAATAGCAAAACATGACACAGGATGAAATTGAAGAGAATGTGGCACAGGAAGATGCTTTGGAACTTTCTATAAAATGCCCAAAGGACATGGAAAACAAAGAATGTGCCCTCAGTTTAGAAGAAAATGTTGTAAGAGAAGAGTTGCTTGATTTAATACAAATGGATAGACATATTAAGATCAATGAAAGAAATAGACTGCAGAAAGTCAATGAAATCCCAAATGTTAGAGGTTTAATCAAACAAATGAACACAGTAATTAGGGCTGCCCATAGAGATTCATGTGATATAACAGAAGTAAATAGGATATATTACCATGCAGCTAAATTTATAACAGATTATGCCTTACCACAAAAACATGGGGTAGTAAGGGAAAGGAAGGGGAGAAATAGAATGCCGAAAACTATAAAGCAATTAAGACAAGAAGTATCACTGTTACAAGAGTATAGAAGAGGAAACAGATCAACAAAAATACTCAGAAAGACAGGTGTGATCAAAGCAATGCACAGCATCAGAACAGATCAGGATCTATCATACACTATCACAAATAATATACTAAAAATATCAACAAAGGCAGAAAAACTTAAAAGATAAACAGATAAATATGGAAGAAAAGTACAAAATAAGCAATGTAACGATGACCCAAAAAGTTTCATAGAGGATAGAAAAACAAGGGAAAAGGAATTCAAACACCACCAAAAAAGGAAGAAATAAATACATTTTGGAGAAATATATATGAAGATCCTCTGGACCATAACAAAGATGCTAAACGGATAGAAGAAGTAAAAGAAAGAATAAGAAGTTCAAATGTACAGGATATGAAATGGGATGTAGTAACAACCAGAGAAATTGAAACAGAGCTAGGAAAAGTTCCTAACTGGAAAATCCCATGCTCAGACTTCTGGGTAAAAGTATTAACATCTTTATATGATGATTTAGCCATGAGTAAGCTTAATTTTATCCACACCCCAAAGAGACACCAGCCTGGTTAACAACAGGAAAAACAATATTCCTACTTGAGTGCACCTGCAGGCTGTCCTTAAAACCATAGATCAATAACTTGCCTTCTGATGATGTATAAACTATACACTGGAATTGATACCGACAGAGTTTATAGTCATTTACAAGAAAACTCAATCATTGCAATAGAGCAAAGGGGTAATAAAAAGTCATGTGGAACAAAGGAAAAAAGTCGTATGGAACAAAGGATCATTTTCTGTTAAATAAAGTCATAACGGAGAACAGTAAAAAGGAGAAGAACCTAAGTATGCCATGGATAAACTACAAAAAAAGCATTTGACAGTATCCCACATTGATGGATAAACGAGTGTTACAAATGCATAAGATACACCCTCCCTGATCGATTATGTTACAGCGACCATGAAACAGTGGTAAATCACTTTTCAGTTAAGCCATGATAAAGGACAAATTATTATTCCAGGGATAAAAATTCAAAGGGGAATATTCCATGGTTGCTCTCTGTCACTACTGCTTTTTTGTCTTGCCTTAACCCATTAAGCTATCTACTTAACAGATTAGGTCATGGGTACAATTTGACTAGTAGAAAATAAAGTGTAAAGACATTTCTTTTTGTAGATGATTTAAAATTGTATAGTTCATCAGATGAGGAACTGAAAGCACAACTGCAAGTAGTCAAAACTTTTTCAGATGATATAAGAATGGCATTTGGTCTTGACACATGTGCAAAGGCATCCTTTAAAGCAGAAAAGCTGTAGCACCAAGAAAACATTAGTTTGGGACAGGAATGTGATGTAAAAGAACTTGAGCAAGAGGGAGTATATAAATATTTGGGAACTGATTAAGGATTGATAATAAAACATGAACAAATGTGAATAAAACTTAGTAAGGAATATCTAGAAGACTAAAATTAATACTGAAAACAACACTGTCATCTAGGAACAAAGTCTAAGCTATAAACCAATTTGCTCTTCTTGTCCTAACTGAGAGTTTTGGAGTAATTGACTGGCCCCAAAAGGTGTTGGAGAGGTTGGACAGGAAATCAAGAGGTATGCTTCATGCTCATCAAGTGATTTATAAAAATCAGTGCATACCAAGAATGTAAATTCCCCCATTCTGAAGGAGGTATGGGCCTCCTAGAAACTGATTACATGTATAGATCTGCAGTCATGGAGCTGCATACATATCTGCTGTGCTGACCTCACAAGAACCAGATATAGTGAAAGTTTTGAAACATGAGGAGAATAAGTCTAAGCTGACTTCCCACTTTGTTTAGCAGAAGTATATCGGCGTCAAGCAGAAATTAAAATCAAACATGAAGTAGATAAAAATCAGGCAGCAACCAAATGCACCAAAAAACAAAAGAAAGAATATAAGGTGAAGGAGAAGATAAGAATACAAGAAATGTAGAAAATGCATAAATATAGGTGCAACTATAGAAAACTCTTGGAACAACCTCATGTTGAATAGGATTGAATACAAGAATGGCTAAGGATAGAGGAATTTAAACCAAAAGATGAAAGGATAATATTGGCGGCCCAAGATAGTGACTATGTACACATTGGTTTATAAAGTCCATTGAACATGTGGGAGAAACAGACAAATGTAAGTTTTGCAAAACAGAATTGGAAACGGTCGTGCATCTTGTTGCTGGTTGTGATATACTAATGGCAGAAGGACTGTATACTGCAAGACATAACAATGTGCAAGACTGTTGCAATGGGGATTGTGCAAACATTATAATATTGTAATAGCTGAAAAAACACTGTAAACATCAAACAGAAAGCATTATAGAAAATGATGAAGCTTATATCACATGAGATCATCCATTGCCAACAGTTCATAAAACAGATGTGAGAAAAACAGATATAGTAGTCCATGAAAAGAAGACAAAAGTAGCATTAATCACTGAAACTGCTACATCTAGTGACTATAGTGTCTTACATACAGAGATACACAATGTCATAAAATACTAGGATTTGCAGGTAGAAATGAGGAAAATGTGGAAAAAGGTACACAGACAATTCAAGAAGTAGTAGGGTCTTATAAAATGAATTTACAATCATAATTAGAAATCGTTCCAATACCCCGGCTGTGTTCTACATGAACTACAAAGCAAACTGGTAGCACTTCTGTGTGCCCTGTTTAGTCACAGCCTCACCTCAGGCTTTGCCATCATCATGACCTGATTAACAAAGATATAGGAAATGAACCAGTCACCAGGGCTGTGGATGAAGATAAGGCAGTGCATATAGCCTACCTATATCACTAGGTAGGTTGCAAATTGGCTCACTGATAGAACACACAGTGTAAACTGAACACTGAAGGTGTTATAAGATATCTATTAGACCAAAGAGACTGCCCATGCTATCTATTTGACAGAGGCACTGGCTGTATGAATTGCAGAAGATAACATCAAAGACTGAAACAATACTAATTTAATCAACTTTAATCATCATGGTATTAGAAACCAAACCTGTCTTTAAGGGTTATTGTCAGAACTGGAAAGGTTGGGACTTAAAACCATATACCACCTGTAACACAATGTTTTATAACAATATAATTACACCTATGAATGAACACTGATCAATAAATTACATTGATTTACTCTTGATAAGATGGATAGTTGGAGAATAATATGCTGATAAATATATCCAAAAACTATGCATATGAGATTTGGGAGACATAAATTTACTAATCATATCAACCAATTGGTTAATGATAGTTATAGATCTATAGGTTGTATAAAAAGATTTATAAAGTCTAGGCAATCAGAAATGATGAAGTCATTGTTTGTTAATTACATTAGACCCAAACTTGAGTATGGAATAACAACATGGAAACCTAATAAGTAAACAAGCATGAGTAAACTGAAAAGAGTACAGCAGAAATAGGCCAAGGGCATTGATGGATGTGAAAATTTAAGTTATTATGAAATACTAAAATATCTGAACTTGTACAGTGTCTCATATAGGTATTTAAGAGGATAACTTATTCAGGTATTTAGGAATTTAGAGACAAGTGTCGTTGGTAATATTTAGGGTTATCAAAAATACTAGAGAATCATCAGACATCCTATGTAGAGAATTCTATAGAAATGAGAAGTTTATTAATTGGTTCTCTGGGAGAACAGCTGATGCATGGAATAGACTACCAAACTGCATTAAAGCAGGCACTAGTTTAGATATTTTAAGAACAATCTGGACACATATGGGAACAACTGTTTTGATAAATTGGCATGCTAAAAGGGCATACATGCCTGTGCTTGAAATATTTGTTTGTATGCATGTATGTATGTAAAAGGACAATTGTTAGAATACACAAAAGGTAAGGCTTATGAGCAGGGGCAAATTAATATACATAGAAGACAAACAAGACTTACAGGGGAGGTTCTGACATAATGGTGGAGGGGAAGCCCAAAGGAAAAGGAGACATGAGACAAACAGAGGGTAGAAAATGGCATTTTAGGAGGTTTGGACAACAAACAAGGGTGAGCACAGACACAAAAGGGAGGGTAACACTGTAAAGGATGATAGGATATAGTTGCACAGTTGACATTTTTTCAATGCCTGCAACCCAGTGGGAGCTTAAACTCCACCTTGGGCTATCTTAGATTGGGCTTTGGCTAAGGTGATGAAGCAGAGATACAACTCAATGAGTTCCTGGAGGAGGCTGTCTGTATTACTAACACAGGCATCTAGCCAATGATCAGTCAACTCCCCCACCATGTCTGTTGGCTGCCTATGTGTCACAAAGGGATCATACCTACTACCACCAGTGGGAACAGCACTCCTATCCTTCAGTGCAGGTCTGGAAGGCTTGTCTCCTGCAGCTGATGTTTGAGCTGGGAAGGTAATACTGGTAGCCTGGCTTGCAGCCGGGGTAGATGATTATGCCATTTGGGGGGGGGCTAGCAGCTCTTGTTGGAGTGATGACCACACGCCTAGAATCTGCTGCAAAGTAATTGTAAAATAAATGGAGAAAAACAACACAAAAATAAATAAAAAGTATGTAATAGAAAGGTTAGTAAAAAATAAGGGGGAAGAGAGAAAGCTACACTCTCAATTAAAAAAATACAGCTCGTGTGATTTTTTTCCTTTTTGTACAATAGGTACTGTACTGAAAACTACAATAAACACCCTCCACAAATGATAGCATTATACACAACTGAAAGGGGAATCAAACCCACATAAACCAGCAAATGGAATGTAAAATGCCTTGATGAGTTAAGCTGCTTTTATAACCCCACAAAAAACCTACACTCAAACAAATAGTAAAAGCATCAAACACACATACTTCTACTTTTGAACTATGGAATATACAAAGAATTGGCAGTACAGAACTATCCTTCCAGTGGCAGACTATAGCTATAAGGGTTCAGCATTCTTACAGTCTGCCTACAATATGAATAACTCAAAGAGTTGTGTCAGTACTCTAACCTGCACTGCTACAAGCAGGTGTACTCAACCTGGTGCCAGTTTAGGCACCCCATCCTTTTTTTTGTGTGTGTAGCTGCACATTCTGTGTTATTGCTTCTAGGGCTGTGGTGAGAGAAACAGAAGTGTGAAAGAAGAGGGGGTTACCACATGCTGGCAGTATGTTTGTGCAGGTGAAACACATTTATTTATAGTACATGTCCGGTTCTGTAGCTGTAATCTTGGCCTCCCACCTGCAAAGGTCAGGATGATGCCATTTGAGGTTGCTGTAATGGTGGAGACATTTTTGGATTTTCAAATGACTTATCACATCTTTAGCCAGAGAGTTCTGTGTCTCTGCTTCATATTGGGGGGTGTTCATACACCTCCTGCATTAAGTATTGGCAGTGGTCATGGCCATGTAATTGGAGGAATATTCCTTTTTCCTCCAAACACCACTACTGAGCTCTGCAGGGTACATTAATGTCACCTTCACAAGATATATTTTCTGCCAGTAAAATAGCAGGGAACTATGACTAGCATATTGTGGCCACAGCTGTTATCTAGTTTGCCAGTTGCCTCTCAATGTGGGGGAACACAGTTGTATGACCTGTGGTAGGACTGTCAAACATATGTACCATATTGCAGCATTTGTAAAGTGGACTGTAAGTTGTGAAAAATGTCAGCAATGTCTCCAAGTCACACCCTGGCTTATAAGCTATTAATGGGAACACTTCACATAATCGAATGACTGAAATCTCGAATTTCATATGGTCGAGACCATATGATCGAGATTTTAGTAAATCGAATGTGTGTAGTGTTCAGAAATAAGACTTTACTTACCTTAATACATTACGTGCACACAGAGACAAGTGTTGTATGCTCTGTGTGTACGTAATGTTTTATTTGTTTTGCAGTGTTGGCAGGAAATGAGAAATCTCCCATTTTGCGCTTCCGCATATAGTGCAAGACGGGAGATTTCCCATCTCCCCACTGTAGCGCGATCTTGGAGTTGGTATATTTAAGTAGGGGGGGTGGGGGGGGGTGCAGGGGGGCAAAGCCCCCTTGCAAAAGTGAAGTTTGTGTTTTTTTTTTTTTTGATGGTTTCACTTCAGAAGTTCGAGTTTCCAAAACTCGAGCTTTTGGTTTTGGTTATTTGCAGTTCGAGATTTTGGCAATTCGATCTTCTAAAGTGAATCCACTGTTAATACAGCAAGCAGGACAGTGACACTATTTCCAATAGTTAAGATATGGAATTACCCCCTAAGCCACAGGGTGAACCACATACTAGCAATGCTGCCCACTGGTACCTAGATATGAGCACAATGGCATACAGAAGTGGGCATGATGTTTTGGCATAAAGTACAAAGTGCAGATTGAGCAGTTGAGAGACAATAATTACACGAGTCCTCATTTGCATAATCATCTCACCTAGACACCTGAATCCGTTTGATATTAGTGTGGGGGTAATGCAGTAAGCCTCATTGCCTTACAGAAGAAATTGTAGAGATGCTAATATAAAACAGGCCACATGTACTCTGAATGCATACTTGTTAGAGTTGCTGGAGTATGACTTACTAAAGGTAGGTGCATTTCTTTCTTCATATTTACTTAACAATTTATGTACCACATGAGAAATGTTTAAAATTATTTGCTACATTACATACTTATGTTTGATGCTGTGAGATCGCACACACACACACACACACACACACACACACACACACACACACACACACACACACACACACACACACGTGTGCACACACAAACACACACACAAACACACAAAGAAAAAGTCTTTAAAGACTATGGGACTTTTGTGCTGTGGGAATAATCTAGGTAAGGACAGAGATACACACAGCAGCAATTAAGCCATGCAGATCTTAACTATGTCAGGCTAGTTTAAAGATAGGGTATGGTGCAACACATTTTAAGAAATGCATTATTGTATGCGTAAATGTATATATGATTATTTCAATCCTGACAGGGGGGCATTGTTCATAACATGTTCACTTGCCACTTGCTATGGTTGTGCATTTTTTGATGGGAGGGAAGGGTGACATGCTGCCTATGGAACTTTTACAGATGACAAGGTGAGAAGTGTGTGTCCAGGTTCAGTATGTGAAGGAGTTATAAAATCAGTGGCACATATGAGCAATCAGGAGTACAGAAGGTCAGTGAGTAGCTACAGGTAGTCAGCGCCACCTGTCTGACATAAGTATTTTCCATTATGCTTGGTCAGGTAACAACAACATAACAGCAGTGTCAGCAAAGTAAAGAAAACAAGAAATAGCAAGGTCTCTGATGCCAAGAACTAGGTGGTGTTGCAGCTCCTCCATCTCTGTGGTCAATGTCTCTTCAGTTAGTCAACTGGGCCTACCAAGACCATACATGGAAAGATCTTGTGGTGAACATTAATCCTGTTGGAGACAAGAACCATACTTATACTCAAGTTTGCCCTAGGGCCACAAGCATCACTTCGTGGCTGGAAAAAGAGCTATCTACCTTTCATAGCAAGGTAGGTCAGCAGGAGCTTGGCTATTGGATGGGCTGTCAGTTAGATGACTTCTGATGGAAGAAGAAGACTTCCTGGGCTCTGTGACAGGCAGTATAGGATTTGTGCAGTCACACAATATAAGTACTAGACTTCAGAGCCAAACATCAATATACCCCTAGATATCAGAAGTAGATGCCCCAGGTAGGTACTGAGATGTTTGCATTTACATTAGCAGTATTTATATTTTCCAATCACTCAGTGATCATCTGACTAACAATCTGTGTGTTTTTGGAACACCTGCATGAAGAAAGGTATTTACCTGCACCACTTGGCAGCACTGTCATATTACGTACAAGATGATGGTGCATATACTTTCACTTGAAGTACTTATTTTATGTATTCACATGTGAATCACTATCAGGTAGTACTACTGTAGAACTGACAGTGCCTGACGTCAAGGATTCATCTAGTTTTGATGATGATAGCAGTGATGAACTGGCACTGTTAGGTAGTACAGTGTTTATAGACATGTAATCACTGGAACACCAGTTCAGACCACTGATCCAGCCTCTGTGCCTGCATCAACCCAAGCAACACATACCACACAGGAGAGGTAGGTTATCAGGGCCACTGAAAGCCAGGGGTAGTGTGACACCCCCTGCAAACAATCTTCCACATCTGACACAAGTCTCATGAAGTGAGGGAGTACACACAGGGGGGTGATTGCTTATGGTCATTGGAAACATAGATCCTGCCCTACCTTTGAAGTAGCTGTGCAAATGGCCACAACAAAACATATATGCTGGTACATCATGAAGCCACAAGCTATCTGTGACCACATTTCATTTCAGAGTTAGTATGGCTAATTCAGGGTGTGTGGGATGACCTCCTAGTGTGCCTGTCCCATATGTATGATACTTTTCATAGACTGAATTGCATGCCTTGTCCTCCTATGCTTACATGCTTTACAACAGGCACCATCCAAAAAGTCATTGTGGTCATGGAAGGACAAGATTACAGCCATGCAGAGGTAGTACTTCCCTAGCTGCATCTCCTGTGCAAGTAATTACAGCTAGGAGAGTACATCCTCATGGTCACAGCAGTTGTGACTTTATGTCTGGTAACACTCCCTCTCACATGCCAGTAGACCGCGCTTCAGATCTGCAACTATTGCGGAAGCTGTGTCCCAGCAGACAGACAGACACACACACACACACACACACACACACACACACACACACACACACACACACACACACACACACACACACACACACACACACACACACACACACACACACACGCATATATATATATATATATATATATATATATATATATATATATATATATATATATAAAGAGAATGACGAATGGAAAGGCTGTTGGTCCAGATGACATACCTGTGGAAGTATGGAGGTGTTTAGGTGAAATGGCAGTGGAGTTTTTAACCAGATCACTTAATGAAATTTTGGAAAGTGAGAGGATGACTGAGGAATGAAGTAAAAGTGTTTTGGTACAGATTTTTATGAATAAGGGTGATGTGCAGAGCTGTAGTAACTACAGAGGGATTAAATTGATCAGTCACAGCATGAAGTTATGCGAAAAAGTACTGGAAGCTAGGTTAAGAAGGGATGTGATGATTAGTGATCAGCAGTATGGTTTCATGCTGGGAGAGAACACTACAGATGCGATGTTTGCACTGAGAGTGTTGATGGAGAAGTACAGAGAAGGTCAGAAGGAGTTGCATTGTGTTTTTGTAGACTTAGAGAAAGCATATGACAGGGTGCCTAGAGAGGAGTTGTGGTATTGCTGAGGAAGTTGGGAGTGTCAGAGAAATATGTAAGAGTGGTACAGGATATGTACAAGGATAGTGTGACAGCAGTGAGGTCTGCGGTGGAGTAAAGGATGCATTTAAGGTGGAGGAGGGGTTACATCAAGGATCAGCTTTGAACCTTTTCTTATTTGCAATGGTGATGGACAGGTTGACAGACAAGATCAGACAGGAGTCCTCGTGGACTATGATGTTTGCAGATGACATTGTGATCTGTAGTGAGAATAGGGAACAGGTGGAGGAGACCATAGAGAGATGGAGATGTGCTCTAGAGAGAAGAGGAATGAAGGTCAGCAGGGCTAAGTCAGAATATATGTGTGTGAATGAGAGGGAGGATAGAGGAATGGTGAGGATGCAAGGAGTAGAGGTGGCAAAGGTGGATGAGTTTAAATACTTGGGATCAATAGTTCAGAGTAATAGCAAGTGTGGAAGAGAGGTGAAGAAGAGAATACAGGCAGGATGGAGTGAGTGGAGAAGAGTGTCAGGAGTGATGTGTGACAGACAAGTATCAGTAAGTGTGAAAGGGAAGGTTGACAAGAGGGTAGTGAGACCAACCTTGTTATATGGGTTGGTGACAGTGGCATTGACAAAAAGGCAGGAGTTAGAGCTGGATGTGGCAGAGTTAAAGATGTTAAGATTTGCACTAGGTGTGACAAGGGTGGACAGGATTAGGAATAAGTATAGTAGAGGGTCAGCCCAGGTTGGATGGTTTGGAGACAAAGCCAGAGAGGCAATATTACATTGGTTTGGACATGTGCTGAGGAGGGATGCTGAGTATATTGGAAAAAAGATGCCAAGGATGAAGCTACCAGGTAACAGGAAAAGAGGAAGGCCTAAGATAAGGTTTATGGATGTGGTGAGAAAGAACATGCAGGTGGTTGGTGTGACAGAGCAAGATGCAGAGGACAGGAAGAAATGGAAACAGATGAGCCACTGTGGCAACCCCTAACGGAAACAGCCGAAAGATGATGATGATGATGATATATATAGAGACACACACACACACGCACACACACAGACACACACACACACACACACACACACACACACACACACACACACACACACACACACACACACACACACACACACATGCACACACTCATGCACACATGCATACATGCATGTGCATACACACATATGCATGTATATACATGTATATACACACACACACACACACACACACACACACACACACACACACACACACACACACACACACACACACACACACACACACACACACACACACACAAATACACACTACCATCACCACCACAGCTCCCTTAGCTTCACACAGTAAATCATCCAATGATATTAAGACTTTACTAAGCTTTTTACAGCAATAGTCCCCCACACACATATCCTCCACACAGAAGTAGATTGTTATTTTTCATTGTCCTATACACTCACACATTTCCTTGTGAAAGACAATGCCCACTTGTGCTTCATCTCCACTTGTGCAAATGATGATAGTTGTGCCCTGCCCACTATACTTTGCTACTTGGATTGCCTATGTGTGATGCATGGTATGGGCAGCCTTTGCATGGGTAAGCAGAATCTAGTGTTGGGTTTGCATGCATCACCTTTTCTTTAGTGTTGATGCTGAGATATGGGCCAAGGCTGTGTGCAGGCCACTGCCTCTTTGACAGTGCTAAAACATATTATGCCAGCCTCCATCTAGCATGTTCATCCCCTGCTGTTGTGTCCTCCTCAGACATTTCATGTAGCTAATTCACACGGCCTGGTGTGCTGGAGGCTGTTCCTGCAGCATATCCTCACACACATACTGTAACTGCCACCTAAGTATGACATTGTGTAATTCTGCACATACTGAGTACATTTTTGCACAGTCATACTGCAGACCACCACTGGGTACATCTAGACAGCAAAGGTATTCCTTAAGCAGCCCAGACACATGCTCCGCAATGACCCTGGTTTGACATACAGCACTGATGTATCCATTATCTGTTTCATTCTGTTGATTTCTGATTAGTGTTATTAACCAGGTCTCCATGCCATATCTGGCTTTGCCAATAAGATGTCCCTGGGGAAAGTCAGACCTGGCAACTCATTGGTAGAGGTCACACATGTGCCATATGTGGCAGTTGTGATAACTGCCTGAGAGGTCTGCACACACATAACAGATGATGCCCTATATATTACAGACCTTAGGGCAGTTAATAGGCTAATACCAGTACTGGTTTACAATGCTTTTTCTCAGTTCACCAGTTGGGGCCATAATTTTAATATGGTTGCATTCTATGGCCTCCAATACCACAGGAAAATGGGATACATCATAGAATTCACACATGATGTTAAATCTATTCTCTGTAGAATGTGAACATATCATATAGTCCCTCACAGGTTGTGGCATGGCATTGAGAAACCGATGGCGTATTCGAAAGACAGATGCCTGAGATAATCCCCACTGCATCTCATGTTGGTCACTGAAAGTTCCCTGCAGCTAGCATATGTTAAAATACAGTTATCTTTGTATCTACTGGGATAGGTAATCCTTGACTCCAACTAGCTTGCAGATGAGGCCAACACATGTCCACAGGTCTTGTATGGTGTCCCTATCCACATGGCACCCATCCACAATGCTGATTTTATGAAGCCTATGAAATGGTAACAGCACTCAGATGACATGGCATTCCTGAAGGTGACAACATGCATGACCATGCCACAGAGTGGAAGTGAGAGCTTCTTGAATTGAAACATTAACAGATTCTACAGCAGCACCTAACATATTTCAATGGCTGGTAGCATCAGCATTGGATTTAGCTCTGTTCAACAATCCTAATGCTGGAGCACCATGTAATGCTCTTTATTCATTTATAAATCACTTTACCATCTTGGTTTTCTTCATTTACATGCATGGTGCCTCTCGTTTTAATAATATTGATAATTAAAATATGTTTATATGATCATAGCATATACAGTGAGCAGCTCTTCCTTCACCACTAATGCCATATGTGTCTCTGAACTGCAAAAGCCATGTGTAGGATTGTTCATCATGCAGGAATGCTTACTGGATTGCAGCTAAGGTTTATGAATTCCAGGATTTGTGTGTGTGCACGTGCTTGCGTGTGTGTGTATGTGTGTGTGTGTGTGTGTGTGTGTGTGTGTGTGTGTGTGTGTGTGTGTGTGTGTGTGTGTGTGTGTGTGTGTGTGTGTGTGTGTGTGTGTGTGTATGCTGCTGACTTGTTTAACAACCAAGTAACACAGACAGAACTCCTTAGCTTCATATAAAAGCTCTCAGCTAGATGAATAAAATGCTGCTGACAGTATGTGTATAGCTTGAGTGTTTGCTGAGACATTGTAAGTTGTTTACAAAATATTACAAATGTAATAGTTACTGTGTTTACTGTGACTTATAAAATTCATTTTAAGACCTAGAACTTAAAAAATATGACCATTATAAAAACACTTTGTGCTGAAGAGTTTGCCATTTATACTTCTTTCATAATCCCTATGGTTCCAGAGATATGAACATTTGTTTGAAATGTGAGGACATAATTTGATTCTGTCAAAAGGCTTAGGCCCCGCCCATTGGAAGTTACAGTGTCAACTTGCTGAGCTCCATTGGAGTGAATGAGTTAAGCAGTTCGGTGTTTATGTATCGCTGTTGTGGTATTCACTGTTGTGAATGTCCGGATCTTTTAATATAGACCCATATAAATATATATATATATATATATATATATATATATATATATATATATATATATATAAGTTTACTATGGTATGGTCGAACCGGACCCCCATCAAATGATGGGATCGTTGACCTACGTCTGTGAAAACGACAGTGTCGAATTCTGACATTGTCTAAATACGACTCATTTTTTACCTTTGACCTCGAAACAGGTTTTAACATCGGTGGAGATAGGGGCGAGATTTGTACTTTGACAATGTTGGAAATGTAGAAAAACTTAATACCAGTTATCACAAAGCATCGGATTTTCTTATCACAGTTGCAATTACTACTGTACAAGGGACTGTCATTACAAACATTTTGTTTTTTTTGTTTTTTCCTTGCACCCTTCCTTCAGTATTACCAGCCTTGCCCTCATGCCCAGTCCACACCAGGACAACTAGTTACTCCATATCCCCCCAGACTTATTCCAGTAATCACCTGGGACTGTCACAGATTACAGGCATCTGCAATTCCATCCAGGGGAGGCCTTACTTTTTGGCCTGCCCTGTTATTCCATCCTCCCAATTGTAGCATCATGATACAGTCATTGCAGCCATGCAATGTAAGATCTCCAGCATATTGCCCCACCATCATGGCAGCTCAGCCAAAGACAACTGCCCCACTAACCATGCTTCTTCTGGTTCTGGCAATGTCCCTAATCTCCACCAGGGATTGCTGTCTGGAAATAACCACATACCACCCTCCCCCAAGTATGGGCATGCCTATCCTTTCCTACCACGCCATTAGTCATCTGAGATGCTAATCGAACGCTGCTCAAATGGGTCATAGTCAGACCATTATCACTGTATGCCACCACAGCAGTTATGTCATTAGATAAATGTTAGTTATTAGATCATGCTTTTAGACCTTTAGTGTATAGCTGAAGTGATAAATGGCTTGAAATTAACCAATAAATACACACAGACAGATAGATAGATAGATAGATAGATAGATAGATAGATAGATAGATAGATAGATAGATAGAAACACACACACACACACACACACACACAAAGGGAAAAGGGAAATTCTCACATTCTGCACAGTATGGCACCGTTAAAGTCACCCTTTGAACACTTGAAATGTTGATCATATGGTCTTGACCATATGACGATCAACATTTCAAGCGTTCGTTTATTTGACATAGCCCCGTCACATAGCGCACCACTACAACTGCTGATTCGGCATTTCCAAGTTCGGTCATATGCAGTTTCGGGCAATTGCACTTTCAACAGTTTTGTGTCAAGATACTGAAATTCGAGATGTGAAGTGAAACTATATATATATATATATATATATATATATATATATATATATATATATACACACACACAATATATAGTATTTAAGGGTATGGCAATTAGCCAACAGATTGTTTTTTGTGTTCTGTAACATAGTGAGTATCTCTGTTTTGAGTAGTGGCATTTCAAGTTTTTAGATCTTTTGGGGTTAAATAATTGCATGGCAATTAAATGAGACATGGTTATTCATAATAGTAGACTGCCATCTAATTCAGGTTTAGGCAACATAACTTGCAGATTAAGCTATGTAAAGAAAGATTTCCATTCAACGACTGAGCTCTTTAATTAAGACTTGGATGCAGTTCTTTAATAATAACAAAGCAACATGAGACTATATAACATTTCATGTGATCTTTTTTAATATTATAATTGTATTCATTATAGCCTGTGTTTATCTTAAGACTTCAGATAGGGAGTTACAATTAATTCTTTAAAAAAGATGTAACCCTTTCTTGTAGGTGTAAAGGTTCAAGCAGAGTTCTTCTTTGAAAGATACAAGGTCAGTTGGAGGCTGAACAATAACAGTTAGCAGGGTTCCTGAGTTTGAACAACAAAAACAGCCTGTGATACACACTGCTATACCATATCCCATGCTATCTGCCAGATGGATAAAGCTGCTGATTCTCAGTTTTCAGCAGGGACGTTTTCTCTGGTTCAGTATATTTAGGTCTAAACAATTAAAATGGAAACTTTTTTTCATTTTCTGAACTACTGAGGCATACAGCATAGATATATGCTCAACATTTTCTTTTGTGTAAGAACCTAAATCTAGGTAAGTGATGGGATGGAGAATTCACTGGGCATAACCTTTGAAGTGTTGCAGCTGAGTTGCTTTAAACAAATGAAAAGATAAGTGAGGGAAAATAATGATTAGTATTCACTGAGCAAGCACAGCAGGGCATATCTGGCATTGTACCCCACAAAATGAATATTTTTTATGCTTCTCCATCATGAGAAGGAAGAGAGCAATCACATCTCTAAAGATTCCTAAGTACTCCATAAACATGAAGTAAATGGACACATTATTGGCAAATTAAAGCCATTAAAATATATTCAGCAGCTGCATAGTAATCAGTTGATTGGGATATAAAGCTGCAGTACCATGTGATAACAATATAAGCTACAATAATTGAACAAAGCTTCGGCTCCTCCTGTTGTTAATAAACGAATCTGCTAAGATCTGCAGTTAAAATATTCAGCAATCTGCAATATCTTTGTAACTACCTAGTAATTTTGCTTTGAAAATAAAATGTAAATGATTTAAATAAATTTACATATGAATGATAAGAAATGAGTTACATTTATTTCATGCAAATATTTTTGTTTTTGGACTACATGATCTGCAGAAAGGACACTTCTTAAACCCTGACTGTTTTGTTTACCATCTGTTTCCCGAAATCCCTTTGGGCAAAGCAATAACATCAGCTGCTCCTCTGCGCAGTCTTCATTTTTTTTTTTGTTTTGTTGTTGTTTCTTTCATTGGTCTGGTAAAATTTGATGATGCTGACTCATACTGCCAGATGTCAATACTTAATATCTGAGGCTAACAACGCAAAGTCTTGTTACAGTGTCATGCCATCTAAGTAAGTACATATGCAAATTTTATTCTCTGATTCCAGACATTCTCTTCATAACCTTAGCAACTTGGTACTTGTATTGCTGCTACAGGATGATCTGGCTGTCTGGCTGACTCAGGATGATCTGGCTACCTAACTAGCACAGGATGAACTATCATCTTTCTCTTGGAAGTTTGCTTAACATAATACAACATAAGGTGGCATAACATAATGGCAACAGCAGAAAAAGACAATTCCCGGGATTTAATAAAATCTGTGTAAGCACAGTGTAGAGCCTACCCAAAATTTATCTATGTAAACGGTCACGGTTCACCCTTAGCAGCACGCCATGCATATTAATGATGGTGTGCTGCTGAGGGAGAGCCGAGGAACATGTTTATTGAATCAGTGTATAGAGAGGTGTACTGGCTACTCATGGCTGCAGATGAGTGTGAGGCTTCCTGTAATGCTCCCTGCCATTGTAGTAATGTTGTGAAGTGTGTCAAATGCATAATATGTCATTTTCATGATGTGTTATGTTTTTTTAATTACTTTTTTTTTTAAATGCATGTTTGCAAGGACCAGTGAGGAGCACAGCAATGCCAAGCTGTGCTCACATATAGACAGCCGACACCTGGCAGACATCTAAAAATAGAAACCGGATGTAATTAATTATCATAATTAAATGTTTGTCTTTTTTTTTAAATTTTCATTTGTGTGGTGTGGTACTGAGTGCAGCAGAGCTGAGTGGAGCTTATACATACATAGCCAACACCTGCCAGACATCTAAAAATAGAAACCACGTGCAATTAATTATTTATTTATAGTTGTGTTTAAGTGTCTTTGCAAGGTGTGGTGCAGTGGCCAACAACACTAATAAGTAGCCTAGTACTATATGTGAAGGCATGCTAGTTTTTATAACATCCAACGAGCTACATGGGTAGAGTTACAGTCTTATGCGTAGTAGGTCATGGGTTTGAGTCCATAAGAGGCAGAATATGTCTGTAAATGAATGTAATATTTTTGTTTAATTTTATGAAACTTTTGTGAATTTTGGCACTGATGCACTCTGCTAAGCACTGCTCAGTCATGCTAAGCAGTGCATAAACATGCTAACAGCTACCAATGTTTGCGCTGTGCTAAGCCTCACTAAAACCATGGTTCTGCGAGTTTTCATGCTGCTTGGCTTCACTTAGCTGGTTTGTGTGCTGCTAAGTGACGCAGCACTTTTTTGAATGTTGCTGAATGATGTGTAAGGGCAGGAAAACAACCAATATTAAACCCAATAGGTGGGAATTCTGAAACAGTCATTGGAGTTCAATCAACTGTTGGTATGGCTGGCGGTGTTGGCGAAAGTGTGCACATTCAGGTGCAGAGGTGGAATATTCAGGAGTCCAGAATCATGGTCTGGCTCCTTGTTAAGAAACATGAACCCCGGCTGATACAAGGTGGATTCCAGGGCTCAGAGTGTAAGATGGAAGCCTGGGACCATTTGACCAGGGAACTCACCAGTGTTACTGGTATCCCCTGCACAAGGGTGCAATGTCGTCACCATTATGATGACCTGGAAAGGAGAAAGAGGGGAACCTTGGACACCTGGGTCCAAGAGGAAAGAGCAGGGAATGCCCCACAAATATGTAAGTAATTTTTCCTTTGTTTACTAATATGCAATCTGAATGTCTGCAAAACTGGTATGCATAATGGTGTGCTTCTCTCCTAACAGCTACAGCTGAGAGGGCTTACAGTGTTGAGTCCCATGCCAGTTACCAGGCCAGGTTGAGCAGTGAGTGGTAACTATGGATGCAGTATGCTAACTGTAGTGCAATAAGCAAGAAAGACTAGAGCAATTACTGCAATAAAGTATACACAATAAAAACTGTAGTTCAGTAAATGGCCAGGAAGATCTATAGTGCAACAAATGGGCAATTAGAGCTGTAGTACAATACATTAACAATACCAACCGATATTCAATAAAAAATAAACAATATCAATAACAGTAAGCAAAATGGTATTCAGCAGGATTGTGTTCTCATAACCGTGGCAGTAGAGCTGTATGCATTGCTTGTCTATGGTAAGGTTGCTACAGTCAAGTATAACACTGTAATAGCTGTGGAATACAAAACTAATGGCCTACACACAGTATTGTTTAACTCATGGTACAGTCCAAGGCTGTCTCCAGGCCATTTCAGTCACATAGTGCTCTCTCATCTTCCTACTTCAGGTAATAAAGGCATATGTGTGAAGTAGCCCATGCCTTGGGCAGATATTGTGTGTGTACTTCACAGATATTTCAAAGCAATAACAATACAAAATGTTCACCAGCATTGTTGATACTACAATAAAGCTGTTTTAATATATGCAGAATGGTTGTATTCTATGCATGCATGTTCTGCTGTCAGTGCAGTCATTATAACACTGTAATAGTTCTAGAATGCAAAAAGAATGTCCTGTAAGTTGTATTACTCAACTCATAGTATGATTCAAGGTTATTTCCAGCACACTATCAGTCACGTAATGCTTACATTTTCTCTCTCTCCAGGAACAAAAGGTGTATGAGTGAGGTAACCTATGTTATGAGCAGATACTGTGTTTAGATTTCACAGAGTTTTAAAAGCAATAAGCATAACGTGTTCACCAGCATTGTTGATTCAGAAATAAATTTGTCTACTTCCAGTATGGCTGTTTTCCTTGCATGTCTGTACTAAGTTGCTGCAGTCACTATTACATTATTTGCAGATGTCCCCTGTAGTCACAGCTATTAGGTTCTATTTCCATGCCTGGCAACTAAGGCAGGATGGCTGTCTAGTTTATGAACTGTACACAAACATGCTTCTCAAGTGTCACAATATCTCGTACTGTAATTAATATCATGTAATCTGTCTCTGTCACAGGATTACCACATATATTATTACTTGGAATGCAAAGTCTTACCAAATCTGCTTACAAAACACCTGGGTTGTTATATAAGTTGACATGATGTGCAAGTGTTCTGTCTAGTTGTGTACCTGCATTTGTTATTGCTTGACCCATATTGTCCTGTAAAACAGCTTGAGAGGTATGTACATGCTACATCACCTATAGGAGACTTGTAGTCACTGTACACAAAACTGACAATACATACCTGTAGAGTTAATATTACCACTGTTTTCAGAGATATCATCTGCAATGTGACTAATAAACTGTTTTCCTCTCTCTCTCCACCCCTTATCTGCATGTATTTAATATTGTTATGTATTATTATGGTTTACTATTAACATATTTTGCTAAAATAACTATGTTTTGGGAAATATGGTTTATTATTGCTATGTGCTATTATGCTTTGATATTGATACAGCT
Organism: Protopterus annectens; assembly: GCF_019279795.1. Taxonomy (NCBI): domain Eukaryota; kingdom Metazoa; phylum Chordata; order Ceratodontiformes; family Protopteridae; genus Protopterus; species Protopterus annectens. The sequence continues at coordinate 522,843,278 of NC_056728.1, read as the reverse complement.
TGTTAAATTAACCATTTTGTTGGCCTTATGCAGTTTATTATTATGTGTTATTATGCTGTCATATTAACATATCTTGTTAAATTAACCATGTGGTTGCCCTTATGTTTTAACTGTTACTGGCATGCTGTTAACATACTGACTCTTTTGTTATTTCATGTTGTATTGTACATAATATACATTGCTATGTATTTGTGTTAATTGATATGATGTTCAATGCTGTTAATATTAACAATGATTTTTTCATAACTAACATCAACCTATTGCTATACCTCAATTACCACAGCACGTCAAGGTAGGTAGGTTCCAGCTGATTCCCCTACTTTACCTCAACTGGCTATGACACTGCATCCCAGCATGTCTGGGACCCAGACCAGTGGTGCTACCTCTGCTGCTCCTGCAATATATGTGGCATCGGGTAGTGCCACACATGGGATGGGGCCTCTGGGAGTTGAGGCAGAGGAGGAGTTGTCACCAATGCTGAGCTGCTGATCTTGGTGCACAGGATAGTCCACCATGGCTATGACTGCTGCTTGTGCTGGATTGAGGACATTGTGGCCAACCTAGAGGGGCAGCCTTGCCCTGGTGCCCAACCTCCACCACTGCCACCTCTGGGGAACTGAAGGAGCAGTGCTGACAGTCCCATGGGTGGGGACGTGAGTCACGCTGCTGCCATCTGGAGGTTCTTGGGACTCAAGATGTTCACCCCTCATGTTTCACACACCGCCCCTGTCTGCTGTCTTGCCTGCCTTCTCTGTCTTGTATGTTTGCAAATGCATCCTCACCTACCCAACTTACCTCCACCACAAGTATCTATGTCCCTTCTCCAACACTCTACTCTCACCTTAAAAAAAAAAATGGGCACTTGTCCAAAAAGAATTTCATCCCATACATAGCTCTCCATTTTGCACACATGTCCACTAGACACGTGTAATTTGGTCTAATTCAATTGACAACACAGTTATCTTTTCCTCACCCCTTCCTCTGAGGTTTGAGAATCCAAATTCTTCTACAAATGCTATCAAATACACAGTTGTTGCTGTACAAGAAATGGTTAGCTATGGTTCTTTGCTACACCCTTCCTACACAACCCTCTCTGCCTTTCTCTGTTTTCCCCCTGCTTTCCCCCATTTCACCCCTTTCCTATCTCCTCTTTTTTCTTTTTTTAATATTCTTTTAGTGTGATGCTGTGCAATGTGCTGCTTCATGCAGCTTCACTTTGTGAGGGCTGTATGGCCATTATGCTAGTTAAGTTTACATGTTCTATGGCTCCATAACATGATGTATACTGCTGTAACAGGCTCGCACACATACATGGCCACAGTCAGGCTTGCACCACTTCCACTCACTGCACATAGGACATGCCAAGTCACACACATACTGCAACTTGGCTGCATGCAAATGAGAACACTTACTTATGTACTGGTACACACTACAGATCACAGTACCCGATGCATGCAACACAACTTTTGTATTGCATGTCTGCTAATACTATCAGTTTAGAAGATATAATGCTTAATGATATCAGTAAGCCTTGTTGTGGTCAGTCATTTGCGGAGCCATATCACTTGCTACAAATAAAATGATGCAAATCCCTACCCAAGTATAAATTACTAAGGTCATCGTAGGTATGGATATGCACATGCACCATGTTGGGCAGAGTGAGATCAAAACCCCTACCTATCAAGTCTTATACACTATAGATCACAGTACTTATCACATGCACCACATCTTACATCTCATGCTACCCTGTCAGCTGGTAGTCTTAAGGTGGCTGACATCATCAGGCCTTGTAGAAGAGGGTAGTTTGGAAGCCAGCAGCAAGTTACAGGCCCAAAAAATGCATAACCATTACTGCTGGATAACCCATGAGGGCATGTCCATTGTTTTGCTAAGGTATATGCATGCACACACAGATATGCACCAAGTGGGCTGCAGTGAGATTAGAACTCTTACCTATCTAGGCTTATACACTGCAGATCACAGTACTTATCACATGGTCTACAGCTTACATCTGGTGCTCCATTGTTAACTGGTAGTCTTAAGGTGGCTGATAACATCAGGCATTGTTGAAGAGGGCAGTTTAGAAGCCAGCAGCAAGTTATGGGCCCATAAAGTGCATAACCATTGTTGCTGGATAGCCCATGGGGGCATGTCTGTTGTTTTGCAGGGGTATATACACACACACACACACACACACACACACACACACACACACACACACACACACACACACACAAAGTGGACTGCAGTGAAGATTAGAACCCCCTCCCAACCTAGCTAGGCTTATACTCTATAGATCACAGTAGTTATCACGTGTACCACAGCTTAAGTCATATATATGATTGTAGGCACAGCACCTGTGCATTACACTAACTAGGCTTGTGTTGAACAGCATCTGTGGCCTGCAAAATGATATTGGTTTGTACTGTTACCTGCATCTTGTATCCTATCAGTGAGATAACTATTGTTGTCCTAGCTATGTGTGTACAATTACCAGTATGGCCATATGTGGCTGCTTGCAGTTAGATAGACAACACTGTGGGCAGGGACAATGTGCCCTGTCCATACGTGCATTAACACCATTATACATTACACCACCTGCTCACCTGTGTCTGTCTACGTGGCAACACCCAGCAGGCATAGGGGCTGTAGGTAAGTGGATTATGTACTGCTGCGTCCTTAGTTTTGATTCTTTGAGTAACATTATGGCTGTGTGGTAGTACAGTTTACTCAACATTATTAGGGTATGGCAGACAATGCAGACATCCACACACATATTTCTGTATATAACAGGGATGTATATGTAAATGTAGCTGTGTGTGTGTGTGTGTGTGTGTGTGTGTGTGTGTGTGTGTGTGTGTGTGTGTGTGTGTGTGTGTGTGTGTTTTGTGTGTGTGATATGTATATGTGTTATGTCGATATATAGGGGAGTCTATGTATCATTTTAATATATATAACTATATATATCAGTATATGTCTATTTGACACTACATAGCGATAGATATGCTATGCATGTGAGAGAGAGAGATACTGACAGATGGATATATATATATATGTGTATGTCTGTATGTATACACATTTATACATAACAGCTCATTTCAATGAAGGGCCAACAGAATTGTGCTCATTTTTACCAAGTGTATGGGCATGCCCTGTGGGTCTGTCGGTACTTATAATGTGACTCCAGGCCACACCTACCTGTATTCCAGTCCAGGAATGTGGAATATATGCTGTTTTTGTTATGTGCAAGCATTTGTTATCAGCAGTACATCAAATATTTTAAAAATATTTTAAAAAGTTTCTCTTACTGTTTATTCTTTGGAGGAAGTGATGTTTATTTTTTGGAGGAAGTGATGCTTTTCTTTTAACCAACGTGAGTTGGGGGTGGGTTATTTAAAGATTTGTTTTAGGAAACATTGCTATTCTGATGAAATCTTTCACCTTGTGAAAGTGCTAAATCAATAAAAGGTGTTCTGGATTATTGGATTGTGTCCTCTGTGGTTCCTAGCTTCACTATTCATCTGTGGACTTATTTAGTTTTGGTTGTTTTGTTTTTTTTGTATTCCAGTCCAGGATTTTGTATGTTACAGACATTAACATCAGCCCCTGTTTCTGCAGTACTGCAATTCACTCAGAATGTCCACAGCATTCCCCAGCTGTCTGCTGTGCATAATATGTGACTGAGGTTGGTAATGTTACATGACCAACAGACTGACAGTCTGCATGCCTCTCAACTGTCCTGATTTTCACAGAATGTCCAGAGTTTTGACTCATATGTTTGGTCTGTTCCTCACACATTTGTGGTCTTCTGATGCTTTATTGAATGTTGACATCAATACATTCTACTAACTACAGACAAACAATTGTGTGTCAGACATTATATCCATCAGAAAATATGTACTAATGCAACACCTCTAATTCCAGTAACTGTCTAGGTTTATGTCACCAATATTTAAAATATGTCCCTATGTTTGGGCCTTTGTTCCCCCAGTATTTCTGGCCTTGTCCAGATTTCTTGAACTAAGAGGTTGGGAGGTATGACATTCTATGAAAAAGACATCATACTAATACCTCACATGCAAAAGATGTGAGTAATTCCAGATTAGAACCATCAACACCATCACCCATGCTAGCTTCAATAGTCCATTGAGCCACACAGGTAGGTAGACAAAGAGGGGACATTCATCACACAATCAACAGCATACATATGTACATTGTTATCCTGCATGAAGTGAGACATACAATGTGTGAGCTCTATCTATGTTACAGCCTTGAGATTGCCTGGACCACTGATATACCATAGGTGATTTTCTGTTAAAGGGGTTATATGGGTACACTGCTGTGTTGGGGGTGGGTGAACAATGGCACATGATCAGTGTGGGTAGACAGTTGTCCAAATATCATGTGTGCCCACTGTTTAGCATCTCCTTTCCCCTGATGTTGCGAATATTCCAACCATGAGGCCTAATGAAAATTAAGGAACACATATTATTGGACTGGGTATCAGTAGTCCCATGTGCATGTTAAATCTGACCAAATAGTCCACTATATTTCCTTGCATAACAGAAGCAGATCCATACATATGATACCTTATTATAGCAATCCTTACAATTAGTGTGTAGGTTAGAGACTTACCTTGAGAATGCAGCAGTTGACAGAATTGTAGTTCAGGGCTGACTCTGTATGATGCAAGTGGTAGACAGACAATACATAGATAGGTACAGGTTGTGTGGGTGTTCTGGCATCAGTTATTTTAATATATGTATGTGAGTAGGATAAAGTGTCAGTCCTTAGGGCCCTAGGTTGTCAGTGAATGTGCTATGTGTTGTCTCTTAGCCAATGCCAGGGCGTATTGGGCATGCCTACGTCTGCCTACAGGGACATCATTAGAGGGCTTCTCCTCTAAGTCCTCTTGTGAGTATGGCTATGGTGACCTAGGAACTCGTGGGGGGCTGTGTGTCCCTTCCCTATGCTGACCCTGCTGCAGCCACTTCCACAGGATCATATTGTGTAGCATGGCACAAACTGTGAACATATGTGCACATGTGACTGGAGAGTACTGCAGGGCTCCACCAGATATATCGAAGCACCGGAACCATGACTTCAGCAACCCAAACACATGCTCAATGATATTTCTAGTTTGTGCGTGTGCCTCATTATGGCATTCTTCCATGGGTGTGTGGGCATTTCTGATGAGTGTCATCATCCATGGTTCCAGTGCATACCCAGCATCCCCCACTAAATGGCCAAGTGGGATATCCCCCCTAGCAAACATCTGGTACAGCTGTGATGCGTGACAGATATGGGAGTTGTGATAGCTGCCAGGGCTGCCAGCACACTCATTCATGATAATGCCCTGAAAATTGCACATGACCTGGCAGTTGATGGAGTGGTACTCCTTCAGGTTGACATAGATTCTACCCTCCGCACTGGGTGGTGCCTTGATGTATACATGAGTGTAATCTATGGCACCCAGTACCTCAGAGTAGTGTGCTACATGGTAGAAGTGTGGCATATTGCTGGCTCTCACCTTAGGGGTGAGAGGAAAATATATGTGCTCAATGGCATGTGGTAGCATAGCATCCAGGAACTGATGGAATATCTTGGATGCTAATGCCTGTGAGACCCCCATAACCTCCTCAGTTGGTCTTTGGAAGGTACCTATGGCTATTATCTTAAGGGCTACACGTACCTTTGTTTCCACTGGGATGGGTTCCCCTCTGTTGGCTCTGGGCCTGAGTTGAGGGTGGCAGAGCTCATTGAGTTCTTGTAGCATGTCCCTGTGCACCCTGCAGCGCTCTACAATCTCCAGCTCATGTAGATCTTGGAAGGTTACCCTGGGCCTGAACACTCTTCTCCTTCTCTCCCAGCAACAATGACTTCAGCATCTAGCACATACCGATGTAGCAGACCTGCAGCAACCCTTAGCATTCTTTTAGTTAGAATTCCCAAGTCTGTACTCCAATGGTGCAGAGTACGGGGGAGATACTTTATAGTGCTCTACTGTAGGCGCTGCCTGCATGATTGGCTACCTAGGATGCTTTTCACCTGCCTAATATATCATTGACATCATTTATTGGCCCTAGTTTATGTTAAGCAAGGATCAACACCAATGAATGCATCACTCGCCTTTTAGATGCTCTGAGCACTGTGGTGCACCATGCAAACGCGTGCCCCATAGGTAAACAATGCTTAGCAGTCAGTGCACACCTCCCCCACACCTGCACGCTCAGCATGGTGGCGCACCATGCAAACAGAAGCAGCTATGCTGTAATCAGCTCAGAAGTTAGTAGACATACCCTCTTCTGATGCCAGCTACCGCTCTGTGGACATCAACACAGTTCTCTGTCTACATGGAGGGGATCTGCAAACATGAATACCCCTTTATGCTATTCAGTAACTCCATCTCATTTGCATAGGGATCTGTGTTCCCAACCTGGATGCTGCATGCTTCTAAGCCCTACCACATTAGCAACAGTACCAATACACCATTGTAGATACTGCATGTAGGGCCATGTAATACACTTCTATTTCATGATATTAATATTTGATGTTTCCTTTTTTTTTCATAAGGCATGTTTTTGCACTGCGGTGCACCAAGCAAATAAGCCAATATTATTAAAAAAAATATTTTAACATATTTACTGTAACTTTTGGAACACACAGAGGATAGTTTCACTCATATCTGCTTGTGCTATGCCATTTCTATCTACCTACATTTTTACAGCCCCTTTTGTCTGTCTACTGTCCTGTACATGGAATTTTCCCATGTACACTATGGACACTGAAAAGGGGTCTGCAGGGGTGCCTATATGCTTACTGGATCTCTCTACCTGCCTCATTTGCATGAGATTCACCTGCTTAAGAGGTGATTTGCATGCCACAGAACTTCCCATGTTGGAGTGTGCATGCATGCCTCCCAGCAGTGCTTATTGGATCACAAACCTGATTACTTTTGTGTAAGCAGTGTGGCATGATGCCTACATGGTAAAAAAGACCATGTAGGCTTTATTAAATTCCTCCTAATATCTTTTATTTAATTTGCCTATTTTATGTGACTAGATTTTGCTAGCTGCTTCAGTAATTTTGTATAAGGTGACATAATAATGGTGACAGCAGAAAATACAATATTTTCTGTTTAATTTGCTTTTTTTTCTGTTTATTTTAGAATTCTGAAGTTTTATTACTAATTTCTTCAGTCATCTACCTTTTATCCCAGATTCCTTTAAGTGTATCTTTAGGCTATCCATTCATTCATTCATTTATGCCACTAACCAAGAGACAAACTGGAATAGGCTTATTTGCAATGTTGTCCCATGAAAGAAGCTCCATGACAGAGTCACAGTATAATATTACAGTAATGGTCACTATTGAAGTGACACCCCGACCCCATGTGCAAAAATGGAAAAAGGGGTTGTGGATGGATGGATGCATGGATGGATAGATTAAAGTAGTGTTTAGTACAGAATAGATATAGCATGCCTGCAGCTAGTCAGGTCTGGCTTTATTGAGCTGAATGTATCCATAAAGACTTACAAAGTGAAAATTAAAAAGTTATGGGTATTCAGAAGCTATGGAGCTGTAATGTCCTTAAGTGGTCATTTGCATGTATCACATGGCCCGCTACTACATAAGGTGTAAATTGTTACAAAGTGAAGACCTGGCTTGTCTGGGTCTTTCTTGCAGTTTTTTTCTGAAAGGTTTGTCTGGGAAATATTTGCACCCTTTGTTTTGGATGTTATTTGGGATATTTTGCTAATACCCTAATGTTTATGGGTATCAGGCTTGGTTTTAATCTATCCCTGGGATTCAGCAAGCTCTGTGTGGAGTGCAGGAATAGTGCAAGAGCTGCTGCAGGCAATATAGCCTACGAGCGATCCAGGAATGAGTTCCTGGGATGTGCATGAGCACATCTACACTATTCCTCCATGGCCATCACTACTATATGCTAATTATCCCATTTTCTGGTGAAAACCATGCAAATCAGGTGAATTAATGATCCAGGAAGCAGGCGTCTGTGCAGGAATAGTGTAACCTGCAGAAATGTATTCGGTTACTAACCAAATACATTTCTGCAAATTACAAAACAGAGGCATGACAGCTCTAAAGAAAGCATGTATTCAATGTAGTAGGCATGCCAATAGCCAAATATATGGCCATTGTCATGTGAAATAGTTGCAAAATTATAAAAAATAACTTTAATGTTTTTGGCAGATTTTGGCCGTGTAAGTGCAGGGCAGTGGTGTGCAAATGGGATTGGCCCAAAAATATGAAAAAAGTTGGAAATAAGCTTTAAAACCCAAATCAGCATGTTGCCATAATAGTCAATAGCATGCATAAGGCAGCAATACCAGGGAATAGTGGTTGCTAAGGGGGAAGGCTCAGTATGAGTGTGGTAACTATGAATTAGCATTCTGTTTTATGCAAATGAGGGGACTGATACTGAATCACAGAATTCCTCTCAGTGTTAGCTTGCACCCAACCATGTAGGTGCAGCAACACCATTGTATAAGTATAAGAGGTAAATGACCTCATAAGGGGGAGTGATATGCATGCTGTAAGCTTATTGGAGCTCTGTGACCCGTGTTTGCCTTTAGCTAAACAGCTAAGGAAGGGGGTGTGTCTGAGGCTGCCTAGCAGTGTTTCCATTGTCTAAATGGGTGTGCATGCCATGCACCAGATTTTAAGCAAAAAAAAAATAGGAAATAGCAGCTCTGCTCATATCTGAGCACTGAGTATGAGCAGCGCACCTTGGGGCTTAAATGGGAAGGCAATGGGAAGGGTAAACAGCAGTAGGAATGCAATCAAGTAGAACCAGCATAGCTGGCAGGTGAAATGTATCAGAATCAGGCAATTACACAGGCAGCAGCCCAGCCCAGCACACTACTATAAACTATGCAAACAACTTTCACTCTGGTTTTTCCCACAAACTCTACACCACCAGTGTACACAGACGGGGAAATTTTACCTGACAAAACTAACAAAATGTTAGGGGCTGCTGTTGCTCTCATACATCAATATGTGGAAGAGACTGAGGGTGGTGAGGATGTGAATGCTGATGACCAACCCACAGTGAGGAATAGGAGAAGAGTGTAAAGACCAAGGGTAACCTACCAGAGGCTACATGAGCTGGAGATAGTGGAGCACTATAGGGTGGACAGGGACATTCTAAAGCAAATTATTGAGCAGTGCCAGCCACGCCTCACACACAGAACCAACAGAGGGGAACCCATTTCAGTGGATACCAAAGTATGTGTAGGCTTAAGTATACTAGCCGCAGGTACCTTCCAAAGGCCAACTGGGGATATCATGGGGATCTCACAGGCATCAGCATCCAGGGTACTCCACCAGTTCCTAGATGCCATGTCAGAACATGCTGGTGAGCACATATATTTCCTCAACACCCATGAGCCATTGACCAGCAATATGTGTTTCTTCCACCAAATAGCAGAATACCCTGAGGTAGTGGCTGCTATAGACTGCACGCACATACACATCAAAGCACCATACAGTGAGCGGGGTAAGGTCTACATAAACCACAAGGGCTTCTGCTCCAACTGCCAGGTCATGTGCGATGCCCAGCGCATTATCTTGAATGTGTGTGCTGGCAGCCCTGGAAACTATCATGACTCCCACATCTGGCATATGACACAACTGTACCAGACATTTTCCAGTGGGGACATCCCATATGGCCACCTAGTGGTGGATGCTGGTTACACACTGGAACCATGGCTGATGACACCCATCATAAATGTACACACACCCGAACAAGAACTCCATAATGAGGCACACACACAAACCAGAATCATAATAGAGCGTGTGTTTAGGATGCTCAAGTCACGGTTTTGCTGCCTGGACATATCCGGTGGAGCCCTTGCAGTACTCTCCCAGCTACATGTACACAAATGTTCATTGTATGTGCCATGCTACACAATATGATTCTGCAGAAACAGCTGCAGCAGAAACAGCATGGGGCAAGGCCACACAGCCCTCCACCATTGCCAAGGCCATCACAGGCACAGAGGGACTCAGAGGGGGAACAACCTGAGCCTGCCCATGTAGGCAGAAGTAGGCATGCCCAGTCTGCCCAGGCTTTGGCAAAGAGGCAACACATAGCAATACACTGACATGTTAGGGACCCATGGAATGATACCTCTCTATGACTCATACATACAGTAAAAGGGATGCCAAACATGACATTACATATGCTTTACCATGTATAGGGAGTGTACTATGTGCATCCGACATAGCCAGCCCTCCAGCACCATCCTCACTACTGGCACAGCCACAAGGTAAGTCAGTTTTCCTATCAATTGCCAAATGGAGTAGTATGTTCTGCTAGTTGCATCTCTGGTATGGATGTGAACATGCAAGGGAATGGGGTGGCTGAATGGGAGGCCAGCAGATAGTGGACACCTATAAAGGGCAGCATGAAATCCATAACAAATAGTGGTATCAACAAAGTAGGCAATACTAGACAAGGTGACAAATCCCACTGCAGTACATGTGGTGGCCCAAATGTGTGTTCATGGGACACACACATGCATGTCAGTGAGGCTTACATAGCCAACACCAGTCTCAGCCAGCAGGACAGTTGTAGATGAGCATAAAGAAAGGCTGTGCTAAGGCCACCATTTGAAGGCAATGGTGAACACCCCCCCTCCAGACCTACACAGACAGACTACAACAAGTCTGGCAGTTGCATGTTAGTTCTGAAGGGTAAGAAGTCTGGAACTGAAATGTAGGTCAATCAAACCTAATATCTGTACTCTACTGATATGCCTTTAGTCTGCATGATAGGTTAGAATACAAAATTAAATGGAAGCCAACAGAGTACCTGAAATACCAGTACAGTCATAGCAAATGTTTACAGTTGTCAGGTGTGCCCCCTCCCACAATACTATGTAAAAATGCAGTAACATGTATGTGTTGGTTTAATAACAGTGGAGCACAGATTACCTGAGCTGGCCCAATTTACAGGCTAGATTGTTGCATGTGTACAATACGCAGGGGTCCATGTGTTAGGTTGTTGTGTGTTCAATATTGTCTGGAAGTGGTCAGCATGTAGGCACGAAGGGTTGTATCTCAGTGCCATATGGCCAGTAATGTTGATGACTGGGCCATGTTCCGACAACTGCAGTGCCAACCACAAATCTCAGCAGTCATCCATACTCACTGTTCAGATGTCAATATCTGTCACCATCTGAATGATGGACATGCCATGAATGCGGGTCCAGACAAACACACAGTACACAGGTGGAAGTACCCTAGACAGAGTACATAAAATGTACCTGTCAACTGCACACACCTTTGGAATTGTACATACAGGTTAGCAGCACATTAGTTGTCTGTGTAGTATGGAATACTGATGTAGTCTGGCCAATTAGTGGCAGACCACAAAAGGCACAGTTATGAAGTAATGAGAGACTGTCTATGTCCCTGCACAAGGCAGCATAAGGGGAATATACTAGGTATATCTGTGAGTCAGCTGCAAGAAGCTTCCATATCACACATGCACTGAGTTTACCCCACCATCAGCCACAGGTTTATCACAGGTGATATCCCTGCTGTTGGGAATGTGTACAATATAACCCCCACTTCTGTATGGGAATACCCATAGAATGCAGCATGTTGAAGAGGTGTCCCATGCAGGTGTGTCCCTAGCTGTAAGCAGAACCCTGCCAACATCCAGACCAATGTAGTAATATAGACAGGAACTATTGCCATTAACAGCTGGCACACTTACCCTGTCACACCAGGGGAATCCAGTGGCTTGCACCCTGGGAATGTAGGAGTGACAGAATGCACTGGCCTGCTACAGATGGCTTGCATCACTACCAAATGGGCTACAGTCCTCTGTGAAAGGCCTGTGCCTCACCCATAGTGCCAATGTATGTTATCTCATGGGGTCCCAACTAACAACATAACACAGTCAACAGAACAAAAATGCAAGGCCATGTTGACAAATCCCAGTACTATGCCCACCATGTCCTACTGCATGAACTGAGGACCAACCTCTAAATACTGCTGGGATGAAGAGACAACTGTAGAGATACTTCTCAGATATCACTCGCATAACGTTAGGAAGAGGATAGAATAACAGAGTGGGGGGTGTAGAAGCATGGACATCATGGAGTGTGTGAAGTCTAAAACTCTGATGTGTGACCATACTACCCCTGCCTGTAAACCCAGTAATGGGTGGCTACAAACCTGCTTGCAAACCACAATGTGAAGGGGAACTGACCAGATATATGAGCCCTGCCTCTGAGTAACCTGGGTAAATCTGTACAGCTGAGAGGTATGGCCACAGCAAGATATGGCCATTATATTACGTCAATATATGTGCAAGCAGTAGATCCTCCACCACAGTACCAATGTGCTGGAACATTTACATAGACCCATTAGCAAGTGTCTGCAGCTACCCCTCCAGAATGGCATGAATGTACAAGAATATGTAGGCTGCAGACCACAATACTGGACACAGCTTCATTCATCTTGTATTTCCCAGGAAATAACTGTGAGGAAATAAGCATATATGTCAGTAGTTGATGACATAATACATCACAGTATAAAACAGTACATAGGTCTGAATATCTCTGCTAACACCAACCATGTAACACAAGCAGCGCAGACACAGTAGTTACAGTATCCCACTATCTGTCTCCCATTGTGACTTCATATTGTCAACCTATCTACATATATCCTGCAGAAACAGGTTGCTAGCTATAGGTGTAGACCACCGAATCCTGGACTGGAGCACAACCTACCTGGAATGGATTCACACACTCAATACAGAAGGTCATACTGGGCATGTTCCTACACTTAGAGAAATGAAGCCCATGTCTGACAACACAGTGGACTATACATATCTGTCAGTCACAGATGTCTGTGCACACACATCACATTGTACACCATTAATGCTTTGCATACACCTTGGATAGGAATACCCACACATATCCAAGGCCAACACACTATAATATGTCAAACATACACACACAGCAGACAGTGACAGAGAGATTTTCCTCATGAGGCCTGTCCCACCCACCACACATCCAATTAGCCAATATCACATTATGTGCTGATGTCAATCAGTGTCGACATTGCTTTTGGTAGCCTTCAGCCCTATAGTCTCTGTGGTGCTTGTGATAACTGTGTAACACGATGGTACAAATCAGTATTCATCTAGCATTTGTATACCCAGTCCTGTCAAATGTAAAGTTATGTGTGACCGAGTGTGTGTGTTTCCAGAGGAATGGTTTATGGCTCATTCACACACACTGCACTTCCCATTGCCCATGTTAGCACTCCTGCTGATGTCAGTCACCTTGAAATAACCCTCTGGCCAAATCTCAGCCCTATATGCTGCATGGCACTTGCGATACATGTGTAATACTGTAGTGTAGAAAACTAGTTAGGTAGGAGTTCTAATCCCAAAAGTGTGTGTGTGTGTGTGTGTGTGTGTGTGTGTGTGTGTGTGTGTGTGTGTGTGTGTGTGTGTGTGTGTATGGACATTTCCCCCTTTATCCCTCCTTTAGTACTGCTGCTGATGTTATTCACCTTCAAAGATACCTGTGGAGAGCTCTCCGACATATAAGCTCCATGGCACTTGCAATAACTGCGTAGTACTATAGTGTAGCATACTAGTTAGGTAGGAGTTCTAATCCCAGATATGGTAACTGTGAAACTGTGTGTGTGTTTGTGTGAGAGAGTGTGTGTGTCTTTGATGACACCTAATTTTATGGACATTCACACTTACTACTTTCCCTTTACTCCTCCTTTAGCACTGCTGCTGATCTTAATCACCTTCAAAGATACCTGTGGAGAGCTCTCCAACATGTAAATGCCATGGCACATGCCATAAATGTGGAACAATGTAATAGCAGTAAACATGCTGATGTTAATCACCTTCAAAGATACCTGTGGAGAGCTTTCCAACATCTAAGCTCCGTGGTGCTTCTGATAACCGTGTAATGCTATAGTGTAGTATACTAGTTAGGTAGGAGTTCTATTCCCAGACATGACAACTGTAAAACTGTATTTGAGAGAGTGTGTGTGTCTTTGATAATACCTGATTTTATGGACATTCACACTTAGTACTCTCTCCTTACCCCTCCTTTAGCACTTCTGATTATGTTAGTCACCTTCAAAAATACCTGTGGAGAGCTCTCCAACATGTAAATGCCATGGCACATGACATAAATGTGGAACAATTTAATAACAGTAAATACGTAGGTATGGGTTTGCATCTGATCTGTGGCAAGTGTTTATGTGTGTGCATACGTATGTCTGTACCTCAAAGATTTTGGCCCCATTTACACTGAGTACGCATCTCAGAGCCTGACTTTAGCAGACCTGCAGATATCATCCACCTTAAAAGTACCTGTTGCCAACCCTAAACCATGGCAGGTTAGTGGTGCATGTGGTAAATGCGTAACCATAACGGTCTGTAAAAACTGTCAGATAGAGGTTTGAACCTCACCCCCGGCAAATGTAAATGTGTGTGTAGGGTAAAGTTATTTTTGGGATCTCTCACCCACTACATCACCAAATGCCAGTATTTACAAGGGCTGATGATGTTCCTCACCTTAGAAGTACCTTGGGACATCATCCATCTTATAAGCTCCACTGCACTTGCAAGAAATGTGGTGCACTATAGTAGCAAAACATAGCTAGGTAGGGGTATAAATCTCAGTACTGGCAAGTGCGTGTCTGTCATCAGTATCCTGTGTGGAAGTTGCTGTGATTGTTTAATAACAGGATCCATTGTGGGGCAGGTTTTGCTAAATTATTGTGTTGAGGACCTAGTATATGTCACAATGTCCACCTTACAAGGACAACAGATGTCAAACAGTGGAGAGGTTAGTGTAGACAATCCATAGCCCTACATGTAACATTATGGATTGGTGAACAATATAGGCAACCCTTCTATTACTCAGAGAACATTCTCCACCCACGTCTCATACACAAACACACTTGGCTAGGCAGCAACCACTATATTGGTAATTCCCTGCATATTGCCTCACAGATAGTAAGCATGATGTGATTGCAGTGGACTACATGCCTGTTGACCACAACAATGCCACTGACATCAGAAAGTACTTTGATGTGTTACATCTCCTGACTAAGTGTGTGTTATCCAGCAAGTAAAAGGACATGGCAACCTGTTCCATCCCCACAGTAGGCCTTTTTGCTATGTTCCCCATTGGATACCTGCAACAACTGTAGAATCTGCAAACGTAACCCACAAAGGGAATACCATGCTTATACACATGCCCTGTATGGACAGCCACCACTAACTCCACTGAATACCTGTATCATGCTGTCAATGTAGGTGCAAGCACAGCCTCAGTTACATAGCCAGGTCTCACCAAATTAGGTCAGAAATGCTACTTCAGAAGATAACAATCTGTCCACACTACATGCCCCAGAGACCTCAAGTACACTTCCACACATCAAAGAACATGCGTGTACGACATGTGCACAACCCAGACACTGTCCATGTTATGGAATATAGATCACATACATGGGAAGCAGTGCACATCACTGGCCACTCACAACAGTAACCCTGGTCAGTCCAGAGGTATACATAGTACTACTTTGTGCAAGATGTGTGGATGGTGAATACAATACCCACTCCTGGGGACCACTCCAGGGACTACACTCCTGAGCCACACTGGAGAGTATTGTCATGTGGCCTGATGCCAAGGTATTCCCTTTGCCTAGCCTTGCACAGCCTACAGACCCATTCACCTACTACACACCTGTGAAGCAATGAACCTATGCATCTCTGTACTGGCAAGTGTGTGTGTGTGTGTGTGTGTGTGTGTGTGTGTGTGTGTGTGTGTGTGTGTGTGTGTGTGTGTGTGTATGTGTGTGTGTTTGTGGAGATGAATGATTTTGAAGCCATTCACAGTCACTACACCTCCCATGTCCCTATTTTAGCATGCCTGCTGATGTCAGTCACCTTGAAATAACCGTTTGGCCATGTTTCAGTCCTATAAGCTCTGTGGCACTTGCGATAACTGCATAATACTGTAGTATAGTAGACTTGTTAGGAGTTCTAATCCTGATCCTGCTGACTGTGATAATGTGTGTGTTTCTCTGAGAGAGTATGAGTGTGTGTTTTCTTTGACACCTGATTTTGTGGACATTCACACTTACTACACTTCCCTTACCCCTCCTTTAGCACTATTGCTAATATCACTCACCTTCAAAGATACCTTTGGACGGCTTTCCAACATGTAAGCTCTGTGGCGCGTGCAATAACTACATAACACTGTAATAGCAATACATAGTCAAGTAGGGGTTTGAAACTCAGTACTAACAAGTGTGTGTTTGTGTATGTGTCATCAGTAGCCTGTGTGGGTGTCGGGGTGATTGGGTTATGACAGGATCCGTTGCAGTGTGGGTTTTGCTACATCATTATATTGAGGACCTATATGTCCCAATGTCCACATTACAAGCCAACATTTTTGAAACACTGTAGAGGTTGTTGTAGACAATCCTCACCAATAAATGTGTACAGTCATGTGTAATTACTATGTGACAGTATGGATTAGTAAACAATATAGACAACCGTTATAATACCCAGGTACCACTCTCCACCCATGGATCATACACAAACACACTTGGCTCTTACTCTCTTACTCCCTTTCTTTCTTACTTTGTCTCTCTCTCTCTCTCTCTCTCTCTGTCTGTCTGTCTGTCTCTCTCTCTCTCTCTCTCTCCCTCTCTCCCCCTATCTGGTGTATGTGGAAAAGTACATCTGTTTTGCATAGGCAACAGCTTGAGTTTTGTAAGTAATGCTCATGATCAGCTGATGGCCTGTGCACAAATTACAGTCCCCCACTTGCTAATTGCATGTGGAACAGCTGTGGTATCATTCCTATAGCCAATTGCATGGATAAACACTCCTATAACTAAGCACTTTATGTGGGTTTTGGCCCTTTTTCTTTACTGTGAGCAGGACTTCATGTGGGTGTCTGACAAACAGCATCACAGAGGGTAGTTTAAAATACCTCTTACAACATACACTGTGGAGGCAGGCCAACAAACAGGAAAGGGATGTTCCAGATATGGGGACAGAATGTAAGTATGGCTGTTCTACATTTGAAGTAATGTTGGTTTAACAGGGTTTGTGTGGATATGGCTGGTCTACATAATGTCTGGCATGACAGTGTTATGTGGTTGAGGAAACTCTCACCTGTAGGGGTATCTGCAGACTGGCCAGAGTTTGGAGTCTTACATGTGGTGTGTTACTGGCACATTTCCTATCTTTAGAAATGCAGTAGCATACTCTGATGATTGCAGTCAGTACATGGTGACATCCTTGTTAGTTACTATCCCTCAGAGGAGATATGTCACAACAAACCCTATTACACCAGGAATTTTCTCAGTTTGTCACAGCAATATGTCAATATTGGCCCTCTGTTTGTGCCTTTGTCCTCCAAGTCTGTCACCCTTTGTCCATATGTCATGCAGTAAGAGGTGCATATGTACAGTATATCATTATTTACTGACATCATACCTGATAACAAGCCAGTGAGATATCAGACTGCTAGACATGTTATGTATAGTAGACCTTATATTTAAGGACAAAACCTGGACATTCTGATGTCGTCTGTACAGTAGTGAGGTCTGTGTACTTATAGTGATTGTTGACAGAGTGTCAGTATTCTGTAGCAGAGTATTGTGTAGCAGTGTATTTTGAGTGTGTTACTTGGCCTGTGTACAGACTGTGGTAGATATCAGTGTTCTTGGTCCTGTTCTATCTGCTGTTGCATGCTGCTCAAGTTTCTGGTACCCTATCAGCGTATATGTTTGTAGGGCCAGACTGAGACATGCCCCATACTACAGTCAGGCATCTGACTACATTGTGTATGTAGGGTTAGTGTGTGAGTGGCAAATATGAGGATGTTTTTGTTCACACAGTCCATATATTGTACTATTATTTAGACTTACCATAATGTGACTGTGCTGAGATTGATTATGGGTATGCACTTTCACACTGGTGTCTGTTACTCCATGCTGTTGCATGCCTGTAGTGCCTGCTATATTTGCAAGTAAATGTATATTCTCTCATAGGAAACTTATGTCAGTGTTGTGGCTGTCTGCCTATAGTTTACACAGTGATTTGTGACATGCTTAGCAGCTCAGTGTATTTCACTAGTGTGATGTTATGTCCAGATATTTGTCAGATGTACTGTTGCTTGGCCACCATATTTGTTGTGTATTTCTGACAAAGGAAGTGGGATGCTTAGGGTTGCCATCTTTTCAAATGGCCAAAGTGGGACATTTTCGGGACAAACATCAGATTTTACAGGCTGGCACATACCCATGGTCAGTGCAAAGGATTGAACTTAACTTTATTGCCTACATGATAGCTTATTCTTGTAGCATTTTAGTTGCTTATTCTGTTTATTATAACATTTAGGTATTTTAGATACAGAATAACTGTGTTATGCAACTATTACATACACTATAGGACATAATTATGCCCTACAATCTCTGGACATTTGCGATTTTTAATATTTTTTGTCAGGACACAACTGTCCAAAGAGGGACTGTCCCTCATAAAGTGGCACAGGTGGTAACCCTAGGGATGCTGTGAAGATGTATGTCACTAACGAGTGGGAAGTATGTGGGCCAGGGACCTCTGCTCCTTCTAATTAATATGTGTTAGGACAGACAGCAGGATATGAATGCATCAACTGTTTGAGCTTATCTATTCCAGTATTTGTGTGGTATCCCCATTTTCATGGTTGTAAACATCCCCTTTGTCAGGCTTGGTCCACACATCTTGCACAAAGGAATACTGTCTATACCTCTGGACTGACCAGATTGTGTCAGACTGTACACATTTTTTGGTCATATTTCTGATGTATTCCACAGGATCATTACTGTGATTTGTGTGGTACTTCACTATGATGATCTTATGATGTCTGTCAGTAACTAATGGCGTACATGTCAGTATCAGAAGTAACTTCCTACACAACATGTCTGTTGACACAACTCCTGTTACTGAAGCAACATTCTACATTTGTACCTGCAGCACTTACATTACATTCCCTTGTACTAACAGGTTTTGACTTATGGTGCTGAGGTATGACTCCACTACATATTATGGGCATATGTTATACATACATATATATACATATATATATATATATATATATATATATATATATATATATATATATATATATATATATATATATATATATATATATATATATATATATATATATTTGGGTCTAGGACTATTCACTGAAAGCACATTTCACTGAATCTCAAATGACTGTGCACAAATCACTGAAAGTTCAATTCACTGAAAACACAATTCGCTGAAACACATTTCACTGAAAGTTATATATGGCCTTTTCTCCACTGTAGTGTGACCCTGGAGTTAGTATATATAGTAAGGGGGGGTGGGGGCATAGCCCACACATAGTTTGGATATATATATTATGTTCAGAAAAAAGTAATTTATAGGAATTGCAAGTATCCATGTATATAGTTCAAAATATTTAAAATAGGTGTGGGGCTATGCCCCCACACCCCCCAATGTGGGGGGTAGTGCCCACCCCACCCCCCTTACTATATATACTAACTACAGGGTCACACTGCAGTAGAGAAAAGGCCATATATAACTTTCAGTGAATTGTGTTTTCACTGAATTGAGATTTCAGTGAATTGTGCACAGTCAAATGTGTTTCAGTGAAATGTGCTTTCAGTGAATAGTCCTAGACCCATCTATATATATATATATATATATATATATATATATATATATATATATATATATATATATATATATATATATATATATGTATATATATGTATAAATATATATGTGTGTATGTACATGTATACATATATATATATATATATATATATATATATATATATATATATATATATATATGTAAATATCCATATCCTTGTTATGTGTAAACATGAGTGTTGTATTAACCTTTCCAGATGTATCCCACCAGATCTACTTCATTAAACCGAATGTTCAGATAACTGACAATCACATTACCGACACCAGAACACTGACAACTCATAATTCTGATTGTTTGAAACAACAAAGGCCAAAATGCCGAAAATGAGAACACCGACCAAGTATTTATTTTATTTATTTATTTATTTATTTATTTATTTAAATTTGTTGACCACGAGTGTCCGACTGGACGTGGGTCCATTTTCAGTGGAGGCCCGGGGAGAAAAGCTCCACAGTAAAATAAACAGACAGTAGTTACATTGGGTTACATAGTGATTAACAATTTAACATAGAAATTACTTACAACATATTTACAGATGGAGAACATAGTACATCAGTAGACAACTAGAATCTTTATCTGTGAAGCACATAACAGGCTTTAACAAATGTAACAATGAGAAGTTCCTGCTGTATAATAAGTACTAGGCTTATGAGCATCTGAGCTTGCTATCATCAAGGTAGTTAGTGGACGTGAAAGAAAGGTAGTAGTTGGATGGGGTGGATGATATTAGAGTGGGAGTTGCAAGGGCATAGCCAGCATGTTTTTAGGTGCGCTTTTAATAAAGTTTTGAATCGGTGCATGATGATACGGAGGTAATTGTGGGTTGGAGTGAATTCCAAAATTTGACTATGGCGCAAGAGAATAGTGTTTCACCAGCAGAGTTACTGGCTTTAGTGATCTGCAAGTGATTTTTGTTGCTGGATCTTAGTGGTCTGGTGGTGCGATAGGGTTGGAGTAGATTCTGGAGGGATGGGACATTTAGTGGATGGTTTACTAGTTTGTGGGTGAGTGAGAGTTGATACCACTGAAGGAGGTGAGGGAGTTCAAGCCAGCCCAGTTCAGCAAGTGAGAGACAGTGGTGACTACGGTAGGATGTCCCTGTGGCGAATTTGGCGATTTTGTTGCAGCAGGTCTCTAGCTTGTTTAGATCACATTGCCTTAGGTTGGTATATACTGGAGAGGCATAAAGTAGGGTGGAGATAAAGTGGGAATTTGCTATTGAAATCTTTGCTGCTTTGGTGAGAAATTGTTTATTTCTGTGTAATGATCCTAGTTTTTTGTGGACTTTTTTATGGTCATGGATATGTGAATGTCAAATTTTAGTTTATTGTCTATTTCCACTCCTAGCAATTTGGTGTGTTCAGTTGGGTATATAGTGGTGTTGTCTTTTGCTGTGATGTTAAAGTGAGAGTTGTTTTGAGTATGTTTGGTGGGTTGGAAGATGAGTAGTTTAGTTTTGTTTGGGGTTGAGTATTAATTGGGCATCAGATAACCATGTTTCAACAGAGGAACAGGCTTCTTGTGTGACTTTTTGCAGTTTGGGTAGGGACTGGGCTGATGGTCGAGTCATCTGTGTATTGGATGAGTGTGCCATGTTTGGTGGCAGAGGCTAGATTATTGGTGTAAACAGAGAAAAGTAGGGGTCCAAGGATGGATCCTTGGGGAACCCCTATGGAGACAGGTAGTTGGCGAGATATGTCATTCTGCCATACAACGGATTGTTGGCGGTCAGACAGGTAACTCTGAAACCAGTTGGTGACTGATTGTGAGAAGGATAAGTTCTTGAAGACAGAGATAAGTTGTTTGTGTGGGACCATGTCAAATGCTTTAGATAGGTCTAGGAAAGTAGCAGAGGAGAGATAGCCATTGTTTTTATGCTGAAGGATAGTGATAGTAAAGGAGAGTAAGGCAGTGGTGGTGCTATGGTTTGGTCGGAAACCATGCTGAGTACTGGAAAAGAGGTTGTTAGTAAGGAGGTAGTGTGAGACCAGAGAGTGTATGCATCTCTAGTATTTTGGAGAGTGGAGAGAGAATAGCTATGGGGTGGTAATTGGTTAGTTCTACAGAGGGTCCGCCTTTGTGGAGGGGAATTATATGTGAGACTTTCCACAATGTGGGAACGTAACTTTCTGACAGAGATCGGTTAATCAAGATGGATACTGGGTAGGCCAGAGCATCAGCTGCGATTTGTAGGTATTCACTTGGGAGGTTGTCTGCTGCTAATTTGGTGGGTTTAAGTTTAATTAAGAGTTTTTTTATGTTGGAGGTAGGTACAGGAGAAAAAGAGAAGGCAGTGGGGAGATTACTAGGTGAAGGTGTGGGTTGGAGGGGAGGGGGGTTGTGTTGTTTAGCTAGTGATAGTATGGTTTGGGTGAAGTGTGTGTTGAATGAGGTAGCGATATTTTCTGAGGAGTGAGGGATGTTAGGTGGAGGGGTACTGACTTTACCTTGGTGGAGGATGGAGTTTATGGAGGACCAGAATTGTTTGGGGCTGTGTTGTGAGGAGTCTAGGACAGACTGGTAGTATTGTAATTTGTCCTGTTTTATTAGCTTTTTGACTCTATTGCGTAGTTCTAGGAATTTCTGTCTAGCTGCGGGGGTTTTGGTTTTGCGCCAGTGCTCCCAGGCTTTATCCCTGTTTTTCATTTCTGACTTAGTGGTTTTCTGTAGCCATGGGGAGGGTTGTGCTTTGGTTCTGGAAAATCTTATGGGGGCATGGTAATTAAGGATGTTCAGGAAGGTAGTATTAAAAAATTCAACTGCATCATCTACACTGAGGTACTTTAGAGCATGCCAGTTACATTCTTTGAGGGATGAGATGAATGTGAGTGGGTTAAAGTAATTTTTTTTACGTATTTGATGATAGATGACAGGTTTAGCTTGGTACAGGTATTTTTTGAGTAGGAATGTTGGGGAGTGATCACTGAGGCTATCTGATAAGCAGCCTGTTATATATGACTGGGGGTTCTTACTGACTAGTATCCAATCCAGGGTAGTGTGCTTGCTGGAGTTTTTATTTATCCTTGTTGGTGACTGGACTAGTTGGGTGAAGCCATGAAGGTGTACATGATGGGTTGGATTGTTGCCAGAACAGGATTGCCAGTCAATATTGAAATCACCTAAGATGATAGTTTCTTGGGGGAGATGGTGGGTAGACCAGCTGAGGAGGTTTTCTAGTGGAGGGATGTTTTCATGTAAAGCACTGCATGCCACACAATGAAGCATAACTCATAATAATATGCCCTTAAAATATGTATTATCAGCATCATGTACAGAGTCTGAGTTCATGTGCATGACTGGCAACTCAGCAACACACCCCATTAGCCTATAATAGCTGTCAAAAACCTCAGAAGCATAATAAGGCAATCTGTTTAACTGTAACTATAACTATGCATTCAACGTACTGTCATCATGTTTGCCCCTAAGTAGTACACAATAAGTATGAGGAGAGTAAATCACCATAGTGCATATCCTGTCAGCCATATTAGTGAAACCACATATGCAATGAAATACTGGCAAAACCCTCTAGTGACAACACCCTGTAACTAAGTTTGCTCACATTTTCAAAAGTTTAGAAATAATCTTCACAAACTCTATGGGAGACTAGTCATCCCTATGTGAGATAACATCCTGAAACTGCTCACTTCTCAACATGAATTTCCTCTTTTTGGGTGAAGGAATGTAACCTGTTGACATCCGTACTCGTAACTGATCGATACGGTCTTGTTCTTTAACTAAATTGGACAATAAGACTGACAGGTTAGTACCCTTTCCACCTAGGAGACATTTAAGCCTCCTGTGCCATGCTTCTATAGAATTCTGCATCCTTGGTAGGCTTAAGTCATTTAACTCACTAATGTTCCAAAAGGAAAATGGGAACAATGGCAGAAAACCTCTTTAATGAGAACATGCAAGTATTAAAATTCCGCTGCTTCCATATACATAACACTCAGAAAAGTATTTGGGAACGTCCTTTCCTTCAGCTGAGAATGTCTCCTTCACAAGTTCATATGTACTTTTCACATCACATTCTTTAACAAAGACATTGGCAACCTTCAAACACTGGACCCCACTCAGTTTGGGTTTGTGAAGGGCCGATCTTGTCTCCTGAATCTGATTGACTTCTTCGAATCAGTCTCCAGAGCTGTGGACAAGGGTAAGGCGGTCCACACAGCCTATCTGGACCTCGCCAAGGCCTTCAACACCATCCCCCACTCTGGAATCATAGATAAACTTACTAAGCTGTTCATAAATCCCTATGTCACTCGATGGGTTTCTAACTGGCTTACTGACAGAACCCAGACTGTAAAAGTAGCAGACTCCAAATCCAGCTCCAGACAAGTGACAAGTGGAGTACCTCAGGGTTCAGTCCTGGGACCACTCTTGTTTGGCATCTACTTCTATAAAGTACAAGCCAACACTTAGGGACTCTGGCTAACAAAGTTTGCAGATGACTTCAAACTGGGAGCCATTATTGAATCCCCAAATGATGTGGGTATTCTACAAAAGGGCCTTACAGAAACAGATGCATGGTGCCAGAGCCATGGGCTCAAGCTTAATGCCAAAAAATGTATAGTTATCCCCTTTGGAAAAAACATGTACCCATGAACTACCACATAGGTGGCAGGACACTAAACATCGAAAGTGTGATGAGAGACTTAGGGACACAAGTGGACAGTGGTCTCACTTTCAATAACCACATTGCCACAACAGTCAGGAAATCCTTCTATGTGGCACACCTCATCACTAAGGGCTTTTCATCCAGAAAAAAAGAGGTCATTGTCCCACTGTACTCATCCCTCATTAGACCCATTATAGAGTATAATGCCCCATTTGGTATGTACCTCACAAGATATCTGCAACAGCTGGAAAGGCCACAGAAATACCTCACTAAAAGAATCACAGGCCTAAAGCAGATGCCATATGCTGACCATCTAAAAAAACTTCAGCTATACTCTGTGGCATATCGTCTACTCAGAGGTGATCTCTGCTTAACATACAAGGCTATGTCAAACCCTGAGCTGTTGGACATGCTCCACTTAAAGAAATCCCAATCCCTCAGAGCCACATGCTCCAGGGATCTAAACCTTATCATCACAATGAAAAAAACATGCTGGAGGGATAGGTTCCTGACTCAGAGACTCCCCATACTCTGGAATAGACTGCCCATACATGTCAAGCAGAGCACCTCATTGGCCCTCTTCAAAAGGAACCTTGATGATTGGATGGGAGATAGGAAATTCACCCCGGGGATCATGTCCGTAGCCCTGCAAGACAGGGGCCCAGAGAAGTAAATATTGTGGGAAGAAATTTCCAGAGAATTGTTATGGCTAGGCTTGCATAGGCCTTAGGGCCAATAGCCTATTACCAACCTATGAACCTATGAACCTAAGAAATGCAAGGGCTACAAGTGACTTAATGGCCAATTGGAATACTTGTGACCTGTTGTATAATGAAGCTAGACCCAGCGACTGCACATTTTGCCACACATTTTGCCCAAAGTGGAATAGGCAACCCTTTGAGCATGCTGAAGGGATATTGTGTCTAATACTTTTTAAGGCGGTGATTTCAATATCACAGAGCACATACAGCACTGTGATTTCCAAGTCATGCTCTGCAAATAAGTGAAAAATACTATGCCATAGGTAAATGTAGCACTTGAAGGATTTCTTAGACATTAGTGAATATAGCAGTGGAACAGATATATTGTGACTGCCATACTTTAGGAAACCATGTAGACTATAAAGCTGTCTCACAGTTCCACCTTTAGTAAAAAAGGTACCATCAATTGACCAAATGGAGGTGCAGCTAAGGTCATGTAGATTCTCAAATGTTGAGAACACCACCACATAAGTGTCTGTCATGGGATCAGACATGACTTTACTCATGAATGTTCCATCTTTCAGGGGATACTTAGTAAAATCAATGCTTTCTAATGTTAGATCTTCTGTCCTGTCTGTTAGACCTTTTTTACATCTCACTCGACCCACTTGGAGCAGTGCCCTTCTGTGGGGAATACAATGGATTGTATCTAGTGATGTTGACACTACCGCATCTTTGACTATGAGACATGGGGTAGCCCTACTGTAAGTAGCTCTGGTTTTTAAACTTCCACATACAATGTACCTTTGCACTTCACCAGGATCCCCTTCATGACAGTGTGCAATAGACTTTTCTAACCGATCCCCGTCCGGCATTACCACAGTTACTGCTCTGCCTTTGCAACCATCTGTAACTTTATATTTGCATCCCCAATACCTCTTTGTGTTTCGTGTTCATTCTAAATGGTACAGATATCCATCAATCATGAGCAGGTGTTTACCCTTTTGGGATGCTACTGTGGTGTAAATACTATTTGAAATTCCTGGGGGTTCCATTTCCAAGTTAGCCATAGTGTCTTCGGTGCATAGCACAGTGATAGCCACCTGTGCTGAGGATTTCAGTGCTTTTTGATTCATGCAATTTGTATGAGTTAATTTCTGGCAATTACCCCCTAACTGGTATTTACTACATATATTTGGCCACTCTAGGATGACTGAATTGCACTTGTAGAGTTGTATATGTGCTACAAGAGATGCACGGTTACTCCTGTGTTAGTAATGTGGGCTTTCGTTGTTTCAAACTGTCGAGATTGAGTTGTCAGTGTTCTGGTTTTGGTTATGTGATTATCAGTTATCTGAATGTTTGGATTAATGAAGTAGATCCGTCCCACCATATTTATCTGATATGTGTATATTTAGATATAAGAACATGACTGATTCAATACTATTTTCACTTACAACTTCTAAACAGTTGTAGTAGTCAAAGCAGTTGTTCACTACTATTCAGTATGTATACTGAATGATATATCTGAAAAAACAACAGACATCATCACAGCTCTGATGGCTTAGTGGTTAACTGCTGTGAATATAGTGTACAGGGTCCTGGGTTCAAGACCTTCAACAGCAGGTTATTTTGTTGCTAGGCAGAACAAGGACTATTGGATACAGAGTGGTTAAGGCAGTTTTGAGCAGCTTTGAGTGGGTTTGCATGATGGTAAGCGCTCCTAACATACGGTTATACAGATAAGTGCTTACACCATGTAGGCTTTGCTTACCAGTGTGCAAATGCACTTAGCATTTATATTTAAGCAATGTTTACACCTGCTAAGTATAGCTCAGCCCTAGTAACCAGTGATCACATTCCAGTCTGATAAAATATCAGGATAATAACATTTTTAATAAGTGTATTTAATTCTATGCACATAACATGCTTCTATGTGATGTCATTACAGTAGCAAGGGGTGTGAGTATACTGTATGGGGCAACTGAGTATACATGGCTAGTACAACAATCTTTTCTCTTTGTATGTGTTTCATGCATGGGTAGTATCCCAGGTTAAATACAGTCCCACTTGCATGTATTGTATTATTACGTTACTACTTTTAACAGTGCTTTTCCAAGTAAGAGTAGATTGTAGATTGTGGTACTGGAACCTTATACCCCTGCATGCAAAGCTGGACTCTGAGTACATACTATCGTGTTCTTGGTGTGTGAGCTGTATGTTATTAGCTATCTGCTACTGGATATTGATCTGATATGTGGATATTAATAGCAGACTACTATGTGTTTAGGACATGTCATTGAGGGCTGCTGTCATGTAGTAATGGCATATCTATCAGTATCAGATGTCTGTCTGTCAAAACATTCATCCTAATGCATAACCTGTTGGCTAGTTGATTTCTGTCTGTCCTCTGTACAGATATGCAGATGTCAGGTATCCATCTTGGCTGCTTGCAGGCAATCTATGATTGATTGACACTGACATGTCTGCCCAGCTGTGTTATGAATGCCACAGCTAGGAAACCCCACCCTGTATGCACCACATGCCATGGATACCCCAACCAGACTACCACAGTCAACAGAACATGCTTGTGTACAGCTCTCTAACACAGACACTGGCCATGTTATGTAATATATGTTGCATACATGTCAATTGTAGCACCTCACTGGCCCTCTGCAAGAGAAAACCAGATGATTGGATGTTGAATTTAACTGCCATCCTGGGGATCACTCAAGTGGCATTGGTTGATAGATGGCCTGCTGACAAATGTCAGGTGGCATGATTCCAGTGTACCCACATGCCCTACTCTTCTTATCTCTCCATGGTCATTAGCATGGTACACACCTAGGAACACCTGTACCTATGGACCCCAGTACTGACAAATTTGTCAGTGTGCATTACTCAGAATAACAGTGTATGTGTGCTTGTAAACCTGTATTTGACAATACCTTGAGGGCCTTCTCACCCACTACACACCCCATTGCCATACTTAGAAATGGCTGCTGCTGTAATTGATGTTAAATGTACCTTGTTACACTCTTCACCCTATGGGCTACCTGGAGCTTGCAGTACCAGCATAACACTGTTCTACAAATGGGTAGATAGGTGTGGGTTACCCTCTGAGTCCTGGCAAGTATGTGCATGTGTGTGAGTGTGTATATTTATAGGAGACAGCATTCTGAGGCCACATTCTCCAAATACAATAAACCTTGCCATACATTATAAGGGATATTGATGTTGCTGACTTTAAGAGAGTGATGACAAACCTCACTCTACTATCCCTGTGGCATGTGCAATAAATGCATATCCCTGTAGTAGCACTGATTAGATAGACAAGGGGTTGTATTGCAGTCCTGGTCAATGTATGATTGTGGGTATGTCACAGCATTATCATGGGTTTCAGAAAGTACAATATCCAATGTGGGGTGTGAGTGCTGGGTATACTGTCTTAACACAATGGTGCCCCCAGTACATGTCCCAAGATCCACAGTATGAGGACCGTTGTCATCATCAACCATACAGGTAACTGATTACACTATCCAGCACAATGATGCACATACTGTGTGCAAATTCTCTGTAACAGAATGGACTAACTGAAAGGTAGTTGGCACTGCTAAACCCAGGTCTGTCAGATATGTCTATGACTGTTATGTGTTTGTCAATGTGTATATGACAGTATGTCATACTATGTATTGTTCATTAACACCCAGTACATCCCCCATTACCATACTGTACAATTCCTGGTGATGTTCTTCACTTATAAGTTCAGAGGTAGGTACTAGGCTATTGGCCCAAGGGCCTATGTAAGCCGAGCCAACAAGGTTCCATGGCAATTGCCACCCAAGAAAGTTATTTTCCTGTGCCACTGTCAAGCAGAGCCAAAGAAGTGATCCCTGGGATGTATTTCCTATTTTCCATCCACTCATCAAAATTTTTCTTGAAGAGTGCTAATGAGGAACTTTGCTTGACATAGATGGGTAGCTTGTTCCAGAGTATGGGAAGTCTCTGGGACAGGAATTTATGCCTCCAGCATGTCCTGTTTATTGTGATGACAAGGTTTACGTCCCTAGAGCGTGTAGCTCAGAGGGATTGGGATTTCTTTAGGTGTGGCATGTCCAACAGCTCTGGGTTTGACATAGCTTTATATGTTAGGCAGAAATCATCTCGGAGTAGGTGATATGCTACGGAATAAAGCTGGAGTTTTTTGAGATGGTCAATGTAGGGCATCTGTTTGAAGCCAGTAATCCTTTTTGTAAGGTACTTCTGTGGCCTTTCCAACTGTTGCAGATGTCTTGTGAGGTGCATTACAAAAGGGGCATAGTACTCTATAATTGTCCTAATGAGTGTCAAGTGGAGGGGAGCAATGACTTCTTTTTTCCTGGATGAGAACCCATTTGTGATGAGGTGTGCCACATAGAAGGACTTCATGACTACTGTGGCGATGTGATTACCAAAGGAGAGACTACTGTCCACCTGGGTCCCAATGTCTCTTATCACACATTCAGTGTTAAGTAGACTGCTGCC
Organism: Protopterus annectens; assembly: GCF_019279795.1. Taxonomy (NCBI): domain Eukaryota; kingdom Metazoa; phylum Chordata; order Ceratodontiformes; family Protopteridae; genus Protopterus; species Protopterus annectens. The sequence goes on along the minus strand of NC_056728.1, from coordinate 522,813,648 downwards.
TATGTGGTAGTTCATGGGTACAGAATTTTTGCCAAAGGGAATGACAATACACTTTTTGGCATTGAGCTTGAGGCCATGGCTCTGACACCAGGCATCTGTCTCAGCGAGGCCCTTCTGATGTCCACATCATTTGGGGATACGACTATGCCTCCTAGTTTGCAGTCATCTGTGAACTCCATTAGCCAGAGGCCTTTAGTGTTAGCCTGTACTTCAGAGAAGTAGATACCAAACAGGAGAGGTCCTAGGACTGAGCCCTGTGGTACTCCAATTGTCACTGGTTTGAAGTCAGATTTGGAGTCTGCAACTTTAACAGTGTGGGTTCTGTCAGTGAGCCAGCCCATCTTTTGACGTAGGGATTTATACCTAGTTTAGTGAGTTTGGCTATAATTCCAGAATGAGGGATGGTGTCAAAAGCCTTGAAGAGGTCAAGAGAGGCTGTGTGAACCACCTTATCCTCATCTACAGCCTTGGTGACTGCCTCAAAGAAGTCAATCAGGTTCAGGAGGCATGATCTGCCTTTCACAAACACGAACTGGGTGGGGTCCAGAGTTTGGAGGTTACAAATGTCTTTGTTTATGAATTCCATGATGAAATGTTCCATTGCCTTGCAGACCAGGATCATCAGGCTAGTAGGGCGATAGTTGCCGGGATCTGTGGTGGCTCCCCCTGTGTGGAGTGGGATAATTGTTGCTGTGTGCCATTCGGTGGGCACAAAGCCTGGTGTGAGGCTATGACTGAACATGGTGCTTAGGTGGGGAGCCAATTCATTCTGAAGTTCATGTAAATGCAGCTTGGGATATTGTCCGGTCCCATGGATGCTGTGTTTGTGGCTTTAGAAAGTGCAGCTTTTACTTGCATAGTTGTGATTACAGGGACTCTGCATTCTTCCTGTATAGATATGGGCCCTTTAGGGAGTGAGAGGGGGATAAAGTTAGCACTGAACCTATCTGCCAGGATGTTGGCAATATCAGTTGGTTCTGTAATTTCCGTGCTGTTGTGCTGTCAATCAGAGCAAATCTGGGTGTTGCCATTGAGAGTCTTGACATAGCTATAGAATGCTTTGTAGTTATCCTTAGAACCAGTAGTGATTTTGTTTTTGTAGCTAGCTTTGGAGGATCTTATAAGGGATCTCAGCTTCTAACTTAGGCTGACCAGGGAGCTCCACCACTCATGGGATTTTACTCTCTTTTGCAACAGTTTCTTCCTTCTGTTGTACAGTTTGTTTATGGCAGGGGAACACCAGATTGGCTTCCTTTTTTTGGAGAATAGCATTTTGGTTCTGTTTGGGATAGCACAATCCATGCACTCATGTAAGTGCTTATAGGGTGCATTTGTGTAGGATTTAGCAGTCGTAACTGTATTTTCCATCTGCATGGTTGTCATGAAGTTCACCACTTCTGTCTTAAGAAGCATGAAGTTGGCTTTGGAAAATTTTTTTACCGTGGTTTCCTTAATGGGGCTTGGGGGCAGGATGTGAATATCTAGGGTGATTAGCTTATGGTCGGTTCGGTCCAACAGGAGTTGACTTCAGATGTGGAACATCAGTCACTCATGTTGGTAATGACTAGGTCTAGGATATTGTTGCCCCTGGTGGTGGTGTGGATAAGTTGATCCAAGGCATTGGAATTTATGAATTCCAGAAAGCGTTGAGTGAAAGAGATGGTACATGACTAGTTTTCCCAGTTAATGGTGGGGTAGTTGAAATTGCCTATTATTAGGGTGTTTGATTGAACCCTAATATTTTCCAGTATATCAAGAAAAGAGGTGTGGGAATCCTGGGGCATGGTGGGGGATCTGTAGCAAGCTACAATTTGGATTGCAGTTTTGCCCAGAGTTAGTTGCACTTGAATAACAATGTATGCATTATGCTGATCATCTAGCCTGGAAGTGTGGATATGCTTAATGAATATGGACACACCTCCACCTTTGTTGTTCTGGTCCAGGTTACATGGCCAAAAAGTGTGGTATGAGTTATTGCCTGGTAGTGCAGGGGTGCTTTCTGGACCCTTGAACCAGGTCTCAGTCACTATACAGATATCAATGTTCTCCATTTTAAGGAGTGCCTTGAATGAGTGCATTTTGAGATTTAGACTTCTAGCATTGAGTAGAATTACCCTCAGTTTTTGTTTGCCGTTCCTGTTATGGTGGTGAATTTGTCATTTAAACCTTGCCTAAAAAAGCACTATAGGGGCAGCAAGAGACTTAGCCAGTATCCGAAATCCCAGGGGGGGGGGACAGGTGCAGGCCACCTCTGGCAAAGCATTGTGGTCTGTTGACCATGTCATCCCTTGCAGACAGATACTGGATCCCCTTAGAATGACACCAGAAACTTAGCCAATTGCTGAAGTCAATCATTTTGTCCTTGTACTGTGATAACATTCTGGGTGATGGCAGAATGCTACTGAGGGCTAGGGTCATACCTGCCTGGGCTACAAGATCAGAGAGCTCTTCCATGTCTCTTTTCATGTAGTCCAGGGTGGTACATCTCAGATTGTTCACACCAACATGGACAGTGATAGAGTCATATCTGCCCTTATTGTGGAGTGACCTGAGTGTATGGGTCACATGACAGTTTCACAAGAAACTCAGGACACACCTCATCCTAAAAGCTCTGTGGTGTGTGCAATTAAGGCCAAACACATTAGCAGCAATAAATACCTAGGTAGGGGTTCTACTCTCAGTGTTGGCAAGTAAGTGTGTGTGTATGTAAAGGGATCTAATTCAGTTTGCAGAAAATACATGTCTCAATAGATCATTCGTCTGAGAACTAACTGGCAAAAGGTAACATTTCAAAGGAATCATCTTCTAGAAATTAATTCCATCAAAACTAGTAGTAGATGTGCAAATGCCCTCTTCCCCACTGTACAGCTGTACAGTGATACTGGAGTTGGTATATATAGTTGGGTGTGGTTGTTGTGGGCACAGCCACCCACATTGGCGTTATTCTTGTGGGTATCCCACCGCTTAGTCTGCTATTATACTGTACAGTTTATGTTAACCAGTTACGTAGTTGCTTATCACACTATGTGTGTGGTTCTAGGCCACCCGCACCCTCCAAAGTGGGGGCTGTGCCATCCACACCAGCACACCTATGTTTACCAACTCCAGGATTGCACTACATTAGGGAAGAGGACATATACCCTGCCAGTACCATCGTCAATGACATTAAACTGGCAGATTGATTATTTACTGATGTAATGTTTTGCCTAGTTGATCTTGGTGGAATTACATAGGCCAAAATGAGTTCACTGCAAAATTAAGTACATCTATGTGTACAGTATTCTCTGTGTATTGCATCAACACCAAAGCCTCTGTTTGTGCGTGTGTGTTATTCACAAACATTTGGTGTGTGCCACCCAGTACACTTACCATTGTCCACTGTAGAAGAGCTGCTGATATCAGCCAACATGCAATCATCTGTATACACCCCTCAGACCTATCAGCCATGTGGCATATGCAATAACTAGTTCAGCTGTACCCAGGATATGACACAGTCAATGTGTCACCACAGTGCCATACCCCTTGTAGGAAAGGACAGCAGACCAACATCCTGCTGTCATATAAACACCTACAACACAAACTGAATACATTATGGAGACCATAATCAGTCAGTGTTAATAACAGCTATAAAGCATCATGGCTGGACAGCTACACACCCTGACATGTACGCATTAAACATTCCAGCTGAAAACATGCTAAACAGCATTACATTACTAAACATTAGTACATTCACCCTGTGGATCAGAACCATATTATAGGTTCATAGGTTCATAGGTTCATACTAGGCTATCTGCCCGAGGGCATTTACAAGCCTAGCCCATAGTTTTGTGGCTTACGCCACCCCTTTAGTATGGGGAACTATACCCATTATTTTGCTGTGCCTCTGTTGAGCAGTGACACTGAGGTAATCCCTGGGGTATATCTGCATGTCCTTGCATCAATGGTATGGATGACAGGGATATGGCACAGGTATCATCATATGCACGGGTTGTGTTGAGGGTTTGCTAGAGACCTAGGCTAAGCCATTTGGTTGACATCATGTGTGTGTGTGTTAGGGAGTTCTTTATCAATTGGGCTGTGCAGATGTGGTGTGTATAGGTATGTAGGTGCCATAGTTGTGCTGGTGATGTGTGTGTGTATGTATGCACACAGTTCTGCCATGTGGCTGCCCTATACAGGGGTTTGTTGGACATTTGCAGTCTGTACATGGCAGGGTGTACAGTTCACCCTGTCTGGCCACGGATACAGGAACTGTGACTGCCAGGGGTTCCACGGGTACTACCAGGTAGAAGCCCAGATATGTTACTCTCTCCTGAGGATGACAAATGTCTTCTGGATCCACATCCTTGTTGGGACTGGCCAGGACCACGTGCATGTGGCCTGCTGCATTGTGGTGTGGACAGCACCCCCTCTGCAGTGCTGGTGCTGGTACTGCCACTACTGGAGCAGCTGTGACTTGTTGCATGTCCATGTAGACCTCCACCTGTTGGTGTTGCTGACCTACATCCATTTGACTGATGCCCTACTCCCACCACATGCTCTAACACAGACACCATACGGTCGAGGACTCCAACCATCTCACCCAACCATCTATCCAGGACCTCTGCAAAATAATGGTGGGCACCTGCAAGATCACAGATGTTGTCAAGTACAGCAGAATGAGTATCCCTCTGGATCCTCAGACTCTGTCTGGTGTAATATTTCATATGTGCCTGTGCCTCCATGATGGCCCAAAACATACATCTGGTGACACCTGCTGTGGCGCTTCTGCCAGGGGCATGATGGCCAGCAGCTCACCTACGAGCACCCCTGTAAATCTGCCTATGTAGTACCTCGCTGGTCATCCGGCTATGGCTGTTGTGTACAGACACACTTGCCATAGTCCCCACACTGTCCTGTCCCATGCCACCACCCACCAACTGTCCCTCCTCTATGACCACTGGTGATGGGTATGTATGGGCATTGTGACTGTGTGTGGGGATGGGGTGGATAAAAGTGGGATGTCAACCGATGGCACAACTTCATCCCCTGACAACCCTGCCTGTGCCTCACCATACTTATAATCATTGTCAGAGTCTGTATGGACACTAACATCAGTTTGCCTGCAGGAGAAACCCTGACCCACCTCACCACCTGTGAGGGGAAAACAAAAAATGTAATTTAAACCTGTACATTATTGCTTACCTCTACACTCACTCAGGCACACACACACACACACACACACACACACACACACACACACACACACACACACACACACACACACACATACACACACACAGACACACAGACACACTCATACACACACACTTACAGGTGAGATGGCACAAAGATATTACACAGACCTCTCATTACCCAACAGTCAACATGCTTGACATATGGCACTCAACAGCGTGCACTGCAGCTATACTCAATCCTTGTTACCAACATTATACATCTCTGTGATGCATGAGTTGTGTAATAGGTAATGCCCCTTTCCCTGGAACACACTGCACCCATGTACACAGTGTTGCTGTGCACCTGTGCAGCACCCTGGCATGTACTGTGCACTATACCTCACAAGTGTACACACAATTTCTGAATGTGTATATGTGTGGCAGTTATGTTTGCTCTGTTGCTCACAGTCCCTATGTGTTTGTCTAACACATACCTGGGATGATATGAGGACTAATGTCAATAGTTAATGCCTGACCTCCGATTTGCAGATCTCATCATCAGCAGTGCATGTATAAGCAATAAAATCTGATTACACTGACAACCTTCAAAGCTTAATGCGAATATGAGGAGTGTACACACCCTTATTGACATGCCAGCCTCTTCATTTGTTAACATTACACACACCTAATATGTGACATATGACCCATGGAAGCAAATGCAGTATCAAACAAATGTGTTAGTCATGCAGATGCTGAATGAGATGCATACAATATATGGGTTGCATAAGTGTGCATACCCTTAACATGATGGTTTGTTGCAGTACCTGTTAAGTGATCTACAGCAGTCACTATTCCTGGAAAGGGTATACTAGCATGGCCCATCTTCACTTGCCATTATTTAGTCACTCTGCCCTACAAATGTCCTTCAACTCTGCCGGATTGCAAGGTCAGCTCATGTGCACAACCTTTGGAGGTCACACAGTGCCTTCGCTATTGCTGTGGAGTCAGGGTTATGTCTGGCACAATTCATGACCTTGACTGTGTTCAGATACAGCCGTTCTTAGCGAGCTTTGTATGTATGCTTCAGTTCACTGTTGTGTTTCAGGATGATACCCCTCCCCATCCTCAGCCTTATTGCAGATGCTTGACAACTATGGGCTACACATGAGTGTTATTTTGCAGTGTTCCAAATTCAAATCGCCATGTCTACTAGCCTAGTTCCTGCTAATGAACTGCAAATCTAAAGTTGCACACTGGCACCAGCAAGGTAAAAATGGAGATGGTAGACCTGAGGTGGAGTGAGGTGTTGCTTGTGCACTACATATATCTTTATTAATACTGTTTGTAAGTTTCAGCCTTGGTCTCAGTACACTATTACACATTGCAACACATGCCTTTGAGAGATGAAGTTATGTATATGCTACCTGTAGAGAGCCCTGGATGATATTTCCTGTGGAGCAACTCTTCCATCTGATTACCTAACCCCATAGGCCACACTTATGCAGATTCCAGGTGATTGTTGACACAGGTACTGCACAGGCAGTACTTGCTAGACATTCCTGCAAGTCCCTCCGTGTTACTGTATGTTTCTGGGAAGCCTCAATGACCAGTTTGCAACAAGTATTGTCATCTGTCTTGGATGGGCATCTGTTTATTTTCTACATTAATGTTGTCCCATGCTTTATAAACACATACATGGCTGTCTGCACTGTTTGCCATGGTATATGCAATGGGGAGCAAAGGCTACTTCTCTCACTCCTGAGTGCTACCTTTCAGATATGAGATCCATTCCATGGTTTGTAAGATGTGTGCAAGCCACGGCTGCCTATGTTGCAGGTGAGTGGGCAAATGTCATGGACATACTTCTTGGACAGTAGAACATTACTGGGTGTGACTTTGAGGCCCCGTACTTGATGGAAGGTGTGTACTCAAGAAGAGTGAATGCTGTCAGTACCTCAAAAGCTGCTTCCACGATATGTTATTTGGAGTGTGTGCACACATATGCTTCCAGTGTTTGTTAAAGTATGTATTCCCCATATTTGTTGTCCTAACATAGGATTCCATATTACGCATTCATTGCTCATGTTAGGATCACATTGCATGTTGTAAAAGGTGTGGAATGTGGTATTGTGATTCGCTGTTGTTTAGATCAGGAATAGTTGCCATTGTAATAGTGGTGTATACACTGTTGTAGCCACTGTATAAGGGTAATGTTTCAGACATGTCCCTACTGTAGGCCATTTCTCCCAGCATTATGTTCATCTCTGTCCATCCATCTTGCACTGACAGGTTGTTAGGTATACTGCAGAACTCTTATATACCCATCAGATATACCACCATGGTGACCACTGTGATGCAGTGCAGTTAACAGCAACAATAAATGAACATTATGGGTAGGTGTGCTAATTGTGTGCATGGCAAATATCATGGCCATAACATGGCCGGTGTATTGACACACCTGAGCAAAACAACTCCATACTCACCAGCTACAGGCTGCTGGCCCAGTTGTATACCAGAGGGACCTACATAGTTGTGTGAGAAACATAATGCCAGTAGCCACACCTGTGACATCGGTACAGGGTGGGAGCAGCATTTCAGTACATCAACAGTACAAACCCACAATACTAGGGATTATGCACATCTGTTCATTACTACACTGCAGCAACAGACTATCTTATCTGACATATGCATGTAGATACTTTACAGATGAAAATGGATAAGCAACAGTAGTCTACTAATGTGCCCTGGCACCTTACCTACATGCTCCTCATCCGTTGTGTGGGTGGCAAGCACCTCCACAATGCTATCTTCAGGTTGCTGGCTTGACTGGGAGGCGGGTGCCCCAAGGCTAGTAAGGAGCTCTTCAGCATGTGTCAGTGGGGGCTGGATGGCATGACACCCACCTGCAGCTAACTGGTCCTGCCTAACTGCAGCAGCATGCTGATGGGCATGGTGATCAGATTTGTGCACTGATGCCATACTGCTCTGATGCCATACTGCTCATAACTGTGGTTATGCAGGCCATCATTTACCCTGTGGATGAGCTCGTTCCACAGGGCAGTCCTCTACTGCCGATCATGGGCCCTGCGGCCAAATAGGATTCCATGATGTAGTATGATGAAGTTTATAATGACATCATTTTCCTGGGGTGTATATGCAGGGAGCCATTCCTGGGACATTGTACCTGGAAGGCATAAATAGGAAAAAAAGGTCAGAGGACCTCATACTACAAGAATATAAAAGTTGTTAATTGGCATCTCTCTCTCCCCTCACTATATCTGCAACAATAATCTAAACACACAAATCAATGGGTATGTTTACACCAAACAGACTGTTGGGATGTATGTCCTATTGTTCAACAAATTTTGAAATGTATTTCTATTCATGTTTCATGTTGAAACACTGTCATTGGTGGCCTGTTGCTATCAATGTAACCTGCATGACACTGCAATGGCCACTGTGGTTCCATATATGCATGTTCTGTTGCTATGCAACTGTTCCAAATCTGGCGTTTTGGGTTAATGGGAATATCTATGCATGATGTTATAAATAATCCTGGATTGTGTTGACTTTTACTAACCTACATATGTTCTAAAACTGCAACATCATAGCATGTTTGGGAAGGCCGTTCCCAGCGGACCCACCTCTCCCACCTCATCTGGCCATGGCACTGGGCCCCAGCACATCTGGGACCCACCCTGGGACCTCCTTGTCCATTGGTCCTGCACCACCTTTGGGTGGAATGCCTCAAGGGATGGGGCTTATCCACCCTGGGAGTGGGCGCGGACAGGATCCTGTCACCTGAAGTCAGGTCCGGGGTCTGGTGCATAGAGAGATCCACAGAGAATTGGGAGATCTGCTATACCAGCTTGAGGGCCACATGGTGCAATTAGAGGGATTAGAGGGTCATCCTGCCCCTCCTGCTCAGCCTGCAGCACAGCCATCTTCGGGTCCATGAAGGTGCAGTGGTGACTGTCCATGGGTTTGGACCTCAGTCCTACTGTTTCCATTTGGGGGCTCATGTGCTTCCGATTTCCAAACACCCCTCCCCTTTCAAAGTGTTTACACCCACATGTGTCATATATTGCCCCTGTATGCTGTCTTGTCTGTCTTCCAACCCAAATATACCTACTATCCTTCCCCAATATCCCACTCTCGCCTTAAAAAAAAGGTTAATCTGTTCCCAAAAAAATTTTGCCCCCTACATAACATCCATTTCACACCCACTTACAACTGCTTAAAAGTGCCTTAATCACTCTGTATCCAACAGCCTTTGTTCTACCCAGCAACAAAATAACCAGCCCTTGCAGGTCTCAAACCCAGGACCCTGCACACCATTTCCACAACAATTTACCACTAAGCCATCTGCGCTGTAGACATGTGTACTGTTTTCTCAAATATATGATGCAGCACAGTCATTCAACAGTAGGGAAAAATGTATTATATATGTATATGTATGTATATGTATGCATGTGTGTGTGTATATATATATATATATATATATATATATATATATATATATATATATATATATATATATATATATATATGTATTGCATTCGGACATCAGATCCACACTGTGAACCTCTCACTGCAAATCATCTGACCAAAAGCACTGTTAATGGGTGTGTAGGGGCCCAAAATAGGGATCGCTTGTAAATATTGACATTATCCCTTCCTCCACAGCAGAACTGATCTGCCTTGCAACAAAATAACCAGCTCTTGCAAGTCTTGAACCCAGAGCCTTGCACAACATAACCACAACAAGTGACCAGTAAGCCATCTCAGCTGTAAGATGGTGGGATGATTTCTCTAACATATCATGCAGAACAGTCAGTCTACCACAGGGAATATGCAATGGGGAAGCACTAAGCATCTATATATATATATATATATATATATATATATATATATATATATATATATATATATATATATATATATATGTGTGTGTGTGTGTGTGTGTGTGTGTGTGTGTATACATGCATACATGCATATGCATATAAAACAGTTATAAACAAGGGCTGTTAGATACAGAGTGATTAAGGCAGTTTTAAGCAGTTGTAAGTGGGTTTGCATGACCGTAAACAATGCTAACTTCCAGTTAGAAATGCTTACAGACAGTTAGCCTCAGAGTGCTTAATCTGTGTAGGCACTGCTTAGCACTGCACAAACAGGCTTAAACCCACTTAATACTGCTTAAAAGTGCTTACTCCCACTTACCCCATGCTAATTACTTTAAAAGAAAAGAGAAAAGGGGTCATAGGAAAGTGGTGATAAAGGGGGCACAAAGAGGGAAAGACAATAGGGAAAGTAGCTAGGGATGTGCAGGATAGGTGTAGAGAAGGTCCATAGCTGTCCATTTCTTCTACAGCAACAGCTGTGCATATATACTGAATTTGGAGGTAGATTTGGACACTCAAACCCCTGAGACAGGGATGAGGACAACAATAATGTGTTGTGAAGCCAATTAGACCAGATTACTTGTGTCCAGTGGACATGTGTGTGAAATGGACAGCTATGTGAACAGATTGCCCTTTATTATTTTTATTTTTTTTTTACGGTGAGAGTTGAATGTTGGGGAAGGACAGTAGGTATATTTGGGGAGGTAGGTTGGGTAGGAAGACAGACAAGACAGTATTTGGGGGCAGTATATGACACACATTGGGGTAAACACCTTGGATGGGGAGGGGTGTTTGGAAATCGGAAGCCCATGAGCCCCCAGATGGAAACACTGAGACTGAGGTCCCCACATATGGGCAGTCACCACTGCACCTTCATGGCCCCAAAGGTGGCTGTGCTGGGGGCTGAGCAGGAGAGGTAGGCTGACCCTCTAAATGTGCCACACGGTCCTCAAGCTAGCATAGCAGATCTTCAAACTCCCTTCGGAGCTTGCTATGCACTAATCCCTGGACCTAACTTCAGGTGACAGGATCCTGTACACACTTGCTCTCAGGAGGGATGAGCCCCATCCCCTGAGGCGGTTTCATCCGAAGGTGGTGCAGGACCAGCAGATGAAGAGGTCCCGGGGTGGTTCCCAGGCATGCTGGGGTCCAGTGCCATGGCCAGATGAGGTGGGAGAGTTGGGTTCGCCGGGATCTGGCTTCCCAAATGTGCTTTGGTGTTGCAGTTTTAGAACATATGTGGGTTAGTAATAGTCAACACAATCCAGGATTAGGTATAACAGCATGCATAGATATTCCCATTAACCCAAAACACCAGATTTGGAACAGTTGCATAGCAAACAGATCACATGCATATATGGAACCACAGTGGCCATTACAATGGCATGCAGGTTACACTGATAGCAACAGGCCACCATTTCAAAATGGAACATTATTAGAAACACATTTCAATATTTGTTGAACAACAAGACATATGTCCCAACAGTAGGTTTGGTGTAAACATACCCATTGATTTGTGTGTTTAGATTATTGTTACAGATATGGTAGGGGTGAGAGAGAGATGTCAATTAACAACTTATATATGCTTGCAGTACTCACAACTTTAATGATCACTGCTCTAATCATTACTCTACAGGTGTTATTACAATACCCTATGGCCTTGATTTAGTCAGTGGTATGTTTGTACACAGTGTATATTGCAACTGTCTTATAGCTAAATTCCACACCTCTTACCTGGTAGACCTGTGGAGGGAATGTTTGTTAACACTGCCTGACCGATTCTACACATATTCCTAGATTCCGAGTTAATATTACGCACATACCTCAATCTCTTAATGCACACACTCTGGACAAAGCTTGACAACATGGGGTATACCAATACAAACACATTTTGAATATTGCTCTCACAAACTTGGAGAGTTGCTACATTAACATGATTTGCTTTAATATACATTTTCTCTTTTCAAAACAGGTTTATTGTTTTAACATATAAGAGAAATATCATAACAATTTTATACAAGTAATTAAAAATAGGTATTATTATAATATTCAACAAAACAACTAAAGTATTTACAAAGACATCCACTACAATCAGATCAATTAATTAAACTAAAATACCATGCTAATGAAATTAAAATTTTTTTAACAAATTTTGTAAATTATAGCATACAATAAAATAAGATGTTTTTCTATTTTTTCTAGTCCTAATTGTGTTTATTTCCATATGGCACACTATATTCATAAAATTTTTAAATTCATTGAACGAAGGAGGTGTATCTGAAATCCAATCTCTAGTTATTATTTTCCTAGCCACTGCTAGAATAGACCATAACAAGGGAAGCTTAACCTTTTTAACACTTTGAGGTACAGGTGTGTTGAATAATATAAGAGATTTAGAAATAATGAAATTATCTGTAAAAAGAGCCTGCAAAAATTCATTAATTGACTTCCAGTATTCTTTCAATTTTATACAGTCATAAAACATATGAGCCCAGTCAGCATTAATTTCTACATTACATCTCTTACATAGATTATCTTTATTATTTATTTTATTCATCATCAAAGGTGTATAAAAGATCTATGTAAAATTTCCATGTATAAATTCTCCAGACAATGGAAGACGTAGTTCTATAAGCAGATTCCAATATATATTGTTTATCTTGTTGATTTGGTGGGTCCCCATTAATAGAAGTGAAATAATTCCAGTATGAATCTACACTGTAAAAGTTTCTTGTCTGATAACTTTATGTATGTATGAAAGTTTACCTTTATCAGAAACTTTATGTTGTAAATTTAATATCAAGTAATCAATCAGTGTTGGAATAGATTCTTTAACAGTTATAGACATTAAATCTATTTTATTAATGAGATGTTGTCTAAAGGTCTGAACCTCTAACCAGCAAGTTTCTCTTAGATCAAATTCTTGTTGTAAGAAATCTAGATTTTTAACTTTATTATCAGATATCAACTGATACCAGTACTTTAGATCATTATCTATAGCTAAATGAGTTCCTTCAGAAGTAGATGACAAAAGCATACCCTGAGTATACATTATAGGAAATACAATAAAATTCCATTCCCTATACTTAGGGTGCATGAATATAAAGTTACGATAACTAATAATAATATTTAATGGGTAACAAACCATATGTTTAGGTGTAATAGGTGAAGTACAAAATTCCTTTAGTAACCATAACATGGAGTTATTTACAATCATATTTTTATGTGTTAAGGAGATTTTCATGAAGTGTATACTAATTAGCTCCCAATAATCTTTCCATTTTGTGACATATGACTGATCTATTAATAAAGTAATAACTTTTACAACAGAAGAGATAGTATATAAATTAAAGTCTGGAAAAGAAATACCCCCTTGAGACCAGCTATTAGTATGTTTCTTTAATGCAATCCTAGGTCTATTAGGTGCCCATAAGAAATTAACATTAGTGTGTTCAGTTTCTTGATAATTATTTTTGTAGGTGGAAGTATTATTGATTGTATTAAGTATAAAATCTTGGGGAATATTATCACTTTAATAATTGTAAGTCTCTCCTCCATAGTAAAAAACATATTATTCCAGGTATTAAAAAGATTTTGTATATTAAGAAAACAGGTATTATAATTATTATATATAATAGATTTAATATCTTTAGATAGTATTATACCTAAATAAGTTATCTGACTTGAATTGGGTACATATTTAGTAAAATCACTAATGAGAATATTTTTTCATGTATATATAGGTAGTATTTTAGTTTTTTCTTCATTGAATATTAAACCAGAAATACTTTTAAAATTCATCATGTTATCAAATAGAGACTGTATAGAAGAATTAGATCCTGCTGATGTAATTAGAACATCATCTGCAAAAAGTTGAATTTTGGATGTTGTATTTTCATCTATTTCAAAACCCTCTATGTCAGTACTGTTTCTGATCAAATTAGCCCAAGGCTACATTACCAAAGTGAATAATAGTGGAGAAAGTGGACATCCTTGTTTTGTACCTTTAAGAATGGGTATTTTTTGTGAAACATATGTTCCTACCTTAATATAAGCCAACGTTCCTTTGTATAAATGTTCAATTAGATTTACAAATGCATCCGAGAAGTTTGTGCACTTCATTAAGGTAAACAGATAGTCCCAACTTACTGAATCAAATGCTGAACTTATATCAAGACTAATAAGTGTTAAATCTTTCTTTTTCCTATTTGCAAAATCTATTAATGTTAAAGTTCTTCTTATATTATCAAAAGTATTTCTATTTACAATGAAGCCTGTCTGATCTATATCTATAATGCCCGGAATGATTGACTTCAATCTATCAGCAAAGATATTCATAAACATTTTATAATCAACATTAAGTAATGAGATGGGCCGATATGAAGAACATCTAGTTGGATCTTTATTAGGTTTTAAAATTGGCGAAATAAATGTATATTGCCAAGATGGCTGCGGGTTATTAACTCTGTTTGGGCCAAAATAAAACCTTATGTATTAATGAATATGTATTTTTAGAAAGGATTTTATATATCTCTGGTATAATACCATCATTACCCGGTGCTTTGTGTGATTTAAGCTTATTTATTTGTGTAATAACTTCTGTATATGAAATACTCTTGTCCAATAGTTTAATCTGTTGTTTATTAAGCTTTTTATTCATATTTGTGGTTATAAACTCCTTTATTTTATCTTTAGATTCCATGTTAATATTATTATGGTTAATTTTGTGAAAGTGATTTCTAAATTCATCTAGTATTTCTGGTATACTAGAAACATTCTTCTTTTTCCTTAGAGAAAAGATTTCTTTGATATGGTTTTGTTTATTCAACCTTTTTTTTTATTTTTAAGTCTATGTAAGTATTTGGGGCTTATTGAATAAGACAAAAACTTGTATTTCTCTAAAGTTATTTTAACTTTATGAGTTAAAATTTCTTTGTATTTCTCATTTAGTTTGTTTATTTCTTCAATAACTTTCTTGTCCATAATATTTTCTTTATTATTATGTTTATAAGAGTCTAATTTACTTTGAATATCTAACAATTCCTTATCCCAAGATTTCCTTTTATTATACCATCTGATACTTTGTCCATATAGATATGATTTTAAGGCATCCCAAACATAAACAATGGAGACTTCAGGAGTGTTATTTATGTCTAAAAATGTTTTACTTCTGAAAGTATATATTCTTTATAGTCTTTTAGTTGAGTTAAGTATGCTGGTATCCTTTTGATCTGAATATTATGAGTATTTTTTATCATGAATTCAAAAACAATTGAATTATGATCAGATATAGGACATGAAATGATTTTGGAATTAATTAAATCTGTTACCATCTGGTTAGAAATAAAGACCCTATCTATTTTTGAATAAGTTTTGTATCTGTTAGTTAAAAAGGTGTATGGTAATGATTTTGAATCTATCTGATTATTAATATCATTCAAATGATAAGAATTAGCAAAATCCTTTAAATGTTTTGCATTAGATGTAATTCTTCTCTTTCCTATAGTGGTAGTATCACTTTCATGTAGTATACAATTAAAGTCACCAGCTAAAATAATATCTCCTATAGAGAATGATATGATCTTATCAAGATGATGTTTCACTGTATTAATACCAATTCCAGGTATCCAATATACATTAATTAAAGTGTAAGTCTTCCCATTAATTTGTATTGTAACCATACAAAACATTCCTTTGTCATCCTGATAAGACTTAATGGTTTTAAGAATGGGCATACTTTTATTCCATAAAATAGCCACTCCTCTTTTTTTCTGAGTGTGCTCTGAACTAACCAATATTGTATATTTGTTTGTGGCTAGTTTATCAATATCTTTTTTCAAGAGATGGGTTTCTTGTAGGAAGACTAAGTTGGCCTTATGTAAATTAATGTATCTTATTAGGCTTGCCCTTTTACATGGATTATTCAATCCATTAATGTTTAAAGAAATTCCTTTTAAAGATGTCATTTGGCATTTTTAAAACTTAAGAATCTTATGATCAAAATAACAAATAACAAGATAAGTAATGTTACATCTCCTCCTTTAGGTGTACCTTTAAATATAGCTGTATTTATTGAATCTCTTATGGGATTTCATATAGGATTCAATTTTGTTTGTAGTGACAATGAATGTACAAAATATATTGTGGATGTCAAAACTATATACAAATAACAATGAACAAGTGAAAATAATGTAAGGATTAAACCTTGCATCCAGCCTGGAGTTATAAACTCCAACTTAGAGTAGTATTTACCACTCAAGTTAACCCCCTACCCTAAGCAGCAGTACGTCAGCTACCACCTTATCAATTTAATACTAGTTATATTTAACTGAAGTTAACAGTTTTCAATTCAATTATCTGGCAAGACAAGACTACACATTTGGTAAAACAGAATCATATAAACTAAAATAAACCTTTTTTTTTTTTTTTTAAAACTGTTCATACTACTATATACATCCATGTAATATAAAACACTTGTATTCAAATAGCATTCAAATAATCTTGATGTTAGAAATCAAGAGGAGAGAAAAATAAGTTCTAACATTCATTCAAATCAAAAACTTTGGCTAATATAATTCAGACATTACATATATTAGGATGCATCTATTTTCTGTCATGTAAATACAGTTAACAGCTTCCAAAAAAAACCTTGAATTGCTTGTATATGAGCATTTACTCAAACTCATTATTGCCAATAGAATAAAATATTGTATTCATAGAAATTGTTATAAATCATACTTCATAGTTAAGCAGATTCTCAGAAACATTTATATACATATCTACATACACACACACACACACACACACACACACACATATATATATATATATATATATATATATATATATATATATATATATATACATATACATACATACACACATACACACACATATACACATATACATATATATATATACACATGCATACACACACACACACACACACACACACACACACACACACACACACACACACACATACACACGCACATACACACACACACACACAAACACACACACACACATACACACAAACACACACATACACACACACATACACACACACACACACACACACACACACACACACACACACACACATACATATATATATATATCTGATCTCACTGAGTTGTATCTTTACTGAGCACCATCTTACATTGCTGTCCCTTCAATAAATATGTCTGCTTTATACAAAATAATGCACAGCAAACACATTTTAGTAACCAGATTTTACAAACATGCTATACTACTGCTTTAAAATATATCACATGACAATTTCTTCCAGTATAGAGTTATAAAATTATTTATGCTTGTCAATCAGATGAATTAAATGAGTTATAGTAATGTATATGTTTGGGACATAGGTTTTAACACATATTATTAATCTGCTATTCCTGTATCTGTGATGTGTCAGTGTGATATCTAGGTCAAAGGTGAGACTAGCTGCTTTCAGCTTCTCTGTGAGAATTCTGAGAGTTGAAGCTTTTGAAGTAGCTCATGGACACTGTGCATGAGACAGCCCACATCCCAGATTGTCTCTCTTAACATTTTGGCGGAAACTTATTAAAAACTAGTGACAAACATTCATTTAGCAGTGTAAATGCATCTAAACATGACAAAACCTTCAGAATGCATTCTACAGGTTTCTGAAAACAGGTTTGTGAAACCTAGTCGGACATTCCCGTCAACAAAATGTAAATAAATAAAATAAAATAAAAAAATAAATAAAATAAAATAAATTACAGACTCTATGTAAGTGAAATCAAGCCCAAAATTATTAATAAGTAACAAAACTCAACATTTTGTCCCAACTCAACTCCTATGCAAATCTTATTATTTACTGTGTCTATATGATCAAAAGCATTTCTATATATTAATAAAGAAAAGAAAAGAGAGTAGAAAGTAAAAGGGTGTAAGGCAGAAATAAAAAATGTAAGAGAAAGCTATAAGAAGTATATACAATAGAATGTTACTTACTGTTTATATTAATAGAGTTAAAAATAAAACATATTATTTACTATTATTTAGTTCTAATTATTATTAGTTAAAGCATGACAGATTATTTACAAACAAGCATAAGCAGTGTAATCAAGAAAGTATAATTAGGAATAGCATTTGAAGAACATATAAACTTTTAAAGGAAAAAAAAAATGTATCAAATTACTGACCTTATTTTTCCTCTTCAGAAAGAGAAACAAGTTAAATCACAGCTTGCCATTAAATCTCCAGATATTTTGACTAGTTATGAAACAAAACATTTCTTTGCACACAGAGAATAACTTTGATTAAATCTTTTCAAAATATTTGTTGCTTCTTGGAAATGCAGGAACTATATTTAAAAAGCTTAATAATAAAATAAAATGATGAGAGAGAGAAAAAAAAACATAGTACAAATCATTTGTTTTTTAGTCTCTTCTTCTTCTCTGAAGTCTTCCATGAAGTTTCAGTTGCCAGCAGGGGCGGCTCGTGGCATAGGGCTGCCGGACTGCAGCCCCCTCAAAAATAAAACAGCAAGAAAAACAAATGAAAAAAAAAATATATATGTTTTTATAATTTCGCGGACTTCGCGCATGCGCATAGACAGAGTCCCGACTTATCGGTCTATGCGCATGCTCAAGGCAGCCCGCCCCCCATAGAGGGACACAAGGAGACGTCTGTGCACTTTTACAGTGCACAGACCCGCCAGGATTATAGGACGCGTCCGGACTGCAAGAGGAGCAGCAGGGACTCGGGACAGAGCCTTAGGGATCTCACGGGCGTCCGGGAAGGAGCATTGGGATCTCGCGGGTCTTCAGTATTGCGCGGGAAGGATGTATGTACGGACGTTCTGGATGTATTCATTCAGGTAAGGTGCCTTTTTATTTTTATTGAGTTTGTGCTTTTTAATTTACAATGTGTGTGCATGGTGCTTGTGCTTAACTGGAGTTTGTGTATGGTGTTTGTGTATGGTGCTTGTGCTTTACTCTGTGTGTGTGTGTGTGTGTGTGTGTGTGTGTGTGTGTGTGTGTGTGTGTGAAGGATGTATGTACGGACGTTCTGGATGTATTCATTCAGGTAAGGTGCCTTTTTATTTTTATTGAGTTTGTGCTTTTTAATTTACAATGTGTGTGTATGGTGCTTGTGCTTAACTGGAGTTTGTGTATGGTGTTTGTGTATGGTGCTTGTGCTTTACTCTCTGTGTGTGTGGGTGTGTGTGTGTGTGTGTGTGTGTGTCTGTGTGTGTGTGTGTGTGTGTGTGTGTGTGTGAAAATGCCCCAGGTGCTTATGGTGGTGTGGTAGGGAATGCCTCAGGCTTGAACCCTGTATGCAGGTGTTAAAGAATTGAGTTCCCTACCCACCACCATTTGTAAAAAAATTTCAGATTTTTACCTCATATTCGATCTGATCTGTTCCTCATAATATCTGTGGTTTGTAAATGTTGCAATGCTTGATATTTGATGGTGTAGTAGTAGCATTGTTGCCTCACAGCTGCAGGTTCTTGGGTTTGATTCTTGGCTGGGGTTCCTTCTTTGTGGAGTCTGTATCTTCTCCCTGTGTTTGTGTGGGTTTGCTTTTGTGCTCTCCCATGTTACAAAGACATGTCTGCATTATTTCTTCCTGGGCCTCTGTTGAAAATTGTTTATTTGTTCCAAGTCAGACTGTCCTGATTAAAAAATGTTAAATAAAATTGATAGGCATTTGAATTTCAGACTTAAGGGTTTCTGAATGTTTAATTCCTTGCGTATTTGATGGTGCAGTGGTAGTATTGTTGCCTCACAGCTATAGGTTTTCTGGTTTGATTCTTGGTTGGGGTGGCTTCTGTGTGGAGTCTGCATCTCCTCCATGTGTTTGTGTGGATTTGCTCTGGTGCCCTGCCATTTTACAAAGACGTGTCTGCAGTTTTAATCCCTGCTGAAAATTGGTTTTGTTCTGTCCAGTAAAATTGACAGGCATTTGAATTTCAGACTTCATGTTTCTGAATGTTTAATT